>NC_045434.1:149265244-149401655 GCF_002776525.5 Piliocolobus tephrosceles
AAGGAAGGAAGGAAGGAAGGAAGGAAGGAAGGAAGGAAGGAAGGAAGGAAGTTAAAGCTTAGATTTTACAATGACTACAAAATGAGAGAGCTGAAAGAATGAGCCTGTAGTTTTCTAAAAGGAAGACTCTACTCCTTAGTGAATAATTTTTCACTTAAATAAAACCAAGAATTCTGTCCTTTTCCCTCTCCTCTCTGAGTAACACTTCTCTTCCTGTTCTACTGTCAAGATAAAAGCCTTTCCCCCTAACTATGATATGTTAAGGCTTTTAAGAGAGTGTAGACAAGAGAAGTCAATTATGGGTTTAAGCTTTGATAATATACTCCAAGTTTTCACAGACAACTGAGTGATTTCTTTCCTTTTCCACCTCACTTACTCTGTTTGGATGCAGCCTGCAGGAGAAAATTCACTTTTCAAGTAGTTGCACTTATAAAAAGACCTTGGGAAAAACCCCACATGCTCTGAGCCAGGTGCAGAGAGGCCACAGTGATTCCTTAATGACTGCGGCCTAGGGGTATAGGAATGGGGCCACCAATTTGACTTCAGATGAGCACAGCACTTTTGTGAGACTATGGAAATAGGAAGTCAGACACTATACCTGGGCCATTCAGCAACTTTGTATCTTCAGGAAAAACTGCAAGACCTGCTGATCCTGGAAACAGCTTCAGGTGCTTCTATCATGAAGACTGGCCCAGCATGCCTACAGGAGTTGTCCAACCCGAAACATTTGCTCTGAGAGAAAAATAATATTTTTCCCAACACATTGGAAAGTACAATTGTCAACGTATTCATTTACCTGCTTTTCTAAAAAGGATCATCTAACCATAAAACAACCTATAAATAAATATTGTTCTTTCTTTGTAGTAAGGTGATTAGAAATGATTATTTCACACATATGCTAGATTTTATAGCCTATTAAATAAAACTTATATATGTCATATTCAACTTGATTTTCTCTTATTTTAATTAATAATTTGCTAAATATATTAGCATAATTGTATTGTCTGAAGGTAAAACAATCATCTGAAGAATGTATTCATGTTGTAGACCTGTGTGCATGGTGTTTCTGTTCTTCATATCAACTAACTGGATTGCTGCCACCTCGTTAGCCAGCTCTCAATCAAGCAAAGAAAGCTCATGAATTGAGAGATTGCTGCATATGGCAGACAGTACTGAGTAATCTTTAGGGAATACTTTCTGCCAATTTGGGGTTCTAAATCTGTTTTATGTTCACATTAGTGTCCTCAACTAAGAATAGAATTCCAGCTTCATTCAAGTCACAGTAAGGCTTGTTTTCCTGTTGGAATTAGGATGTATTCCTGAAACTGCATGCATAGAACAGTAAACCAATCACTGTTTAATGAACTATCAGTCTGAAATGCCTAACACAACAGTCATTTAGTCAGTAATAGGAAACAATTTTACTTTACATTTGAAAGTCTGGCATTTAACTTATGATTTTGTCAATATACACTAAAGGCCACAGAAAAAGAGCTATGATGAATCTGCTATCAACCTAACTCTGGGCAGTTGTGTGTTTTGTTCTGTTGAGTTCCTGCATATGCATAACAATAATATTGCCTAGATTCAAAAGAAAGCATAGGGAAGTCCATTTCCTGTATAAAGTACACTAGCCCGGCAGGAAAATCATGTGAGAAAGGTTTGACCTATCTCAATAGGTCTCTATCTCAAAATGAAACCAATATTTTATCATGAGGTGAAAGACCATATTAACTTGCCAAGGAAGAGAGCAAGCATTTGTCTGTTTTACTGCTCTTATCTGACAACCATCTCCAGCCTGTCACAGAATTTGGAAAACCCCACAGTTAAGTTGGGAATTAAAGTATTTCTTTGACAAGAGCACTGCTATGAGTGCCATCTCCCTAGGGGCTTGGGGTGGGATGACTGTCTTTTGACCTTAATTTTGGTGAGAGTCATTTCAAAGAGATAACTCAACTAGGTTGATTGTATTCCCAGCAGTCTAGTGACATACTGGATAAGGGTCAGACTTGCAAGTGAGAATTTTAAAGGGCAAAAGGCTGTAGCTAAACTACCTGCTGTGCAGCTAAATGAAAAGCAGGGTATAATTGAAAATAACTGCACTCCTACTGATGGTAGATCAAATGGGGCACATGTTCTTTGTGCATAGGAGAAATTTGGTCAGAGTTGGTTTAGATCCTGCAAAGAAGTTCAAAAGAAGGGACAAATGGACTTCAGCTGAAAGAGGTGAGAAGAGTATTGCCAAACGCCCAGGAGATGTGAAAGCAATCTTGATTGATGGGCTAGTGGAAATACATTTGTATATGGCAGGGGATGTAGAGACCAGAAATCCTTGTGATGAAGGAATTTTCTAAGGAACCCACAAAAATATCTCTAAAAAAGAGTCAGCTTTAAACCTCTGCCACATCCAGAGGAAACCAATGCCATATTGGTTCAGGTAAGTTACACATAGAGAACACATTCATTCATCTACTGCAGGCAGTCATTACAAAAAAAAAGAGATTCTCTTCCTTCCTTCCTTCCTTCCTTCCTTCCTTCCTTCCTTCCTTCCTTCCTTCCTTTCCTTCCTTCCTTCCTTCCTTCCTTCCTTCCTTCCTTCCTTCCTTCCTTCCTTCCTTCCTTCCTTACTTTTGTTAGTTATCTTTATATTTAAGAGTTTTTATACATTAAATATGTTAATCATTGGCATATTTTATATGTTCCAAATATGAAATCCTGGGCTTTACAGACAAGAACCTGGGTGACAAATAGGACTCTAAATATTAGTGGTGAAATAACCAATATTGGAAGAGAACTCTTCAAAAACCAGGTCTTACCGTATAATGGGCCCTTTTAAGGACTCTATACCGTAAAAGCAACCAATTACATTGTTCATAGTTGGAAATTTTTTTAATTCATCCAACCAATATTCATTGAGTACCCACTATGTTCTAGCTACTGTTTCATTTATTATTTTTATTTTTTATTTCCATAGGGTTTTGGGGAGCAGGTGGTGTTTGGTTACATGAATAAGTTATCTACTGGTGATTTCTAAGATGTTTGTGCACCTGTCACTTGAGCAGCATACACTGTACCCAATTTGTAGTCTTTTATCTCTCACTCACCACCCAGCCTTTCCTCAGAGTCCCTAAAGTCCATTATATGATTCTTATGCCTTTGCATCCTCACAGTTTAACTCCCACTTATGAGTGAGAACACACAATATTTGGTTTTTCATTTCTGAGTTACTTCACTTAGAATAATGATCTCCAACTCCACCCAGATTGCTGTGAATGTCATTCTTTCGTTCCTTTTTATGGCTAAGCAGTGTTTCATGGTGTATATATATCTATATCTATCTATCTATATCTATATCTATGTCTATATCTATATCTATATGTCACCATTTACTTTTCCACTTATTGATTGATGGGTATTTAGGCTGCTTCCATACTTTCACAATTGCAAAATGTACCGCTACAAACATGTGTGTACAAGTATCTTTTGTGTATAATGACTTCTTTTCCTCTGAGTAGATATCCAGTAGTAAAATTGCTAGATCAAATGGTAGTTCTACTTTTAGTTCTTTAAGGAATCTCCACATTGTTAACCTTTAACCACAGTGGTTGTACTAGTTTACATTCTCACTAACAGTGTAAAAGTATTACCTTTACACCACATCCCCACCAACATCTATTATTTTCTTATTATGGCCATTCCTGGAGGAGTGAGACAGTATCATATTGTGGTTTTGATTTGCATTTCCCTAATCATTAGTGATGTTGAGAATTTTTTCATATGTTTGTTGGCTATTTGTATATCTTCTTTTGAGAATTGTCTATTCAAGTCCCTAGCCCACTTTTTGATGGGATTGTTTGATTTTTTCTTTATTTTATTTTATTTTATTTTATTTTTATTATACTTTAAGTTCTAGGGTACATGTGCATAACGTGCAGGTTTGTTACATATGTATACTTGTGCCATGTTGGTGTGCTGCACCCATCAACTCGTCAGCACCCATCAATTCATCATTTATATCAGGTATAACTCCCCAATGCAATCCCTCCCCCCTCCCCCCTCCCCATGATAGGCCCCAGTGTGTGATGTTCCCCTTCCCGAGTCCAAGTGAACTCATTGTTCAGTTCTCACCTATGAGTGAGAACATGCGGTGTTTGGTTTTCTCTTCTTCTGATAGTTTGCTAAGAATGATGGTTTCCAGCTGCATCCATGTCCCTACAAAGGATGCAAACTCATCCTTTTTTATGGCTGCATAGTATTCCATGGTGTATATGTGCCACATTTTCTTAATCCAGGCTGTCACTGATGGACATTTGGGTTGATTCCAAGTCTTTGCTATTGTGAATAGTGCCGCAATAAACATACGTGTGCATGTGTCTTTGTAGTAGAATAATTTATAATCCTTTGGGTATATACCCAGTAGTGGGATGGCTGGGTCATACGGTACATCTAGTTCTAGATCCTTGAGGAATTGCCATACTGTTTTCCATAATGGTTGAACTAGTTTACAATCCCACCAACAGTGTAAAAGTGTTCCTATTTCTCCACATCCTCTCCAACACCTGTTGTTTCCTGATTTTTTAATGATTGCCATTCTAACTGGTGTGAGATGGTATCTCATTGTGGTTTTGATTTGCATTTCTCTGATGGCGAGTGATGATGAGCATTTTTTCATGTGTCTGTTGGCTGTATGAATGTCTTCTTTTGAGAAATGTCTGTTCATATCCTTTCCCCACTTTTTGATGGGGTTGTTTGTTTTTTTTCTCATATATTTGTTTGAGTTCTTTGTAGATTCTGGAAATTAGCCCTTTGTCAGATGAGTAGATTGCAAAAATTTTCTCCCATTCTGTAGGTTGCCTGTTGACTCTGATGGTAGTTTCTTTTGCTGTGCAGAAGCTCTTTAGTTTAATTAGATCCTATTTGTCAATTTTGGCTTTTGCTGCCGTTGCTTTTGGTGTTTTAGACATGAAGTCCTTGCCCATGCCTATGTCCGGAATGGTACTACCTAGATTTTCTTCTAGGGTTTTTATGGTATTAGGTCTAACATTTAAGTCTCTAATCCATCTTGAATAGGCCAACATTCAAATTCAGGAAATACAGAGAACGCCACAAAGATACTCCTCCAGAAGAGCAACTCCAAGACACATAATTGCCAGATTCACCAAAGTTGAAATGAAGGAAAAAATCTTAAGGGCAGCCAGAGAGAAAGGTCAGGTTACCCACAAAGGGAAGCCCATCAGACTGACAGCAGATCTCTCGGCAGAAACTCTACAAGCCAGAAGAGAGTGGGGGCCAATATTCAACATTCTTAAAGAAAAGAATTTTAAACCCAGAATTTCATATCCAGCCAAACTAAGTCTCATAAGTGAAGGAGAAATAAAATTCTTTACAGATAAGCAAATGCTTAGAGATTTTGTCACCACCAGGCCTGCCTTACAAGAGACCCTGAAGGAAGCCCTAAACATGGAAAGGAACAACCGGTACCAGCCATTGCAAAAACATGCCAAAATGTAAAGACCATCGAGCCTAGGAAGAAACTGCATCAACTAATGAGCAAAATAACCAGTTAATATCATAATGGCAGGATCAAGTTCACACATAACAATATTAACCTTAAATGTAAATGGACTAAATGCTCCAATTAAAAGACACAGACTGGCAAACTGGATAAAGAGTCAAGACCCATCAGTTTGCTGTATTCAGGAGACCCATCTCACATGCAGAGACATACATAGGCTCAAAATAAAGGGATGGAGGAAGATCTACCAAGCAAATGGAGAACAAAAAAAAGCAGGGGTTGCAATCCTAGTCTCTGATAAAACAGACTTTAAACCATCAAAGATCAAAAGAGACAAAGAAGGCCACTACATAATGGTAAAGGGATCAATTCAATAGGAAGAGCTAACTATCCTAAATATATATGCACCCAATACAGGAGCACCCAGATTCATAAAGCAAATCCTTAGAGACTTACAAAGAGACTTAGACTGCCATACAATAATAATGGGAGACTTCAACACTCCACTGTCAACATTAGACAGATCAATGACACAGAAAGTTAACAAGGATATCCAGGAACTGAACTCATCTCTGCACCAAGCAGACCTAATAGACATCTATAGAACTCTCCACCCCAAGTCAACAGAATATACATTCTTCTCAGCACCACATCACACTTATTCCAAAATTGACCACATAATTGGAAGTAAAGCACTCCTCAGCAAATGTAAAAGAACAGAAATTATAACAAACTGTCTCTCAGACCACAGTGCAATCAAACTAGAACTCAGGACTAAGAAACTCAATCAAAACCACTCAACTACATGGAAACTGAACAACCTGCTCCTGAATGACTACTGGGTACATAACGAAATGAAAGCAGAAATAAAGATGTTCTTTGAAACCAATGAGAACAAAGATACAACATACCAGAATCTCTGGGACACATTTAAAGCAGTGTGTAGAGGGAAATTTATAGCACTAAATGCCCACAAGAGAAAGCAGGAAAGATCTAAAATTGACACTCTAACATCACGATTTTTTCTTCTTAGTTTATTTGAGTTCCTTGTAGTTTCTGGATATTCGTCCTTCATCAGATGTATAGAACGTGAAGATTTTCTCCCACTCTGTGGGCTGTTTACTCTGTTGTTTCTTTTGCTGTGCAGAAACATTTTAGTTTGATTAAGTCCCATCTATTTCTTTGTTTTTGTTTCATTTGCTTTGGGGTTCTTGGTCATGAAGTCTTTGCCTAAGTCAATGTCTAGAAAAGTTTTTCTGATGTTATCTTCTAGAATTTTTATAGTTTCAGGTCTTAGATTTAAGTCTTTGATCTATCTTGAGTTGGTTTTTGTAAGGTGAGCAATGAGGATACAGTTTCATTCTTCTACATATGGCCTGCCAATTATCCTAGCACCATTTGTTGAATAGAGTGTCCTTTCCTCATTTTATGTTTTTGTTTGTTTTGCTGAAGAATAGTTTTCTGTAAGTATTTGGCCTTATTTCTGCATTCTCCATTCTGTTCCATTGGTCTATTTGCCTGTTTTTATACTAGTATCATGCTGCTTTGGTGACTAGAGCTTATAGTATAGTTTGAAGTCAGGTAATGCCTCCAGATTGATTATTTTTGCTTAGTCTTGCTTTGACTATGCAGGCCCTTTTTTGGTTCCATATAAATTTTACATTTTTTTCCTACTTCTGTAAAGAATGATAATGGTATTTTGATGGGAATTGCATTGACTTTGTTGATTTCTTTTGGCCGTATGGTGATTTTCACAATATTGATGCTATCCATCCATGAGCATAAGATCTGTTTCCATTTGTTTGTGTTGTCTATAATTTATTTCAGTAGTGTTTTTTAGTTTTCCTCGTAAAAAATCTTTCACCTCTTTGGTTAGGTATGCTCTTAAGTATTATGTATTATTATTATTATTATTATTATTTTGCAGCTATTGTAACAAAAGTTTGAATTCTTGATTTGATTCTCAGCTTGGTCACTGTTGGTGTATAGTAGACCTACTGACTTATGTACATTAATTGTTCTATCCTGAAACATTGCTGAATTCATTGATCAGTTCTTGGAGATTTTTAGAGGATTCTTTAGAGTTTTCTAGGTATGTGATCATATCATCAGCAAACAGTGACAGTTTGGCTTCCTCTTTACAGAGGAGTTCCAGCAGTCTGATGAATAGAAATAGTGGGAGTGGGCATCCTCATCTTGTTTCAGTTCTCAGGGGAGATGCTTTCAACTTTTTCCTGTTCAGTACTATGTTGGTTGTGGGTTTGTCAGAGATGGCTTTTATTACATTAAGTTATGTTCCTTCTATACTGATTTTGCGGAGGGTTTTATCATAAAGGGATGCTGGATTTTGTCAGATGATTCTTCTGTGTCTATTGTAATAATCATGTCATTTTTGCAAGGTTTAGAAACTTTATTATTGTTGTTGTTACAATTCACTATACAGAATAATTACAAATCCAATGTTCTTTTTTGATGAGAATAGCTTGGAGGAAATTTTATTTTCTAAGAGTGACCCCAAAGTATCAGAGATCAAGTTCGAGTGGCCAGTTTGAAGACATTTATGCCCTTATGTCCATGAAACACACGCACATTTGACATCAATAGATTCTTGAGAGTAATGACACATTGTGTATTGAAATAAATTTCCTAAATATATTTGATCTCTAAGCAAGAAAAAGAAACTAGACTGAAATATTGTACTTCCTGACACTTAATTGGATTTCACGTAAAAATAAAATGAAATACCTTTTAAAGATTCTTTCTTTTTAAAAATATTTCAAAAGTAAGAAAATCTCATTTTGTAGACAGTATCCCTTCCCCCCCGCCATCACCCCCACAATTTATATGGTAAAATCTTAATTCCCAAGATGATAGTATTAGTAGTGGGTCCTTTGGGAAGTAATTTAGGTCATGAGGTTAGAAATCTCATGAATTGAATTAGTGTCCTTATAAAGAGAGATGCCAGAGAGCTCTCTGGTCTTATTTTTCCATTATGTGAAACTGTAAAGATAAATCCATAGTTTAAATCCTGGAAGTGGGTCCTCACCAGAATCCAACCATGCTGGCACCCTAATCTCTGACATCCAGCCTCCAAAACTATGAGAAATAAATTTCTGCTGTTTTTAAGACATGTAGTCTATAGTATTTTGTTATAACAGCCCATACTGACTAAGATGCTCATTAAATTAATGGAATTAATTTAAATCTATATACCAGATGATGGCGTATTTTTATTTGACCATTAACGCTTAAACTACAGAGAAAAATGATACGACACTATTGAAGATAAATTTGGTTTCAGAATATTAAAGCAAACTCTCTTCTAATTGATTCAGGTTTAACAAAATAATTCATAATATATGCAAACCAATAAATCAAAACTTTAATCATATGATGCCTCCAAACAAGCGCTGAAAACCTCTGACATTAAACACCAAATTTTAAGGGTCAAGACAAAACCAAAATGAATGAATGAATGAATGAATGCCCTGGGCAAATATGGTGGGCAGTGAGAGGGGAAACCTAGAGAATACACTTTCCCAAGGAGAACGTATAACTTATCATTTATACGTAGAGAAAACTTCTCTAAATAAAACTGTATAAAGAAAGTTAAAGCAAAATTGAAGAAAGAATAATCATTGATTAAAATTGCAGATAAAGGAACAGAATGAAAAAATAAGAAATACTGCTATAGTGAATCATGGCTTAAATATTCACTTACAGGCAGGTGCGGCATTTTATACAATTCTAATAAATTTTCCCAAGCCAGAATTTTGTACATTATAGAAAAAATCCAAATACATTGTACCCTGCCCACATAATTTAAGAAACGTTCTTGATACCAGCAAAAGTATGGTAAAACCACCGTTTTCATTTTCTTGCCCTCATAATCATTTCTATCTATTACATTTTCCTGGATAGGTTTTGCAATCAGTCCTAAATATGTTACTGTCCTTGACTTTATCAGTGTCTGCTTACTATTGTAATTTTTGTCTCTTTTGGATATGTAATCTGTAGATATTCCTTCCAAATATTCTTTTTAAATATATCCATAATAGAAGAAACAATACACAGGAGAACTCTATGAGAGCTCATTATGAAACAAACTGAGGCATATTCAAATACACAAGAAAGAGCAGATGAGATATAAGAATTCATCTGATCATAACTTGTTTTTGTCACTAACAAGGTATTTGTCACATGACTGCACTATCTGTTCTGAATTAGAATAATAAAAGAGATATGCCATATGGTGAGAAGCAATTCTCCTTATGGTAAACTATTCCCATCATCTTCTAATGACAAGGAGAATATCATTAAGGATGAATTGCCCGGGTCACACTCTAAAAGATTTCGATATTGAGTAGACTGAGTTAAGAAAAATCAAGATTCTTCTACCAACCTCTTGTTTGAATGAGTGTACTAGTATCCTAAAGTTTCTCATGCTCCTCTCTTGAAATTATTTTTCAAATTATGAGACTGATTTTATAAAAACACAGATTTTTAAACTTTACTATAATTGATAAGTTACACACACACACATATATGTATATATGTATTTATGGCATGCAATATGATGTTTTGATATGTAGGTGTTGTGGAATAACAAAGTCGAGTGTACTAGGCTATTCTGGCATTTCTATAAAGAAACATCTGAGACTGAGTAATTTATAAAGAAAAGAGGTTTAATTGGCTCACAGTTCTTCAGACTGTACAGAGAACATGGTTACAGCATATGCTTGGCTTCTGGGGAGACCTCATGAAACTTATAATTATGGCAGAAGGCAAGGAAGAGCAGCCACATCACATAGCCAGATGTGGAACAAGAGACAGAGGGAGTGATGTCACACATTTTTAAATGACCACATCTCAGGAGAACTCAGTCACTATCACAAGAACAGCACCAAGTAGATTGTGCTAAGCCATTCATGAGAAAGTTGCCCCCATGATCCCATCACCTCCCACCAGGCCCCACCTCCAACACTGGGGATTACAATTTAAGATGCGATTTGTATGGGGACACAGATCCAAGCCATATCATCAAACTATTTAACATATGTATTATCTCATACATTTACTATTTTCTTCTATGTGTTGAGAATACTTAAAATATATTCTGTTAGCAACTTTCAATTATGAAATATTTTGTTATTATCTATTGTTACTATAATGTATAAAGCACAGATTTTCATATGGCCCTCCTTTGCTAAAATAGCTTCAGTGGTTCTCATTATTTCTAGGAAACAAAACTCTTGCATTTAAAAAAATGTAAAGGACAAATTTCTTAGTATGAACAGAAGACCTGCCCAGTCTATTTCTTGTCCAAATCTTTAACCTCATGAGACACCATGCCCTGGGGTTCATTCCATCCCAGCCACAGTGTCAACTTTCAGGGCCCCCTACTGAGCTCGATTGCTCCTATGCCACAGAGCTTTGCAAATTGAATTTCCCCTCTCTTGAAATCTTTTGTCTTCTTGTATTATTTAGCCTATGCTTATTCCTCCTTGTATTTATGTTGGTCTTTGCCAAAAGAATGTTCTCTTGGATAAAATCTTCAGTTAAAATCAGCCTATCATACAATCCCTTAGCAATATTCATGTCTTTTTCAGAGTCCTATCATAGTTTCAATTTTAAAATATGGGTATTTTTACTTAATGTTTATCTCCTGACCTGCCCAAGAGCTCCACAAATACAGAGAGGGAAGAAATCTGTATTTGTTCAACATTTTATCACAACTACTCAACTGTCTAAAAATAAAAATTCAAAGGAAAATGATATTAACTAAAAGTTCAAAAGTGTTTGAGGACTATTTGGAGTAGGGACAAGTTGACATATGTAACTATGATATTTGTTTTATGCCTTTAGCTGAGCCTACTAAATTGTTTTGAAACCAAGACTTATGCACATGAAAGATCAATTAACCATTAATGAGTAAATAGCACAGTAATAACACAGAGAAGGTTTTTCTTTAAGTTAAAACTGTTAATATGTATGAGCTCACTTTAGAATAGTCAATAGACAAACATCTAAAGTTTAGAGACACTTGTTTTTCCAAGATCATACAGCATTATGAAAGTAATTTAAGAACAGCAAAACAAAACAAATATGCTCTATGACACCAAAACTAGATTTATAGTGTTCCTGAAAGTTAAAGATATAGGAAACTAAAAACATAATGTATTAGTTTGTTTTCACACTGCTTTAAACATACTACCTGAGACTGGGTAATTTATAAACAAAAGAGGTTTAATTGATTCACAGTTCCACATGGCTGGGGAGGTCTCAAGAAACTTACAATCACGGAAAAAGGGGAAGCAAGGTATGTCTTACATGGCGGAAGGAGAGAGAGAGCATAGGGGAAACTGCCACTTTTAAACCATCAGACCTGGTGAGAACTCCCTCACTATCATGAGAAGAGCATGGGGGAAACCTTCCCCATGAACCAATCACTTCCAACCAAGTCCCATCCTCAACACGTGGAAATTGCAATTCAAGATAAAATTTGGGTGGGGACAGAAAACCAAACCATATCCCATAAGTCGGCTTGTTTATCAAAGTGTTCCCTACATTGGTACACAGTCAACTTAAGTTTTTTTATTTAATTGTGTTTATTTTGAGGGTTATGAGGACTTTAAGTGAGAGTGACAAAATAAGCATATTAAAACACTCTAGAAAAAGTGTGGAAGGCAGTTTAAAAGAAAACAAGATTTAATAATTAGAAGGCTGCATGTTTTTTTAATAAATAAAGTTTAATTTTAGAGCAGTTTTAGGTTTACAGAAACTTGAACAGAAAACACAGAGTTCTCGGAATTCCCTCTGTCTCCTTGCCCTCAGTTTCCTGTATTATTACCATCTTGCAATTGTGTAATACATTTGTTACAACTGCCTAGCCAATATTGATATATTATAAACCAGTCAGTAGTGTTTGTTTATTTTATTTTATTTTATTTTATTTTAAGTTCTCAGATACATGTGCAGAACGTGCAGTTTGTTACATAGGTATACATGTGCCATGGTGGTTTGCTACACACATTAACCCATCATCTACATTAGGTATTTCTCCTAATGCTATCCCTCCCCTTGCCCCTCAACCCCTGACAGGCTCAGGTGTGTGATGTTCCTCTCCCTGTGTCCACACGTTTTCACTGTTCAGTTCCCACTTATGAGTGAAAACATGTGATATTTGGTTTTCGGTTTCTGTGTTAGTTTGCAGAGGATGATGGCTTCCAACTTCATCCATGTCCCTGTGAAGGACATGATCTTTTTCTTTTTTACGGCTTCATGGTATTCCATGTTGTATATGTACCACATTTTCTTTATCCAGTCTATCATTGATGGGCATTTGGATGGGTTCCATGTCTTTGCTATTGTAAATAGTTCCACAATTAACATACGTGTGCATGTGTCTTTGTGGTAGAATGATTTGTATTCCTTTGGGTATATACCCAGTAATGGGATTTCTGGGTCAAATGCTATTTCTGGTTCTAGATTCTTGAGGGATAGCCACTCTGTCTTCCACAATGGTTGAATTAATTTACATTTCCACCAACAGTGAAAAAGCATTCCTATTTCTCCACAGCTTCACCAGCATCTGTTGTTTCTTGACTTTTTAATAATCACTATTCTGATTGGCGTAAGATAGTCTCTCACTGTGGTTTTGATTTGCATTTCTCCAATGATCAGTGATGTTGACCTTTTTCTCATATGTTCATTGGCTGCATAAATGTCTTCTTTTGAGAAGTGCCTGTTCATATCCTTTGCCAAGTTTTGATATGTTTGTTTTCTTTTCTTGTAATTAGTTTAAGTTCCTTGTCAGTTCTGGATATTAGACCATTGCCAGTGGGTAGGTTGCTAAACTTTTCTCCCATTCTGTAGATTTCTTGTTCGCTGTGTGCTAGTTTCTTTTGCTGTGCAGAAGCAGAAGTTCTTTAGTTTAATTAGATCCCATGTGTCAATTTTGGCTTTTGTTGCAATTGCTTTTGGTGTTTTCATAATGAAGACTTTACCACGCCTATGCCCTGAATGTTGTTGCCTAAGTTTTCCTCTAGGATTTGTATGGTTTGGGGTTTTACTTTTAAGTCTTTAATACGTCTTGAGTTAATTTTTGTATAGGGTGTAAGGGGTTGCATTTCAGTTTTTTTGCATATGGCTAGCCAGTATTCCCAGCACCATTTATTAAACAGGGAATTATTTTCTCATTACCTGTTTTTGTCAGGCTTGTTGAAGATCAGATGGTTGTAGATATGTAGTGTTATTTCTGATGTCGTTTTTTTCATTTTATTAGTCTATGTAACCGTTTTAGTACCAGTACCATGCTGTTGTGGTTACTGTAGCCTTGTAAGATAGTTTGAAGTCAGGTAGCATGATGCCTCCAGCTTTGTTCTTTTTGCTTAGGATTGTCTTGGCTGTACAGGCTCACTTTTGGCTCCATACGAAATTTAAAGTAGATTTTTCTAATTCTGTGAAGAACGTCAATGGTAGTTTGATGGGAATAGGATTGAATCTATAAATTACTTGGGCAGTACGGCCATTTTCACAATACTGATTCTTCCTAACCATGAGAATGGAATGTTTTCCCATTTATGTGTGTCTTCTCTTATTTCCTTGAGCAGTGGTTTGTAGTTCTCCTTGAAGAGGTCCTTCATATCCCTTGTTAGTTGTATTCCCAGGTAGTTTATTCCCTTTGTAGCAATTGTGAATGAGTGTTCGTTCATGATTTGGCTCTCTGCTTGTCTATTGTTGGTGTATTGGAATGCTTATGGCTTTTACACACTAATTATACATCTTGAGACTTTGATGAAGTTGCTAATCAGTTTAAGGAGTGTTTGAGCTGAGACAATAGGGTTTTCTAAAATACAGTCATGTTATCTGCAAACACAGACAATTTGACTTTCTCTCTTCCTGTTTAAATACCTTTTGTTTCTTTCTCTTGCCTTATAGCCCTGGCCAGAACTTCGAATACTACATTGAATAGGAGTGGTGAGAGAGGGCATCCTTGTCTTGTTCTGGTTTTCAATGGGAATGCATCCAGCTTTTACCCATTCAGTATGATATTATCTATGGGTTTGTCATAAATCCAATATCCCTCAACTGGATATTGGTGGAAAAGCTTTTTGATGTGCTACTGGATTTGGTTTGCCAGTATTTTATTGAAGACATTTGCATCGATGTTCATCAGGAATATTGGCCCAATGTTTTTTTTTGTGTGTGTGTGGTATCTATGCCAGGTTTCGGTATCAAAATGAGTGAGGGAGGAGTTCCTACTTTTCAATTGTTTGGAATAGCTTCAGAAGAAATGGTAACAGCTCCTCTTTGTATCTCTGGTAGAATTCAGCTACAAATCCATCTGGCCCTGGGCTTTATTTTGGTTGGTAGGCTATTAATTACTGCCTCAAATTCAGAACTTGCTATTGGTCTATTCAGGGATTCAACTTCTTCCTGGTTTAGTCTTGGGAGGGTGTATGTGTCCAGGAATTTATCCATTTCTTCTAGATTTTCTGGTTAATTTGGCATAGAGGTGTTTACAGTATTCTCTGATGGTAGTTTGTATTTCCATTGGGTCAGTGGTGCTATCCCCTTTATCATTTTCTATTGCACCTATTTGATTCTTCTCTCTTTTCTTCTTTATTAGTCTAGCTAGCAATCTATCTAGTTTGTTAATGTTTTCAAAATACAGCTCCTGGATTTACTAATTTTTTGAAGGTATTTTTGTTCTCTATCTTCTTCAGTTCTGCTCTGATCGTAATTATTTCTTTGTCTTTGCTAGCTTTTGGATATGCTTGCTCTTGCTTCTCTAATTCTTTTAGATGAAGATGTTAGTGTGTAGATCTCAAGTCTTTCCAGATTTCTGATGTGGGCATTTATTGCTATAAGTGTCCCTCTTAACACTGCTTTAGCTGTGTTCCAGAGATTCTGGTATGTTGTCTCTTTGTTCTCATTGGCTTCAAAGAGCTTCTTGAGTTGTGCCTTAATTTCATTATTCACCCAGTAGTCATTCAGGAGTAGGTTGTTCAGTTTCCATGTAGTTTTGTGGTTTTGAGTGAGTTTCCTAATCCTGAGTTCTGATTTGATTGCACTGTGGTCTGGGAGACTGTTTATTATTATTTCAGTTCTTTTGTATATGCTGAGGAGTCTTTTATTTCCAATTATGTGGTCAATTTTAGAATAAGTGTGATGTGGTCCTGAAAAGAATGTATATTCTGTTGACTTGGAGTGGAGAGTTCTGTGGATGTCTATTAGGTCAACTTGATCCAGAGCTGAGTTTAAGTCCTGAATATCCTTGTTAATTTTCTGCCTCATTGCTCTGTCTAATATTGACAGGGGGGTGTTAACGTCTCCCACTATTACTGTGTGGAGCCTAAGTCTCTTTGTAGGTCCCTAAGAGCTTGTTTTATGAATCTCAGTGCTCCTATATTGGGTGCATATATATTTAGGATAGTTAGCTTTTTTTCTTCTTTACCATTATGTAATGCCCTTCATTGTCTTTTTTGATTTTTATTGGTTTAAATTCTGTTTTATCAGAGAGTAGGATTGCAATCCCTGCAGTTTTTTTTTTTTTTTTTTTTTTTTCTTTCCATTTGCTTGGCAAATTTTCCCACATCCTTTTATTTTGAGTATATGTGTGTCTTTGCATGTGAAATGGGTCTCCTGAATACAGCACACCCATGGGTCTTGACTGTTTATCCAATTTGCTAGTCTGTGTCTTTCAATTGGTGCATCTAGCCCATTTACATTTAAAGTTAATATTTTTATGTATAAATTTTATCCTGTCATCATGATGCTAGCTCGTTATTTTGTACATTAGTTGATGCAGTTTCTTCATAATGTCATTGGTCATTATGTTTTGATGTGGCTGGTATCAGTTTTGCTTTCCTATATTTAGTGCTTTCTTCAGGAGCTCTTACAGGCAGGCCTGTTGGTGATGAAATCTCTTAGCATTTGCTTGCCTGGAAAGAATTTCATTTCTCCTTCAGTTATGAAGCTTAGTTTGACTGGATATGAAATTCTGGGTTGAAAATTCTTTTCTTCAAGAATATTGAATATTGGCCTCCAGTCTCGTCTGGCTTGTAAGGTTACTGCTGTGAGATCCACTGTTAGTCTGATGGGTTTCATTTTGTAAATGACCTTATCTTTCTCTTTGGTTGCTCTTAATATTTCTTCCATCGTTTCAACCTTAGAGAATCTGATGATTATGTGTCTTGGCATTGTTGCTATCATGGAGTATCTTAGTGGTGTTCTCTGTATTTCCTGAATTTGAATGTTGGCCTGTCTTGCTAGCTTGGGGATTTTCTCCTGGATAATATCCTGAAGTGTGTTTTCCAACTTGATTCCATTCTCCCCACCTCTTTCAGATACTCCAATCAGTCATAGGTTTGGTCTTTATACATAGTCACATAGTTCTTGAAGGTTTTTTACATTCCTTTTTATTCTTTTTTTCTCTAATCTTGTCTGCATGCTTTATTTCAGCAAGATGGTCTTCAAAACTCTGATATCCTTTCTTCTACTTGATCAATTCAGCTATTGATACTTGTATACGCTTCACGAAGTTCTTGTGCTGTGTTTTTTCAGCTCCATCAGGTCATTTATGTTCCTCTCTAAACTGGTTATTCTAGTTAGCAGCTCCTGTAACATTTCATCAAGGTTTTTAGCTTGTTTGCATTGGGTTAGAACATGATCCTTTAGCTCAGCGTACTTTGTTACTACCCACCTTCTCAAACCTACTTCTGTCAATCCGTTCATCTCATTCTCTGTCCAGTTTTGCACCCTTGCTGGAGAGTGTTGCAATCATTTGGAGGAGAAGATGCATTCTGGCTTTTGGTATTTTCAGGATTTTTGTGCTGGTTTTTCCTCGTCTTCATGGATTTATCTACCTTTGATCTTTGAGGCTGATGACATTTGGGTGCGGTTTTTGTTGTGGGGAGAGGGTGGTCTTTTTTTTCGATGTTGTTGTTGTTGCTTTCTGTTGTTACTTTTTCTTCTAACAGTCAGGCCTGTCTTCTGCAGGTCTGCTGCAGTTTACCAAAGGTCCACTCCAGACCCTGTTTGCCTGGGTATCACCAGTGGAGGCTGCAGAACAGCAAAAATTGCTGCCAGCTCATTCCTCTGGAAGCTTCTTCTCAGGGGCACTGGTCTGATGCCAGCCAGAGCTTTCCTATATGAGGTGTCTGTCGACCTCTGCTGGGAGGTCTCTCCCAGTCAGGAGGCCTAGGGTTCAGGAACCTGCTTGAGGAGGCAGTCTGTCCTTTGGCAGAGCTGGTGCACTGTGCTGGGAGAATCCCTCTCGTCCGGATCAGCCGCACTCTTCATAACCAGCAGGCAGGAAAGATTAAGTCTGCGGAAACTGAGACCACAGCCACCCCTCCCCGCAGGGGCTCTGTCCCAGGGAGAGGAGAGTTTTGTCTGAAAGCCCCTGACTGGAGCTGCTGGATTTGCTGCTGAGATGTCCTGCCCAGTGAGAAGGACTCTAGGGGAAGCAGTTTGGCCATAGCTGTTTTGCTGCACTATGGTGAATTCCTCCCAGTCCAAACCTCCCAGTCTCCTTAGCACCATCGGGGGAAAACTGCCTACTAAAGCCACAGTAATGGCAGTTGCCCCTCCCCCCCACCAAACTCAATTGTCCCAGACTGACTCCAGACTGCTGTGCTGGCAGTGACAAATTCAAGCCAGTGGTTCTTAGCTTGCTGGGCTCCATGGGAGTGGGACCCACTGAGCAAGACCACTAGGCTCCCTGGCTTCAGCTTCCTTTCCAGGGGAGTGGAAGGTTATCCTGTCTCACTGGAGTTCCAGGCACCACTGGAGTATGAAAAACCTCTGGCAGCTCGGTGCCTGCCCAAACGGCCACCCAGTTTTGTGCTTGAAACCCAGGCCTCTGGTGGTGTAGGCTCAGGAGGGAATCCGCTGATCCACAGATTTGCATTAGATTCACTCTTTGTGTTGTACGTCCTATGGGTTTTTCTCGATGTATAATGTCATGTATCCTTTTTTACAGTATCATACAGAATAGTTTTACTGCCTTAAAAATACCCTGTACTTCACCTATTTATCCTTCTTCTTCTTCCCACTCTCAAATTCCTTGCAACCACTAGTGTTCTTCTTATCTAAGTTATCCATTTAATAAAATTTGTAGAATACCATTATGTTCTGGTAATATCATAAGTGATGGGAATGTAACACTAAACTAGGTAAGAGGGAAACAGGAGGAAAAAGTGTGCAGCAAATACAATATTACACAAATTTTAAAAAATAAAATTGGGAAATGGGATTAAAAGAATATGCAGGAGAGGATGTACTTTTGATTGGGTAATTAGGAGAGCCTCTCTGAGGATGTGTGATTTTTGAGGTAAGCCTGAGTGATAACAAGGAGCTTCTTCTACAAAGTACTTAGGAAAGTGCATTCCAGAAAAAGAAAACACAAATACAACAGCTCCCATGTAGAAAAAGCTTGGTTTGTTTGAGTGTCAGAAAGATGCTTTCATGAAAAGGCAAAGAAATATTTATTACCACAGTATCAATAAGCACTCTTAGCAAACAAATGTAGTTTCTACCATTTTTTTTCTGCTAAAGAGGAAACAAACCTCTCTAAGTAAATGTATGTTCCACTGGCTGGGGCTGTACACACCTGAACATCTTGTCAAATCAGAAGCAAAGAAGCTATCGAAGATTACCATGAATGTGTCAATGTGTCAAAAAGACTCAGAAATGTGGAGAGGCAAACACTAACTAAAGAAGAGGCGACGTGAATGTCGATAAAATAATTACCAGGTGAATAGAAAATACGCAAAATGTTTAAATGCATGAGTCTATAAATGATACTGGAAGAAATGGACACTTTTGGAAGATTCTAGGAAATCAATTTATTGTTTTGAAAATCATCAAGTGAAAGAAGTAAGCATTAAAAATAAAAGCAACAAGAGTGTAGTAAATCTTGGAGAGATTGGAAGAAATAGGTCAGAAGGTAGGCAGGAGCCAGATCATATAAACTCCCACAAGGCGTGGTAAGAAGTTTGTATGTTATCCTAATTGCACTGGAAAGTCACTGAGTGTTTGGGCTGGTTAATGACATGATTAGGAGAAAAGCAAAAAAGAAAAAGAGAGAAATAGTAATAATTCTTATTATTAATGATTAAAATGAGAAACTATGAAGGAAAATGAGAGTACATTTTCTGAAGAGGGAGCTGGGTGATCATATTTTGTCAAGAAAAGAAAGAGTGTGTGTGAATGTCTGTCATTGGAAAATTAAAATTTGATGAGAAAAATGTAGCATGATGTTGTCCAATATTGAATGTCCATTTATGACTTTGTATTATACATTTTAAGTGACACAAGTCAATATGATTGTACTATTCATTTGGCATCTCAGATACAGGTGCAGACTAAACTAATACTTAGAATTAATTTAGACTTGATGTTTCCATGTGAATATGACGAGGAGAAGGGAGCTGCGAAGTTAAGAGATTTGCAAGTGGGTGATTATGGAGCTGAATTATTAATTCTAAATGGATAAGGCAGAGGAGAAGACATGAGTGAAAATCATAAAGGGACTGTAGGTTTTAAAAAACGTTGGAGTGAGACTATTTGAGTAAATGAGTGACAATAAAATAATTTGGTAATTAAAAGTAGAGTAGAATGCTGAAAATGGATTTAACAGACATTAACATTTTTATGATAAAAAGTAAGAAGTGTGCATTGGAGTGCATGCTGGAGTGGAGTAAAGAAAAAGTCACTGATGTTAAGTATTTCAGGCCGGGCGCGGTGGCTCAAGCCTGTAATCCCAGCACTTTGGGAGGCCGAGATGGGCGGATCACGAGGTCAGGAGATCGAGACCATCCTGGCTAACACAGTGAAGCCTCGTCTCCACTAAAATAATGTAAAAAAACTAGCCAGGCGAGGTGGCAGGCGCCTGTAGTCCCAGCTAATCGGGAGGCTGAGGCAGGAGAATGGCGTAAACCCGGGAGGTGGAGCTTGCAGTGAGCTGAGATCCGGCCACTGCACTCCAGCCTGGGCGACAGAGCTAGACTCCCATCTCAAAAGAAAAAAAAAAAAAAAAAATCTGAGGAGATAGGGAAGGGATGACTCATATGCGTTGTCACCATAGAAATTAAAATAGCCAAGGATGATAACAATAAATAGTAGGTGAGGCAGAACAGTTGGATTTATAATGGCTGGGGTTTGACCGGATAGGTATAAGAGATGTTGACAGAAGCAAGGAGAATAAAGTTCTAGATAAGAATAAAGTTCTAGGTGAGTTGATTGGAGGTGGTTCCTTGGCAAATGGGGAAAGATTATTATCAAGAAACATATGAGGTTAAACCACTTAATCTCATTCAGTCTGAAGTCTCTCACATACAGACCAAGAGCATTGGGAGAAACTGTCAACTAAGACGTCAGATGATTCTAGTAAGTGTCAAGGATATATTATGTATTCACAGCTCTATGCCTAGGACATTTACGCATTTGGCCAACTACTCTTCTGCACTTTTTAGTCAGATATGACTCTTGAACAATGATGAATAATCAAGAAAAATATAATAATTAAATAAAACTGTTCATTCTGGTATATTTAGGGCAATTTAGTCCTACCAGTTTCTTAAATTTTGAGTCAGTTTACTATATGTTTGAGATTCATTGAGAATGAAGGACATCAGTCACAGAAACAGATTGGCTTTTATCATAAATTAAATTAATTGATTTGGGAATGTTAAATAAACTTTGGATTCCACTGGCTCATGATATATTACTCATAAATTAACAAATTAAATTAGATACCATTTTGTTTAGAATATTTGCACCTATGTTCATAAAGGATATTGGTCTGGGGTTTTCTTGCAATGGTTGTCTGATTTTGTAATTATGGTAATATTATCTTCATGGAATATATTGAAAGTGTTTCTTCCTCTTTTAGTTTCTGGAAGAGATTGAATAGAATTGATATTATTTATTTTATACATTTTTGGTACAAATCAGCAGTGAACACATCTGAATCTAGAGATTTTTTCTGAGTTGGTTTTTAACTATAAATTCAAATTATTTTGAAGACTGAACCATTAAATTTATATATTTTTTCTTGAATAAGTTTGTTAGTTTGTGTCATTCAAAGAATTAATCCACTTTATCTAAGTTGTTGAAATAAAGTTGTTTATAACATCCCCTTATATTCCATTTAATATTTGCAGAATTTGTTTAATGATACTGCTCTTCTTCCTGATATTAAGAATTGATGTTCTTTCTTTCTTCCTGATCAGTCTGACTAAAAATTTATCAATTTTATTGCACTTCTCAAATAACTAGCTCTTAATTTAATTAATTTTTCTTAATTTTCCTTCTGTTTCCTACTTCTCAGATGCTTGTGTTGATCTTTTTTTTTTTTTTTTTTCTGCTTATTTTGGGTTTCAGCTACTCTCATTGTCATAGCTTCTTACAATGAAAGGTAAGGTCACTGACTTAAATCTCTTTCTAATATTGATATTTAGTGCTATAACTCTACCCCTATGAACTACGCTAGTTGCCACTCACAATGTCTTTTATGTTATTTTTTTCTTTCATTTAGTTAAAAATACTTTCTAACATCCCTTTTGAGTTTTTCTTTGACCCATGTGTTATTTAGAAGTGTGTTTGGTTTTCAAGTATTATGGATATTTGAAAAATTATCCTCTTTTTTTATTTTTAATTCAAATTCACCATGGATTTAAATCAATTTTATATCACTGTAATCTTTTTTATTGACATTTTATGACCCAGAATATGGTCTATTTTGGAAAATAATTTGTGTACACCTGTAATGAATGTGTTTTCTCATGCTGGGAATAGTAGTCTGTGATGCTAATTAGGTCAAGATAGTGAAAACTGTTGTTTAAATTTTCTATTTTTTTTTTTTTTTCTGATTTGGGGTCTAATTATTCTTTCAGTTTTTGAGAGAGAAATGTTGAAACCACCAAGTGTATGATAGGATATGTCAGTTTCTTGCACTTCTATCAGTTTTGGTTTCACATACTTTGAAACTCTGTTAGGGTCATTCATGTGTAGGAATGTTATTCTTCTTGATGAAGTAACCCTTTAGTTTTATAAAATGACCTTTATTCATTACATTAGTTTTGTATGACTGTTTTAACAAATTAGCAAAATACTTATTGGCTTAATGCAACCCCAATTTTTAAAATCTGTTTCAGAAATCTGACCTATATGTCCCTGGGCTAAAATTAAGGTGGTAGGGCTCTCTTTCTAGTGGTTCCAGGGGGAAATCTGTTTCCTTTCCTTATCCAACTTCTAGAGGCAACCCACATTCCTTGGCTATGGCCATCTTCCACCATTTTCAAAGTCAGTAACATTTCATTTCTCTTGCCATTCTTCCACAGTGACGTTTCCCTCTTACTACAGCTAGATAAGTTTTCTTGCTACAGCTAGATAAGTTTTCTTGTTACAGTTAGATACGATCCCTGCCTTTAATGATACATTAGTATATTTGACATGCCCAGATTAGCCAGTATAATCGCTCATATCAAGGTCATTAACTTAATCACATCTACAAAGTCTCTTTTACCGTATGAAATAACATTTTCACAATGTTCTACTATTAGATTACAAACACATTGTGGAGGGGAGCATTATTTTGCCTACCACACACCAGGCAATATTTACTGCTCTGAAATCTAATCTTCTTAATATTAGTATAGATATTCTAGCTTTCTTTTGATTAGTATAAATATGATATTTCCTTTTTCATTGACTTACTTTCAGTTTACTTTTGCATTTATATTTAAACTTTGAATTCCCTTTCAATTAAGGTGTTAAAAACATTTACATTTAATATGATTATTTGTATTTGGTTATGTTTAAATCTATCTGGCTGTTTGCTTTATATATGCACCTTCTATTCTTTATTCCTCTTTTCCTCTTTTTCTGTTTTCTTTTGAATTGAATTTTAAGTTTATTTCATTTGACTTTTTGCTTATTTCTTAAAACTCATTTTATAATTTTAGTAGTTGTTTCATGCTTTATAATACACATCTTTAACTTATCACCATTTACCTTCAAGTACTATCATACAACTTTACATAATGTAGAATACTTAAAAATAGTTTACTTATTTTTATTTTCTTCCAGTTTTTATAAGATATACAATTATACTTCTACATATTTTAAACTCCACATTGTGTCATCATTATTATCTTTTTAAACTATCAGTGTTTTGTAGAAAAGTTTATATTTTAAAAAGCCTGCTATATTTACTGATGTAATTGCAATTTCGGTTGTTCTTTATTTTTTGGTGTAGATTCACATTTTCATTTGGTGTCATTTCACTTCCACTTGAAGGATTTCCATTAGCATTTCTTGTCGTGCAAGCCTGTCTGTTAGTGATGAATTATCTTTAAAAGTTTTTACTTTACCTTTAATTTTGCAAGATATTTTCCTCAGCTTAAAAGTCTAGGTTGCTAATTTTTATTTTTCACTACATTAAAGCTTCCTTGTTTCCAGCAAAAAAATGTGCTGGTAATCTAACTCTGACCGTTTTCTCTTTGTTCATAATGTGTCTTTTATCTTTGAATGCTTTTAAGATATTTTCTTTATCCATCATTTTGAGTGATTTAATTGTAATGTGCCCTGGTGTAGTTTATTTCAGTGTGTATGTGTGTGTGCACGTGCGCACACTTGGGATTTATTGTATATGTAGGTTTATAATTCTCATCAAATTTGGAAAAGTGGTCTTTTCTATCTAAAATTTTATTGTTCTCTTCTCCTGTATTTACTTTTATATGATTTCTATTGCTATGTATTTAATTGTTCTTTTTTCTGTATTGTCTTATGTGCCATTAATACCATCCAGTATATTGTTGATCTCAGACATTTCCGTTTTCATTTCTGGAAGTACAATTTGTATCATTTTTGCATATTCCATTTCTCTACTTACTGTTTGACTATATGTAATTGAATGCATCAACTGTTTTAACAACTTTATTTTCTAATTCTAACATCCACTTCAGGTCTAGCTGAGTTTCAAATGTTGATTTTTCACCTCATTCTATATTCTGCTTTTTTGCATACTTAGGAATTTTGATTGGATACCAGATTTTGTGAATTTTACCTTTTTCTATGCTGGATATTTTGGTACTTCTATAATTTATATTTTGGCACTTCTATAATTATTGTAGAGTTTTATTCTAAGATGCATTTTATTTACTTAGAAACCATTATTCTTTTCAAATGTTGCTTTTAAGCTTTGTTGGGCAGGGGCAGCACAGTGTCAAGAGTAGGTTTTAGGCTGTTTTGTGTAGCTATAACCGAATACTACAGATCACATAATTTGGATCATTTAAAAAGAAAATAAATTTATGTCTTAATTCTAGAGGCTTGGAAGTCCAAGACCTAGGGACTCACACCTGGTAAAGAACTTCATGCTGTCTCATGCTCCCTGATAATGACATTAAACAAAGGCAGAGCCTTTATGACTTAATCAGCTCCTGAAGGTCTCATTTCTCACACAGTTGCATTAGAGATTAGTTTCTGACACATGAACTTCAGGGGACACATTCAAACGATAGCACTGAAGAATTACTCTCAACTACTGAGAAAAGACTCTTCTGAATTATCTACCCAATACTCTGTGAATTACAAAGTTGTTCCATCTGGATGATGGGAACACCCACTATTCTGAGTTCACTGTGAGCATTCAGTGCTGTTCTCCCTAATCCTTTGGGTGACACTTTGATTAGTTTCTTCTCATGTATACAGTGATTAGTACTCTGTTGAATACAAAAGCAAGACCCTGCTTTAGGTTTCTTATCCCTGTCTTGTGTCCTTAAAACTCTCTAGCTGAGAAAATGTAGGGATAACTTCTACTTTTTTCCGTCTCTCAGGGACCACAATAATACATTGCTTAATATCTAATGTCTTGAAAATACTATTTTACATTATGATATGTATTATATTATTTCATATATGAAATTGAGGCTCTCAGAGTGTAAATTCTGTCCCAATTACTTTATCTTGTCCAGAAATGGAAGCTTCATTAACTTGTTTTTACTTTTAATGAATACTCTCCAGTGGACTCCCTTCCAATTTCTCCTTGCATTTGGGAAATTTGTAGTGAGCCTGGAAAATAAGGAAGAAGGGTTCTGCTTATACTTTTTGAAAAATCTATTCTACATCAAATAAGAAAATTATAGAAGACACATTGTTAATTAAAATGGTGACATAAAGAGAATGATGCTTTGTCTATAGCACACCTAACTAGGGGCAGTTTTTCTGAAGGAACCTCTCATCCTTCAGGGGTTGATGGGTCGATATAGTGCATCCTATTGCATATTGTTACTGAAAATCATTCTGTCTTCTTTTTAAAATACTTCTTACACCTCTGAAGTTTTTATCAAATAAGTTACTTATTTCTCCCCTTCTCTTTGTAATTATCTGTGAAACTCAGTGCACTTCACTCACTGGAAACTCAAGCACCTTTCCACCTTGATTCACGTCATCATGCTACAAACATCTACCTGGACAAGTCATTCAACAGCACATTCTAGTAATTCCCAGACCTCTCTATCTTTCATAGCCTTCATTCTAGCTCAGGATCTTGGTGATACTCTTGATCTTATCAGTGTCAGATTTGGCAAGCACCCCAAAATCATAAGCATCCCAACTCTAATTTCAAGTTTTGGTGCAAATATATATATATATATATTAAAACTAAATAATGAGTTCATCTAGAATGATGTATTCCAATTCTTCGCTATAAGAAAGTCAGTAGAAATTAGGAAATTGTAAGGGATTGATTATTCCTCTCTCTCTCTCTCTCTCTCTCTCTCTCTACCAGTCAGATTGCTGGCTTCTCTCTCTCTGGGCAAATAGTCAAATGAATGGTAAAATTGATTGCTTATCTCCATCTTGTTTTATGTCCTTGGGAACTTGACCTTATAACTACAGGGCAATACTTTCTCTTGGTCTCCGCATTCTAGGGAAAAGGAATTTGGGGGTTTATGCCATAGTTAGCTCTAAACACTATCTTAAGTAGTTAAAAGCCTTTGCAAGTTCAAAGCTAACTACTCTGGATTCCTTTCAGGAAGAGTAGTGGAGACTGCCCTGTGCTGTAACTCAGTAGTTAAGGTTTTTCCTTTTACCCTGGCAGTCCAGGTTAAATTCCCTGCTTAGGAAGTAGGTCCTTTTTGATTTAATATCTGCAGACCTTTTCTAGTCTATGCTCCTCCATGGCCTATCTGAAATTTTCCTTTCTCTGACCTCTTGGGAGGATACCTTTGGTAAAGTTCAAAAGCCAGAAATATCAACTGTTTGGTCTGGCTAAATTCAGGTAATCAAAAATTTTTAAAGCACTTTATTAAAGAGTGCTATGGTTAAAAGTCAGCTTACTTAAAAGTGGATATTCAAGCTCTGATAGCCTGCACTTCTTAGGAAAAGCAGGAGACCCAACAAATCCCTTTCCTGGTCCTGTTCTTCCAAGGGCTCCACCCTAAAGCCAATAACCAATTAAGAAACAAAAAGTGGGAAATGAAAAATCTTACAACTACTGTAGTAATCTTCTGTCTTTCTGTCTGTGTAAATATATGTGTGTTGTGTTTAATGTTTACATAAAAGAGCTCTAATTAATTGGCTTTAACACAAATAAGCACTTAAATCAAATATTTTAAAATCTATATAAAAACTGTAATGTCTTTTAGTTCAAGTGACTTTAGTAATCTTTGGGAAATAAAGACAGCTTTGAAGATTATTGATAAAATAAAAACATTTTGTCTATCTTATGCAGGTAAGATATGAGGTTTGCTAAATGCTTTAAGGTCATAAACTGCTTTGACTTTTGAAAATTGTTCAACTTATTTTGGAGACATTAAATTCTAAATAAGGTCTGAGGATATATGGAAAAAGCCATGCCCCCTAACTATGAAAAGAAGGTTATAAAGAAAATATATTTTATGTAAGAAAGGTTGTTGTATGGTAAATCTTTGTACTAAAGTAAAATGACTGGTTGTTTAAAAAGAGGAATGTTTAGGGCAAGTCAGAAAGTCTAAACATGTCATATATGGTCTGTGTAAGTCATGAAAGAATTTATGTTGTACAATTTAAAGATGATTAGGCTTCCTAACTGCTTCATAAAATGTCACTTTGACTCATGACTGTACAGCCTGCCTGCTTTACAGCTATGTAAGACCTGGGACATGTGGAGTTAGAGCCTGGAAAGAGTCAAGCTTTATCTGCATTTCTGTCTGGGTCCTAGGTTCCACACCTACTACATAATTAAAATCCCTTATTTACCAAGATTTTCACCAAAAGTAAAAGTCACTAAGAGTAAACATTGTAATATGTAATTGAGACTAATGAAAAAAATAAGTTTACATACAAGGTATGTAAGGAGAATAAAATGTGTTTTTGTGAGAGATTATAGGAAGGTATGGAAAGGTAAACTTTTGCCTAGGTTAGAGGGTGAAAGGATTGTTTTAAATTGTTAAAAAAGTAAAGGTGTGAAAAAGTTGTGGAAGGTTTATAAAAAATTAATTGTAAAACCTTCTATGTGTGGACATATTGGCTAAAATTAAAATGGCATTATTCAGTTTTTTCCATAAATTGGACATTGGAATAAAAGCACAATGGAGTTTTATTAGAACATTGTTCTGCTCTGAGAAAAAAAAGGTAAAGTATTATAAAAGGTTTATAAAAATCTTTTTTTTTTTCTTCTTTCTTTTTTTGAGACAGAGTCTCGCTCTGTCACCCAAGCTGGAGTGCAGGGGCCGGATCTCAGCTCACTGCAAGCTCTGCCTCCCGGGTTCACGCCATTCTCCTGCCTCAGCCTCCCGGAGTAGCTGGGACTACAGGCGCCCGCTACCTCGCCCGGCTAGTTTTTGTATTTTTTAGTAGAGATGGGGTTTTACCGTGTTAGCCAGGATGGTCTCGATCTCCTGACCTCGTGATCCACCCGTCTTGGCCTCCCAACGTGCTGGGATTACAGGCTTGAGCCACCATGCCCAGCCTATAAAAATCTTAAATTATGATCAGACTAAAACAATAGATCTATAAAATGTTACTTAAAAACTAGCTTTAACATTAAAAATACACTACAGGAAACATAAAATTTATTTTTCTCTTTTAAAGAAGAATTTTATGTAATATTAAAAGATAATGAAAGGTTTTTGTTTACCTTTTAAGTAAACTGCAAAAAAGGGGGTGAGGAGGAAAGAAAGGAGACAGAGTCAGTAGGCCTCAAGCTGCTTTCATTGAGTTTTGATTAGAAAGCTAAGACTCCTCTCTATCAGAATAATGTTTTTTCCTTTAAAAACTTTTTGCATTATCATTTTAGCTAAATGAAGTACTTATAGTAAGCTAATATTCTATTTTTTAATATCCATTGTTTTAAACTTTGGTATTTAACACACTTTTCAAAATCAAGTTCTAGATTATCATGCAAAACCAGCCAACACTAAAATTGTTTGAATATGCAATTTGAATGAACTCTATAGTCTAAGTTAAATTACCTCTGATAAGCTATTAGTTATCAGTGCTATGAACCTAAATTGGAGAGACAACTAGTATTCAAGAGGACTTAAGTCTGGTGTTAAGCATGGACTCGTGAAGAACCAACACAGCCACGTTGTCCTTCTTGATTCCTTAAAGTTTTTATTATTAAGGTTCTGCATTCCATGACTCATCATGGAAAAGATAAAATAATGCAAATTGAATATATTGATGTGGTGACTTATAAATTACAGAAATAGTTTAAAAGAAATTTATAGTTCCATATTCCTGAAAAGATAATAAAAGTTTGAGGTACATTTGGCTACCTCATGGGCCATTTAAACATTTATAAAGGGATTTCCTTCGACTGTCATTTTCAGTGCATGTTTTCTGGTTGTATAAAAGCTTTCCCATTCAAGAGGCCTGATGTTATAAGAGTAGATTATTATGCTGCAGTGAATTTTCACCAGGAAAAGAAAGTTTTTTATAGTTCACTGAGGACAATTCCTTCACAATCTAGAACCCAGAGACTGGATCTTCTGAGAACATCAGAGAAAGACTCGTTGCCATTCACACTACAGCAAAACTCTGGAGCCTTGAACCTTGGGTTCATAATCTCACAATTGAGAAGGGTCTCTCCACACTCCTGGGATTGTACATGCATTGGTACCCTTAAAGTAAAACTAAGTTTCTCCCCAGAAGAAGATGGCAGCCTTAATGTTAACAGATTTTCCCAAGATCATGGATCAAAACTTCTACTATCACTAGACTGTTATCTTTAAATGTTTTTTTCCTTGTTTATGCCTCTGTGAACAGTAGAAATGAAAAGAGAGACTATTATGTGCACTTATAGGGTGTACTTTTATTTATGAAGGATTTTGCAGCCAGCCATATACATGAATAAGCTTACACCTCAATAGATAAAAGATGAAGGCCCAATGTAGGTAAGAAACATTAGTGGTATATACGTGGCCTTATAATCAGCCAAAACTCCTCTTAACCCACACCATGGCATACAGAGAACATTGCCAGGAGGCCTTCACTCTTCTAGAAGGACATCATTTGTTAGGTCCTTTTTCTATGCTTTAGAATAAAAGAGGCAATAATTAGAAATATCTCCCTCATAATAGGTTCTACAGCAAATTGTACTTTAATGGCTAAAAGTGCACAACAGACTTCAAATTATCTTGTGAAAGTTATGCTAAATATAGAATTGGCTAAACAGAGAAGTACCCATGCAGTTGCTGACATTTGTGGCCTATGGAGAAATCTATAAAATGTAAATTATAAAAATTCAGTTGTAGGGGATTAATGAAAAGACCACTTAGTCAAGTGAGTAGACTCTTCATCTAGTTCATTCTTTAATCTATTTAATTTTAGGTGGTTTCGTTTGTGGGTGCCATGAGTAAGGAGAATATTCCAAACTATTGGTATTATCCTCTCAATAGTCATAATGGTCTTCTTGGGGCACTGTATTCTCTCAGTTTTTAAATGTTTGCATGCAATCATTTCTAGAACATCAAATGGTCTCTCTTCAACTGGAATGACAAAAGAAGAAAGAAATGTGTGACCACGAGGACACTGTAACCTATGAATGACATGTTGAGACTGGAAACCCAAAATGACGGTAACTGAGAGTGATGCTAAGGCCCTAAGTTTTCATTACTCTCTCACCTAAGTGAGAACCTGGCCAATAGTGGGGACTTTTTTAAAAACAAAATTATGAGAGGTCATTATTTTGGACTGAACTCATGCACTAGGTCCTAACAAACCAAACCAAACTAAAATGGAGCCACTTGTGCTAAATGTGACATAATCAAACTAAGGCTTTAATAAAACACATAAATCCTAGAACAGACCAGGTTTTGTTTTTCTCCTGTACAAGGGGTAGTCCAGCATAGGGTACCCCTATTCAGTCCTTATTCTCTCCTTGCAAAACTCACTGTTCCGCTGCTTCCCAGTGAGTTTCAAAACCATATTGGTACATTTATGACAGCAATAGTGACATCAATGATTAAGGTTTTGGGCAATCTCTCAAAATTGAGACAACGACCACAAGGGGGGGAATTGTTAAAGCAAACTAAATATGGCCTGAGAAGGACTCCATACTTCTATACTTGAATCCTTGTAGATGAACTGTAACCTAGCTTAATAGTCAGACAAAATTGAAAACCTAATTTAGTAGTATGCACCTGTAACAATGGCCAAGTGTTGGCCAATCGCAGCGGCCATACTTCAACTACTCAGACTGCTGAATGTTCAAACTGCATTCAAATAAGGCAAACACTGAGCTATAACCAATCTCACTGTTTCTGTACATCACTTCTGATTCCTGCATGTCACTTTATCATTTTGTCTATAAATTTGTTCTAACCACAAGGCACCCCTGGAATCTCTGTGAACCTTCTGTGATTCTGGGGTCTGCCTGATTCACAAATCATTCATTGCTCAATTAAACTCTTTTAAATTTTATTTGGCTGAAGGTCTTTTATCACTATCAAAATAATTTATTCTGTTTCTCCCTGGCACACATTATACTTTCTAATTGTACTGAACTGTGTTTTACTTTTATATTGTCTATTTTGCACATAACTCCATGAAGGCAAGGTCCATGACTATTTTATTAAACATCATGTACCCAGAGACTTGTATAAAGCATAGCAAATAATCAAAGCCTAATAAAATATTTGTTGAATAAAAAAAGGAAAAGTGGAGGCAGAGCAAGAACCCTCCAATGGTCATACACCCAAGAGGAACACAAATTGAACAACTATGTACACAAGAAAACACCTTCGTAAGAATCAAAAATTAGGCAAGCTATCACAGTACCTCCTTTTAACATCATATGAAGGAAAGAGTCACTGAAGAAGGTAGGAAAGACAGTCTTGAATTGCCAATACCATCCCTTCCTCATCTCCCAGCAGCACAGTGTGGCAAGGAGAGAGAAGCTGTGTACTTGAGGAAGGGAGAAGAAAGTGATTGTGGGAATCAGTGTTGCACTGCTACAGAAAGCAACATAGGAAGAATTCAGCCAGAGCCTATGGAGGGAACATTAAGACCAACCCTAGCCAGAGGCAAATTATTCATTTCAGCAGTCACCCTAGCCAGAGGCAAATTATTCATTTTAGCAGTCAGAACCAGAGTTCCAGCAAGTCCTACCACCGCAGGTTAAAATGCTCTGTGGTCTTAAATAAACTTGAAAGGCAGTTCAGGCCACAGAGACTGCAATTCCTGGGCAAGTCTTGGTACATTGCTGGGTTCAAAGCCAGTTGACTTGGGGTGCACATTATCAAGTGAGACACCAGCTGGGGCAGCCAAAGGAATATTTTCATTACTCCTTTCCCAACCCCAGGCAGTGCAGCTTGCAGATTCAAGAGTGATATCTTCTTTCTACCTGAGGAGAGAAAAGGGGAGAGTAAAGAGTACTTTGTCTTGCAACTTTGATACCAGATCAGCCAAGTAGGATATAGCACTAGGCAAAGTCCTCAAGCCTCATTCAAGGCTCCAGCTCCCAGATGACATTTCTAGACCCACACTGGGCCAGAAGAAAACCTACTGCCTCAAAGAAAACAACTCAATGCTGCTGACTAAAGAGCCCTTGAGCTTTGAACAAACAATGGCATTACCCAAGCAGTACTGACTGTGGGCTTTAGGTGAGACTTAGTGACATGCTTGCATTAGTTGTGACTCAGCACATTCCCAGTTGTGGCAGTCATGGGGAGAGACTCCTGCATGAGGAAAGGAGAGGGAAGAGTAAGGAAATTTTCTCTTGCAGCTTGGGTACCAACTTGGCCATAGTGTGTCAGAGCATCAGGCAGGCTACTGGGGTTCCTGATGGTATGCCTTGGCTCCTTGATGCCATTTCTGGACCTGTCCTGGGCCAGAGAGGAGCCCACTGCCCCAACAGGAGAGACAGGCCTGGCAGCATTCACCACAAGCTGATTAAAGAGATTTTGGGGCTTAAGTGAACATTGGCAGTAGCCAGGCAGTATTTGCCATGGTCCTGGGTGGTGGTGGCTGCAGGGAGAGATTCCTTTTGCTTGATAAAAGGTGAGGGAAGAGTTGGAAAGACTTTGTCTTGCAGCTTGGGTATCAGTTCACCTGCACTAGAATAGAGCACCAAGTAGATTCTCAAGCTTTCTGAATCCCAAACCTGGCTCCTGGATGGCATTTCTGGACATGCTCTGGGTATGAAGTGAACAGAGGAGGATCACTTGCCACCCTGAAGGTAAGAACACAAGCCTAGCTGGACTTCCATTTGATGACTGAAGAACCCTTGGGCCTTTGGTGAACATTGGTGATAGCCAGGCAATGGTGATAGCCAGGCAATGGTTGCCGCAAACTTTGGGCAAGATCCAGTAATGTGCTGGGTTTGGGTCTAACTTAGCACAATCCCAGTAGTGGTGGCCACAGGAGTGTTTGTGTCACCTCTCTCTCAGCTCCAGAGAGCTCAACATAGAGAGAGAGACTCCAGTTCTTTGGGGAGAGGTAAAGGAAGAGAACGAGAGTCTTTGCCTGGTAATCCAAAAATTGTCCTGGATTTTACCCAGGACCACCAAGGTGGTACCCTGATGAGTCTGAAAGAGTCACAGTGCTACTGGTGTTAGGGTGTCCCCTAATACAGACATGGCTGCCATAACCAAACTTAGGTAATAGCACTAATTTCCTTTGAATACATGGAAAGCCTTCCCCCAAAAAATAGGCACCAACAAGTCCAGACTGTGGAGACTACAATAAATAAGTAATTCTTCAATGCCCAAATTGATGAACATCTATAAGCATTAAGATCATACAGGAAAACATGACTTCACCAAACAAACTGAATAAGGCACCTATGATGAATTCCAGAGTGAGAGATATATGATCTTTCAGACAGAGAATTCAAAATAGGTATTTTGAGGAAGCTCAACAAAATTTAAGATAACACAGAGAAGAAATTCAGAATCCTATCAGATAAATTTAACAAAGAGATTGAAATAATTTTTTAAAATGAAGCCAAAATTCTGGAGCTGAAAAATTCAATTGACATTCTGAAGGACGTATTAGAGTCTCTGAGGAGCAGAACTGATCAAGGAACAGAAAGAATTACTGATCCTGAATATAGGCTACTTGAAAATACATAGTCAAAGGACATAAAGGAAAAAAAAAAAAAAAAAAAAAAATAAAAAAAGAATAAAACACAGCTGCAAGATCTAGAACATAGCCTCAACTGGGCAAATCTAAGAATTATTGACCTCTAAGAAGAAGTAGAGAGAGAGAGACAGAGATCAGAGTAGAAAGATTATTCAAAGGTATAATAACAAATAATTTTCCAAACCCAGAGAAAGATATCCATATTCAAGTACAAAAAGGTTATAGAACACCAAGCAGATTTAACACAAATAGCACTACCTCAAGATATTAAATCAAACTCCCAAAGTCAGTAATAAAGAAAGGATCCTAAAAGCATCAAGAGAAAAAAACAACATACTAAAGAGCTTCAAGTAAGAATGGCATGACATATTTAAAGTGTTGAAGGAAAAACCTTTTACCCAAGAATAGTATGTCCAGTGAAAATACTGTTTAAGCATGAAGGAGAAATAAAGACCTTCGCAGAAAAACAAAAGCTGAAGGATTTCAGCAACAGTAGACCTCTCCTACAAGAAATGCTAAAGGAAGTTCTGCAATCTGAAAGAAACGGACATAAATGAGTGTATGAGGGTTCTCCACAGGGACAAAACCAATAGGCTAGATGTATAGATAAAGAGGAATTTATTAAGGAATACTCACTCACACAATTACAAGATGAAGCTCCACAATAGGTTGTCTGCAAGCTGAGGAGCACAGAAGCCAGTCCAGTCCTAAAACCTCAAAAGTAGAGAAGCTGACAGTGCAGCCTTTAGTCTGGGGCCAAAGGTCTGAGAGCCCCTGGAAAACCATTGGTGTAAGTCTGAGTCCATAGGCTGAAGAACTTGGACTCTGATATTCTAGGGCAGGAAGCATCCAGCACAAGAGAAAGATGAAGGTTGGAAGACACTGAGTCTGCTCTTTCTATCTTCTTCTGCTTGCTTTATTCTAGCTAAGCTGGCAGCTGATTAGATTGTGTCCACCCAGATTGAGGTTGGATCGGCCTCTCCTAGTCCACTAACTGAAAGGTTAATCTCCTTTGGCAACACTCTCACAGATACACACAGGAACAATACTTTGTATCCTTAAATCCAATCAAATTGACACTCAATAACAACCATCACAACAAGCCAAAAGAAGACATCCAAAGGAACAAAATGCACTGGCAATAGTAAGTACATGGACAAATACAAGATATTATAACACTCTAATTGTTATATGTGAACTACTTATCTCTTGACTAAAAGGAAAAAAATGAAACTATCAAAATTAACAATTAAAACAATTTTAAAGACACAGACATTATAATAAGATATAAATAGAAACAACAAATAGTTAAAAGTATGGAAGATAAACTAGAATATGCGTTTTCTCTTTGCTTGTTAGTTTAGTTGGTTTTTGCAATCAGTATTAAGTTGTTCTCAGTTTGTAATCATGGGTTATGAAATGTTACTTTCACGTATCATGGTAACCTCAAATTAAAAAACCTTAAACAGATACACAAAAAGAAAAAGCAAAAATAAAACAAACCACCATAGAAAATCATCTTCCCCAAATGGTAGACAGAAAGGTAGGAAGGAAGAATGGAAGGAAGGGAAAAAAGGAAGAAAAAAGAGAAGATCACATAACAAGAAGAAGAGAAGTTATAAAATGGCAAAAGTAAGTCTTTACTTATCAATAATAATATGTACTGTAAATGGACTAAATTCTCCAATCAAAAGACATAGAGTAGCTGAATGGATTTAAAAAAAAAAGGCCCAACGATCTGCTGCCTACAAGAAGCATATTTCACCTATAAACACACAAATAAACAGAAAATAAAGGGATGAAGAAAGAAATTCCATGCAAATAGAAACCAATAAAGAGCAAAACAGACAAATAAGGTCATTATATAATGATAAATATGTCAATTTAGAAAAAGCATAAAACAATTGTAAACATATATGCACCCAACTCTGGAAGTACCCAGATATAAAAACAAACATTAGAGCCAAAGAGAGATAGATTATAATACAATAATAGCTGGACACTTCAACATCCCACCCTCAGCATCAGAAAGATCATCCAGGCAGAAAATCAACAAGGAACCATCAGCCTTAATCTCACTATACAGCCATTGGAACTAATAGATATTTACAGAACATTTTATCAAACGGCTGTAGAATACACATTCTTCTCCTTAACACATGGGTCATTCTCAAGGATAGAGCATGTTAATACATAAAACAAATATTTAAAAATTCAAAAAATGAAATCGTGTCAATATCTTCTCTGATCACAGTGGAATAAAACTAGAAAACATAACAAGAGGAATTTTGGAAACTATGCAACTGCATGGAAATTATACAATATGCTCCTTAATGATGAGTGGGTCAATGAATACATTAAGAAAGAAATTTTTAAAATCCTTGAAATACATGAAAATGGAAAGACAGCATACCAAAACCTATGGAATACTGAAAAAGCAGTACTAAGAGATAATTTATAGCTATACACAACTACATCCAAAAAGCAGAAAAACCTCAAATAAATGACTGAAAAAATTCATCTTAAACAAGAGAAAATGAAAACCTAAATTAATAGAAGATCAAAGCAAAGATAAATAAAATTGAAATGTTAAAAACAATACAAAAGATCAACAATCTGAAAAATCAATTTTTGGAAAAGGTAAACCAAATTGACAATCCTTTAGTCAAACTAAATAAAAAAGAAGAACAAACAAATAAAATCAGAGATGAAAAGGGAGACATTGAACCTGATGCCACAGAAATTCAAAGGATCATTAGAGACTACTATGAGCCACTATATTGCCAATACATTGGAAAACCTAGAAGAAATAGACAAATTCCTGGAAGCATACAGCATAGCAAGATTGATCCATGAAGAATTCCAAAACCTGAGTAGATCAATAACAAGTAGTGTGATTGAAGCCATAATAAAAAGTCTTCCAGCAAAGGAAAACTCAGGACCCAATGGCTTTACTGCTGAAATATACCAAGCACTTAAATAAAAATACCAATCCTACTCAAACCCTTCCAATAAATACAGTAGGAGGGAATACTTCCAATCTCATTCTGTGAGACTAACATTATGCTGATACCAAAACTAGACAAAGACATATCAAAAAGAAAACTAAAAGTGTCATATCCCTGACAAACATTGTTGCAAAGATCCTTAACAAAATACTAGCAAACCAAACCCAACAATACATTAAGATGTTTCATCATGACCAAGTGGGATTTATCTCAGAGATGCAAGGATGATTCAAGACATGCAAATAGCAGAGAGTATATAAAAATGTGCTCAACAGTATTGATCATCAGAAAAATGCAAATCAAAACTATAATTAGATGTCATCTCACCCCAGTTAAAATGGCTGTGATCCAAAGGATAGGTAATAATGAATGCTGGCAAGAATATGGAGAAAAGGGAAACTTCGTGTGCTGTTTTGGGGTATGTAAATTAGTACAGACACAATGGAAATAGTGAACATTATGGGGTTTTCTCAAAAAACTAAAAGTAGAACTTCCATATGATCCAGCAATTTCACTGCTAGGTATATACCCAAAAGAAAGGAAACCAGTATATCCAAGAGTTATCTGCATTCCCATGTTTACTGTAGCACTATTCCCAATAGCCAAGATTTGGAACCAACCTTAGTGTCCATCAACAAATGAATATATAAGAAAATGTACAAAATACAAAATGGAGTGCTATTCAGCCATAACAAGAATGAGATTTCGTCATTTGCAATAGCATGGATGGACTGGAGGACATTACATTAAATGACATAAGCCAGGCATAGAAAGACGAATTTATCATGTTCTTACTCATTTATAAGAGTTAAAATTAAAGCCATTGATTTCATGGAGATAGAAAGTAGAATGATTGTTACCAGAGGCTGGGAAGATTATTGGGGAGACAGGGAGAGAAATGAGAATGGTTAATGAGTATAAAAATATAGTTAGATACAATGAATGAGATCCACTACTTGATAGCACAACAGGGTGACTACAGTCAGCTATAATTTACTGTACATTTAAAAATAACTAAAAGCATATAATTGGACTGTTTATAATATAAATAAATGATAAATGTTTGAGGTGATGGATATTCCATTTATCCTAATATGATTATTACATTTTATATGCTTGTGTCAAAATATTTCATGTATCTCATAAATATATACACCGATTATGTACCCATGATAATTAAACATTAAAAATTTTAAGAAAGTAAAATAAAGTAAAAGCATTGACATAATTAACTGAAAGGGTATAGATTTTGATTAAGCATTAATGAAGAAAAGCGCTGCATATTTTCAAAGCTTTTGTAAAATATTATTGTTAGTTAACATGTATTAAATATCTACTACCTGCCAGGAAATATGTAGATTAATGTACATTTCTCACAACAAACTTGTACAGTAAACACAATTATATATGTTTTTCCTGTCGGAAAAAAATAAGTTTCAGTTAGATTAAGCAATGTGCCAAATTTACTAACTTCTAAACAACAGTTTCTTAATCTATGCAGTTCTAAGACCTGCCTATTACACAAGAGTTTGACTATTAATATAGATTAGATATTATGTATTCAAAGCTGTTAATTTCTCTGATGAGAAAGTGAGGTCCAGAGAGATGAGTGCCTTACAGAATGCCATACGATTAGCAAATAAGAGGCAAGGTCTCTGGAATTTCTGTCCAAAGTGTGTTTATCTCCTCTATGTTGAAACACAAATAGCAGTTAAAACAATAGTGAATCATATCAGAAAATCTTAATAACTTATCTTGTTCAAGCAGGAGGTCTACAAATAATTTACACTACTGTTAAAAGAGTCTTCTTCCTTCCTTAGAGGGATTATGCTGCTTCATTGTTTTAGGTACTTAAAAGGTGTTATATTACCCTTTGTAATTTGACACTTTTGAAGTACAAATATAATATAAAGGCATTTTGCAAGAAATATGTGTTCTAATTAATGACTACTCTCTGTGTCCTTCAAACTTTTCTCATCAAATTCTTTTATCGTGTAGGAAAATACATTATTAAATACATATTTTTAGATATGCAGGCTTTGCCTCATTCGTAAATCTAAAGAAACTATTCTTAAAGTAGAATGAAAGAAAGAAGCAAGATGAAATTATCACCAAAAGCTATCTAGCCAGTTTTCACATGATAAAAATATTCTACCTCCCTAGCATATTTACATTGTTCTGAAAAGTTTACTGTTACTATATCTACAATAACTGGCATATTGTATGTGTTAGCAAAGGAATTTTGGGAAAAAAGTTTCAGGAAGCCCAGTAACAGCAAAAACAATGTCAACAATAACAGTAGTAAAAATATATCACTGATTAAAGAAATACTTTGTGGCTAGCAGTGTGCTCTGATCATCTTTTTCCATGCTCTATCTCATTTAATTTTCACAGTAAGCTAATACTTAAACAAAAATACCTTTATTATCCCATTTCATTGATAATAAAATTGGACTTCAGAGACTTTAATTAATACCTACAACTTCCCAGGTGGTAATGAAAAAAGCCAGTATTCTGACCTAAATCTTCTGACTCCAAAGTCCATGAACTTATCTAACAATAAAATTTGAATATTTAAGTGAAGTCTTTGCAAAGGGAAATATTTTTTGAAAACTGTAAAATACTCTTCAGAGATTCCCTAATGTTTCTTGAAGGGTTGAGGATCATTGACCTACAAAAATAGCTTCTTAGGTACTTTTAAATAAGAACAAAATAAGTTATGTAATTTCCTTCTAAATTTAATAAACACCACTTTGTATATTCTGAGTCAAATATTTATCTCAATTTATCTGAGCTGTGGATGAAGGGTTGTCAAAGTGGATTGGAAGGAAACGGTATTCCAGAGAGAGAGGGAGTCATGCAGAGAGGAGAAACAATGCTGCTTTTGTTAAATTGAAAGTACTTTGGTGTGATTAAAGTGTAACTGGTGGCATCTCGCTCACTTGATAACCTTTGCTAAAACTTGTTGCCCAGGCTGAAGTACAGTGGTGCGATCTCGGCTCACTGCAACCTCTGCCTCCCGGGTTCAAGAGAGTCTCCTGCCTCAGCCTCCCCTGAAGCTGGGATTACAGGTGCCTGCCACCACACCGGACTAAGTTTTTTATATTTTTAGTAGAGATACCTGTAATCCCAGCATTTTGGGAGGCCAAGGCAGGAGGATCACGAGTTCAGGAGATGGAGACCATCCTGGCTAACATGGTGAAACCCCGTCTCTACTAAAAGTACAAAAATACAAAAAATTAGCCGAGTGTGGTAGCAGGCAACTGTAGTCCCAGCTGCTCCAGAGGCTGAGGCAAGAGAATGGCGTGAACCCGGGAGGCGGAGCTTGCAGTGAGTGGAGATTGTGCCACTGCACTCCATTCTGGGCACCTGGGCACCAGAGCTAGACTCCGTCAAAAAAAAAAAAAAAAAAAAAAAAAAACATGTTGGCCAGGCTGGTCTCAAATTCCAGACCTTAGATGAATTACCTGCCTCAGACTCCCGAAGTGCTGGGATTACAGGTGTGAGCCACTGTGCCTGGCCATGAAGTAATTCTTACCTTGAAATAATAAATCTTACACTATATGGTTGACACGAGAATTAGGTATTTCAAATGTCCTATTGTTTAAGCAGGAACTTAATTAGTAATGGTTATATGACTGAAAGAAAGGGTGGATGGGAGGACATAGTAAGATGTGAGCCCACAGGTGGGCACAAGGGACATAGTAAAACAACAAGGGAAATTCTGACATACTATAATTTTAAAATTAGTTCTAAAGGTTATTCTTATATTTAATCTTGTTAAAAAACAAGATTAAACCACATGAAAGAATTTGTAGTTAAAAAGAAATGTATGATTACATTTGTGCCTTAGAGCACTATTGTGTCACTGTGGCAACAGATTTAAGACAGGTCTCATGATTTAGGGAGACAATAGAATCATGGAAACAATGTGTGCAAACTAGTAATTCAAACATGAAATTATTACAGTCAAAAAAAGTCAAAGTTTTAGAGCTAGAAAGGAAGAGAGGACTGCAGTTGATATTTAGGAGGTAAAATAATAGGTTATGGTGACTAATTGGATGTGGATATGAAAAGAAAGTAACATCCAACAAATCCAGGTTCCTGGTTTGGATGTCATTTAACTGTCATTTAGATAAGGAGGCTGGGAAAAAGAGAAACAAGCTGTTTCTCCCATGAATGGATTGTAAAATTCACAGAAAAATGTGGCAAGGAAAGAAAGCTTTTCCTTATCATTAATAAAATGGCAAATGCTTTTATTTTACAAAGAAAGGTTTGTGATCAAGAAGCAAAATATATAATTTCCCATTGATGTTTTTCCATATATAATAAATGAAAGGACAAGGGACACCAATGATGTAACTCTAAATGAGATAAGAAATGAAATCGCACTGGTTTTATTTATATAAAACTTATTTACCTAAATCTTATATTTTTCTCCTGGAAGCTAAGGAAGTGGAGAGTTAAAAACAGAAATTATAGTGATTAAAGGTACATGGTTTTCCTTTACCTTTATAGTGTGGTAAACACCTGTAATACTTTGAACTACATCATGACACAGGTAACCAACTCTGCTAAATACACAGAAAGTCAACCCCTTCATTTGTTGCATAAAATACTCATGAATGTTAATCTCTATTCAAAAATGTTTCCTAGAACAATAGAAATGCAGTTAATTCCAAAAATTAAAGTGAAAAATTCTGGGCCCCATCATTACAGTATGTTCCCTCTGAAGGAAAATAGCCTTAATATCCAGGGTTCTAGGAACTCTGATATTCTGCAGGATTTGAGAACTTATGATTTCTCACTTAGGTTTTCATTTAGAATAATTAATTGGCGTATTTATCAAGAAGTTCAGTAAAAGTTGTAATTTTTTCATTATTCTGTCAATTAAAAAATCAATTGTAAATAACAGAAATAAACATTTCAATTGTAAGTAACAGAAATAAAAGTTGTAATTTTTCATTATTCTACCAATTAAAAATTTCAATTGTAGCTGGGTGTGGTGGATAACGCCTGTAATCCCAGAATTTTGAGAGGCCAAGGCAGGCAGATTACGAGGTCAGGAGATGGCGACCATCCTGGCTAACATGGTGCAACCTCATCTCTACTGAAAATACAAAAATTTAGTCAGGCGTGGTGGCAGGCACCTGTAGTCCCAGCTACTCGGGAGGCTGAGGCAAGAGAATGGCGTGAACCCGGGAGGTGGAGCTTGCAGTGAACTGAGATTGCTCCACTGCACTCCAGTCTGGGCAACACAGCTAGCCTCCGTCAAAAAAAAAAAAAAAAAAAAAAATCAATTGTAAATTATAGAAATTTGAAATCAAAGTGTTTAAGGAAAAATTATTTGCATAAGCTCACATAACTGAACTGTACAGGGTTGGGTGTGGTGTTGGGAATGGAGAAATTCAGAATTGTCTTGGTTGTGCTGTTTCTGATTTGCTGCCATTTCTAAATGCTATGGTTTGCCTCAGGTTACTTCAGGCTTATAGCATCAATAAACCAAATTTTTAAAAAAGGGTTTGATTTCCTTGTAGAAAATTGATTTTCATCAGGTTTGATTGACTTGACTTGGAAAGATGCCAGTCCCTGAAGTAATGATTATAATAAGAAAGATAGAATGTACTGATTGGCTTTTCCCAAGACACATAATGCAGGTCTGATGCCTGGAAATGAGGCCAACTCCATCCAAAATACCTGAGCTGAGGTTGAAGTAACCATGATGATTCATAAAGCAAAACAGGACTATTAGTAGATGCAGAAAGTTTTGATGTTGGGTTTCAAAATTATTAAATAACCACTACCAAATAAGCAACTTGGAAATGTTCCAGGCACAAAGCAAGGACAAAACAAGTTTACTAAATCAGTGAATTCTGGAGGATTCTCTAGAATTCTATCCCCACTGAATTTCTTGAGCTGTTACAATACACAAGCAAGGACAATACAAATATAAAGTATTTGTCTTTGTATGAATAGATAATTTATTTCAGTTGATATATAGGTGGCCAATAAACATAAGAAAAAGTTCAACTGTATAAACTGTCAAATAAAACATAACATTTTCATTTATTAAATTGGCAGTTTTAAAAAGATATTGCTAACTGTCGAGGCTAGAGTAAAAAGGGCCTCAAATATAGCTTGAAAAAATAAAATCACTGTAATATTTCTGCTGAGCAGTTATCAATGTAAATCAAGAGTCTCAATATTATATAATGACTAAAACATGGAAACAATCTAAATTTCAAACAATAGTTACATTTATAATGATAAATTGCAGTGATGTTCAATACTACAGAATTCTACCAATGTATTTTTAGGATTAGATCAATATATGGTGAAATACATATAGTATAATGTAAAACTAAATAGCAGTGAGGATTTTGCAATATATTTTCTATATGCACTTACATTAATCTGTTTTAATGCATATATATAATACATGCATGAATGCATGCATATACACACAATAAATACACAAAATATTAATTATGGTTATCTTTGAGTCATTGATGAATCAACAATTTTTTATATCATACCTTGTATTTCAAATGATCTTCAAAAAATATAATTCTGACTTCTAATTACACTGTAGAGCTATAGCAACCTAAACAGCGTTGTACTGGCATGAAAACAGACACTTAGACCTACAGAACAAATAAGGAACTCAGACACAAATCCATACTTCGACAGTAAACTTATTTTTGACACAAGTGCTAGGAATGTACACTGGAGAAACTACAGTATCTTCAATAAATGGTGCCGGGAAAACTGGATATCCACATGCAGACAATGAAACTAGACCCCTAGATCTCTCACCATACATAAATGTCAAATCAAAATAAAGACTTAAATCTGAGACCTGAAATTATGAAACTTCTAAAAGAAAAATTGGAGAAATTCTTCAGGACATTGATCTAGGCAAAGATTCTTGAATAATACCCCAAAAGCACAGATAATCAAAGAAAAAAATGGATAAATGGAATACATCGAGTTAAAAATGCTCTATACAGTAAAATAAACTGTTAACAAATTGAAGAGATAAGTCACAGAATGGGAGAAAGTATTTGCAAGCTATCCATCTGAATATGTAATAAGCTCAAACTTTACAGGAAGACAACTAATAATCTGATTTAAAAATGGGCAAAAGACCTGAATAGATATTTCTCAAAGAAGACATGCAAATGGCAAACAGATATATAAAAAGGTGCTCAACATTACTGATCATCAGAAAAATGCAAACTGAAACTACAAAGAGATACCATCTCATCCCAGTTAAAATGGGTTTGAGCCAAAAGATAGGTAATAATGAACGTTGGCGAGGGTGTGGATAAAAGGGAACCCTAATACACTGTTCGTGGAAATGTAAATTAGTACAACCACAATAGAAAACAGTATGGAGATTTCTCGTGAAACTAACAATAGAACTGCTGTGTGATCCAGCAATCGCATTGCTAAGATAGACTCAAAATAAAGGAAATCAGTATATTAAAGAGATATCTGCATTCCCACGGTTACTTTAGCACTATTCAAAATAGCCAAGATTTGGAACCAAATTAAGTGCCTTCAACAAATGAATGGATAAAGAAAATGGGGTATTTATATACGAGTAGTATTCAGCCGTAAAAAGAAAAAGATCTTGTCATTTGCAACAACAGATGGAACTGGAGGACATCATATTAAGCGAAATAAACCTGGCACAGAAAGATAAACTTCTCATGCTCTCACTCATTTGTGGGAGCTAAAAATGAAAACAACTAAACTCATGGAAATAGAGAGTAGAAGGATGGTTACCAGAGTCTGGGAAGGGTAGTAGGGAGAGGGAAGTAAGGGGTATAGTTAATAAATGCAAAAATATAGTTAGATATAATTGATAAGATCTACTATTTGATAGCACAGCATGGTGAATATAGTCGACAAAAATGTACTGTACATTTAGGAATAACTAAAAGTACAATTGAAATGTTTGTAACACAAATAAATGAATGCTCTTGGAGATAGATACTTTATTTACCCTGATGTAATAATTATTATGAATTATATGTCTGTATCCAAATTCTCATTTTCCCCAAAATATGTATACCCACTATGTACTCATAAAAATAAAAAATAAAAAAATTCACTTTTATAACTAAACAATTTATAATCTTTTCCCTTGCCCACTAATATTAGCAACTTAATATATAGACAATTGGCATCTCTTCTGTATGTCACTATAATTATCTTCAGACTATTAATAGACTTCTCCCTGACTCCCTGGCATATATATATACACACATATGTGTGTGTGTGTGTATATATATATATACATATATGTGTGTATATATGTACACATATATGTGTGTGTGTGTATTCTCCCAAGTTTTGCCAGAGTTATTTTCCTAAAACATATCTGGTAATACTTCTATATTTTAAAATCTTTATTAGTTTTCTGACAGTATCACTAATGTCCATAATGTTGTACAAAAGGTCCTTTAGAGTCTTCCTTTAGTGACCTATCCAGTTGCATATCCTGTTATTGTCCATATATGTACTTATAACTATGGTGCCAGTGCTTGTGCAAGACCCAACTTGCTTGGAAAATTATACCATCCTTCATAACTCTGGATATTGGCTTATACCATTCTAGACATTAAAATGCCTTTTAAACCCTTCCCAGCTTCCAAAACCTTAATACAGTATTTTCTACTCTAGGATACTTTCCCCCAATTCTTTGCCCCCTGGCAGACTTGGTCTTCTGTAATTTCTATGGAACTGCAGGTACTATAATCCTTAGCCTGTATCCCACATGCACAACAGAGCAAAACACTATTAAATATTTGAGAGTGAATGATTAAAGGAGTACCTATAGTTTGAACGAAGTCACAAAATGCTTTGGGAACTCAAAAGAATTATATTATTAATTCTTTCTGAGAACTTAAACTACCATTAGATTACAGTACTTCTTAGGTACATCACCATTTGTTTCTTTTACTTTTGGCTTGCACAACATCTATTCTCTCAGTTCTTTACCTTCCTTTCTGTTGATTCCTATTCAGTGTTCTTCTATGTATTCCACATTTCCATTTGCAGACACATCTCAAAATCTATTTGTATTCTTCTTTACCCATCTTTTTCTCTGAAAGAATAATACAGTCTCACAGTTTATTAGTAAACTCATATCATGATGGTTTACTAATTCCATTTTGGCTCCAGATCCATATTTAACATTTTTCTGACAAATATGTATTAATTCAGAAGGTAAATCTCTCTTTGCCCACTGCTGAACTTATCATCTTTATTCTTTTTGGTATGACCATCACCTTATTTAGCAATAAAATATATCAATATCACAAATATTTTTTCCTAGATCTTCTTTATTCCCTGCTAATAATTTTCATTTTCATTGATATCACCCCCATATTTTCATGTTTTGCACATCCTTTCAAATCCCTTTGTCTAGTGCCTAATACAAGTCTTTATTTCTCTAAATGATACTATTAAAATATAGCTGTCTTGCTCTTGTTTATCACTTTTTTTAAAAGCTCACTTATTTATACATATAATTTTATGTACAGAGAAGTGAATTTTATGCTAATGGTTATGCAACATGGGTTTGAATCTGATAATCTTCGTTTTGTTCTTTTTCCTAATCCATTTATACTGACCTTTGGGACATTACTTAGCTTCTCTAAGGTTCCATTTTGCCAACTTTCAAATGCAGTTAATAAAACTTATCTCTTAGTTTGTAGAGAGGATTTAATTAAATGAGATCTTAGATGTAAAGGCTTAATATTTTGCATTAAATATATAAAGGCATTTCTGTATTCATTGTGAAACTGATAAATGATGGGGCATTGGAAGAGGAAATACTCCTATTTCTCTCCCATGTTCAGGATCAATTCTTAAATTGTAAACACTTTAGTAGATGTAGAACTGAAACATTATTATTATTATTATTATTATTATTATTATTATTATTATTATTACTGTTGTTGTTATTATTATTATTTAGCTGATATTGTAAATTGTGGTTTATATCAGTGGTCAAGTGGGGTTTCTAATTTTGAATCACAGAATTAAACAAATTCAGACTCACAAGAAATGCTGACTGAGAAAGCCCTCCTCATCAGGGCATAGTGCACTGCTATAGAAGGCATGACTTGGAAGAGAGGAGAGAAATGTGTGCTCCCAGTGGGTGAGCATTTCCCTTCTGGGAAAGCACAGAGAGAACTGTAATTGGGCTACATTTGTCTAGTTTATTTGTAAGCTCTTCAATCAAATCAGGTATTTCCCATGAGAGAAGTGAGGGAATGAGAAAAGAAAGGCGAGATACGGTAGTAGAGCTGCATCCACGTAAATGAAAACACTTGGACAGGGAAAGTTCCGCTATAAGGATGACAAAGCCATTAGTTTATGCTGGACCTAACAGACACCCATTTAGTGGTAACTAATTTTATTGCCGTACACTTATCTTCCAAAAATAAGTTTTATATTACCATCAAACATTTCCAGATATCCCCAAAAGCCTTAGAGGAAGAACATTAAAACATAAAAATGACTTCATATATTCAATTTATTCTAAGCTAAACTCTTCTCACTTTTTCCCACACATACTCTGTCACTCCAACGTAGTTTCTAGAAATCCGTATTTTATGGCCTTTTCTTACATTATTTCTTCAGCCTAAAATGTTCTTTGCTCTTCAGACCCTAAGTTAAATGCTAATTCTTTTTTTCTCTTGTCCACATTATGAGCCTGTGCTTTTATACAGCATTTATTCCATTCTTTAGGATATTAATTATTCAGCAAATCTCCACTATCTACTAGATTTTACATTGCTCTAGGGTTCTAAATTCTAAATTCTAAATTCCATATGTACTTCCATTCCCATTCCATCAACTAGATCTCATCACAATATATAGCATATAGGAAATGCTTAATATCTGTTCAATGAACATGAATTAGTTCACCTGTACTTCTATCTCCAGACAATGTATTAAAGTTATTAATCAGGACTGATCCTAGTGCTTGCTATATTACATATTGCTAATTCATCTAGGATTCAAAAATGAAAGATTGGCAACTATTTTGCACTCCAACAAATAGTATTACAATTTTAAAATCAGCTATCTTTGCTTTGTTATGACAATTCCCATGACTTTGACCTATAAAAAGAGTGTTGACACAACTGCAGTTCAGAAAGTCAAAGGGTAGATTTTTATGAATTTGTAGCTCCTTCCCCAGAGAAATGCTGTAGAACTTTTATTAGCTCTATTCCCTCAAGCCTCAAGGAGTTAATAAAATCTAAATTCCCAATACCCTCTATGGAATAATATTATCATAGACTTACAGCCACTATAAATGAGAGCCTAGATAATATATTTTATTTAGAAGTTACTTCTAAAAGTAATAGAAACCACCTGGTCATCCACTCCCTCATTCAGTTATGGTAGCCAGATTTATGAGCTTGTAGGCACAAGATTGCCTACATCTTGTGAGTAATTAGGGTTGGGGTGGGAGAGGACATGAGGAAACGTACTTTAATTAATGGGCTACTTTGATCAGACACTGCTTCTTTAATCTTTGAAGAATGCTTAAAAGATAGGTAATTGTGAATCCCTCACAGGAACATTCCCTGAATGGGATGATGTAAATATACTCATTTGTCTCTCATCCTTGGCCAAGTCCATGTTTTCAAAAACAGAGGGCTAAAACTTTTGTCTTCTGTTGCAACAAGTTTAAAATTGATGAATTCATAATGAATTGTGAATTTCTTAGTTTATTAACAATTGCGTGCATGTAGCTTTCACTGTCTTTGTTTTGTTTCTTATGCTATAGTACAGACTGAATGACAAAAATATTATTTGTAATTGATTTGGCAGTAAGAAAACCTTTTCGCCTGGTATAAATTTTACGTGGCAAAATCTTATTCTACTTGGTAAAATTTTTGTTATTGTATTGTAAAATTCAGTTATTGTATTGTGGCAGGGCTTTATTGAATTAAACTGTCTGGGTAACCCCCTACAGAAAATGTCTTCCCCACCCCAAATTTAATTCAGATGCCAAGACTGATGATGACACACACACCTCAAGAGGAAATGAAAAGGTTTATTGCTCCCGTAATGAGCTTTTCTGAGAGAACAAGGCAAATCTCAAACAAGTCCAAAGATGACTGGAGAAACAACTGGCTTGGGGTTTCTATGGTCAGGGATTGCAGCTGGGGTGACGGTTCCTACATGGTTTGACCTTCCTGTCCAGAATGAAGGAAGAAGCAAGCAGGTTCATTAGCTTGCCTAGATGTGGGGCAGAAGGTGAAGAGGGAGAGGTGGAGCATAAATGGTATCAACACTTTAGCATTAAAAATGCAGTCAGGCTACAAGAGAGCCCCATCTTACGTATCAGGGCATTTTAGATAAAGCTCCAACAGATAACTAGCTCAATATCACAAAATTATTGTCAGAACCAGAATCCATATTAGTAGATGATCTCAAAGGATTCACCTTTTCCACCATACCCACACTGCCTTCCTCAGAAGAAAGGGACTCAAAGACAAATTAAGGAATTATTTGTCTATTTCCATTTGAAAATATTTCCTAAGACTTGCTCTGATTGGAATGGATCTAATGAGTGATTGCAATGTATATGCATTCCCTGTCATAGAAACAATGTGTAAGTCAGAATCTGCTTTTGGAAAACATGGTCCCCTATATAATAGGATTTTTTTTGAGATATGATGGTAAGACTCTAATAATCTAATTCCTTTCCTTGCCTGATTAAGTTCCACAGTTTTTATCAACTGTGCTGCATGTTGTAACAAGGGGGCAAAACATCTTTGTCAGGTCGATTTCACTTGTTCAGAAACAACAGGGATTCAGGATAGGGTCCACTTGGGTTCCAATGCTGACTATTAGTTTACTTGCCTACTTTTCACTCCTGTTGCTTAGGTCCTCCTTCTGGTACTTGTTTGTCTAAAATATTTAGCCCTTATCTCATTCCTGCTTTTTCTTTACTACGTAATACAAAATTGAAGCTGGAGCACTGAATGCTTCTAGGTCTCCTCTTTTCTCCCATATGCTGTCACAGATTACAGCATGGTATATCTAGCCTTCATTTTAGATCCTAGTTAGGGCATCAAAAGAACCACTATAGAGTTTCTCTAGCCTGAAATAGCATTCATTGGCGCACACAGCGAGAAAACCCACTTCTGAATGCCAGGCTCTCCCTTCCTCAAAGCTGGCCTGACTTCTCCTCAGGAGGCTTTCCTATCTGCCCTAAAAAGTCCATAACTCATTTATTTTATTTATTTTTTTAAAAAAAACAGATGTTTCTTGGTATCTTTTAAATAACTCATTTTTAAAAATTTTCATTTTTTAATTTTTGATATGGTTTGACTGTGTCCCCACCCAAATCTCATCTTGAATTCCCACATGTTGTGGGAGGGGCTTAAAGGGAGGTAATTGAATCATGGGGGCAGGTCTTTCCCATGCTGTTCTCATGATAGTGAGTATGTCTCATGAGATCTGATGGCTATCATAAGGGGGAGTTTGCCTGCACAAGCTCTCTTTGCTTGCTGCCATCCGTGTAAGATGTGACTTGCTCCTCCTTGCCTTCTGCCATTATTGGCTTTCCCAGCCATGTAGAAATGTAAGTCCAATTAGATCTCTCTCTCTTATACATAGCCCTATCTAGGGTATATCTTTTTCAGCAGCGTGAAAACAGGCTGATACAATTTTTTACCAGCACCTATTTTGTTAGTAACCTTTGTCTTTCAGGTCATCTGCTAATTGATTTCCTTCTTGACATGTAGACTTTAAAATATTGTTTCATGAGTTTTCAGAGTTCTGAAAAGCTGAACCACTTAGAAAAGTTTTAAGAATCTGAAAAACAACCAGTTATAAAATTTCTGTTTTCTAGTATCTCATAACCTGGATTGGTTCTCTCTGATTCACCGTCAACTTACCCAGTAGTGTCTCATAACAAATAAGCACTATTCTTACTGTCTTGCTTTAATTTTACAAAGTACGTTGAGTATGTTCAATTCTACAAATATTCTCATTTGATAGAAAAACTAAATCCATTTTTAGTCTGTATCAGTGATGGAGAATTTTCCAATTCTCTTTCTGTCCCAGGCCTCTCTGCAATGATAAAATGAATTCTGTTGTTATTATTGGGTTTAGATGCCCCAATGGAATCTGTACTTTCTAATCTTGACCAATGTAGTGGAAGACAGACAACCAAATAAATATTTTTCCACTAAGTAGTGGTTCTTTGAAGGTCCATCTATATGACTCTTAGGAGCTAAGGGCCAAGAATCCACCCATGTCAAACAGCAGGTTGTTATTTTATTTATCTTTCTAAAAGGCAATTGTTGGTTTAATGGTATCCAAGTAAATTCCATTTTAATCTCCCCAAATTTACCAAAAAGTTGACTTCAGAGCCATGAGTAAATCTACATTTTTCCTTCAAGAGAGGACTTTCTCCCAACCACTATGATTCAAAATATAACACTATAATCTAACACTAGGCTTTCTGTAGTATGATTGGTCCCACACCAGGTTACTTAAGGGTGCATATCTGCTGCTTGAACCCTAAAGACCTCAGCAGGGCCATGGTGCCCAGCTGAGGAGATGACCCTTAGAACCCAGACATCCCAGAGTGTCTGAGAACCTACCAAGAAAAACAGTACCATTACATACACACAGTAGGCGAACAGCCAGATAATTAGCTTAAAAGCAGCTTTGAGATGGGAGGCAGTGCCCACTTCTAAAGCTATGCTGCTGCCATCCAAGAGTGCCTTGTATGTAAGTCTCTTGGCTCCTTCCTAGTTTGAGGGATAGTTTTTCCTTATGATTCTCAGTTTTTCCCTTTACAGATTGTGTTTATATCTGCACATTAATTTGAGGTATTCCTATAGCAATTAACATGGAGAGCAGAAACTGTTTGCCTAGTCGATGAATTTGTAATATAACCTAGTACCAGGACCCTTGAATCCTGGCAGGTCCTGAAGGGACTCAAGTCCCTTGTATCTTAAAAGCCACATCTCTATAAGTGAGGCAGTCTGCCTAGTAAAGAATACAGAATTTGTAATATCTCTAGATTCTAATTCTGGTCCTGACATTTGTAAACTATATGATATTGGATATGTTATTTTACCTTTTTAAAAGTCAGTTTCATCATCTATGAAAAGGGAATAACAATTTCTACCACATCAAGATAATATAAATATTTGAGTGAATAAGGAATCCCTCATTTATAGTGACACCAATAACCTGTTGCTATTATTAGTAAAAGTAAAATATTTGGCCTCATGGTCCATCATTGGAAGACAATACTCTCTTCCCTTCAGGTTTTTTTTTTTTTTTTTCCATAGAAAGAAGCTGGTAAAATACCCCTACATGTTCTGTTCAAGAGTTGCATGTTAATGACACTGATTCTCAGTTGGCATTTAACAAACCATTGCTAAAATTTAGCAATAATTTTAACATCCCTAGTTGATGCCCCTATTCTTTCCTTCTTTTGTAGTGTCTGAACACCTCAATCTTTATAGTCTCTTAATTAAAAGTATAATCGCTTTTTAAATTGTGTGTGCTCTCAATTTTCCTTTCTTCTAGCTGAATGTATTTCTGTGCCTTTACTTATGGTTGGCTACTATTCGTTGACCTTTCTAGGCTGTATATCTTCCCTAGGTTCTTTGAGCTCATCTGCTTTCAGGATCAGGCTCCATCAGTTCAGTCTCTCTTTCCACTGCACTTCGCCTCGTTTCCTTTTCACTAATTTCTTGTTAGTTTACTAGCTTGTACAACTCTATGCTAAGAATTGTGATATTCTTTTTACCCCTTATCCTAATGTCCCATTATCTATCTCTTTTATCTTCATTCAGCCATGGGTGTGTACCATTCAGAAATACTTCATGAAAAAAATTGAGTGAAAAATAGTTCTATATGAAATAAAGAAAGTTTCAATATTATTGAATCTCAATTTCCTCCACTAAAGACAGAAAAAATGTTATTTTAAGTTAAAATACATTTTAAAATATATATATGTATATTTTATATACATATATAAATATATATAACAATATTTTAAAAATATTAATACTGATCCAAAACAAATACAAAAAACAAACTTTTTTTAAAAATTAAGGATAATTAAGTTTTGCTTTCTATGCATTACCTCTTCTTCTTTAGTTGAACTAAAAAATAATAATAATTAAAGCAATTGTGTTGCCAAAAGTTGTTGGGAATGTGAATGTGGTTAAAAGATTGGAGGAGTAGAAACTGAAGGAACCTTATTCCTTGGAAAACAGTAGTGATTCATTCAATCTGTGTAAAGGGATGTTCTAACCAAAGTATTTCATTTTGTGCTTTATATTTTATGGTGAAAAGAGTAGATGAGAATCTGCTTGAATACCAAACATTTCTTGTTGTGCAACTGTTTCCATTTTCAACTGCCCTCCACATATAAATGTTTAAGAAAAGTAGATTTTGCCTGAAGTTTAGATCTCATCTTCCTTTTTTAATTTCAATTTGGACCTCTAAGTGTATAGGCTTATTATTGATTGTGAATACCTTAGATGATGATAATGATGATTATCATCATGGTCATATTTATAACATTAAAGGCTCCTTTCATATTCGAGGTTACCTTTCAATGTCATGAAATGAAATCAAAAGCTGTGTCTGTAGGAGATGAACATAATAATGTGACTACTGTATGCACCTCCAAAGTTTCACTCTAATAAAGTATCGGCCTCTTCCACCTGACTTAGAGATTATAGAAATAAATTTGAATGATAGTAATATTCCAGGATCTATGTGGGAAAAAAATGATATATCTTGTCTTTACTGAAAAAATAAAAGATTCAATTAGCTAAAGTTATTTAAAACTCATTTATCCTCTCAGTCATTAGAATAGTTCTGAAAACATCCATTAAATACCTCAAGGACCAGGAAATTCATTATACATGGGTACCAATTCAGAATACAATATGCTAAACACCTGCTATCTTGTTGTCAACAATGAATGATTACAAACTACTATGTTAACATTTAGAACCTGTTAAAATAGGCCAATGTGAATACAAGTAAAACAATGTCAGTAAGAGTAACATTGATTTAAAAAGACGCTAATATTTTACTTTGGAGTGACATTAGCTACTGAAAGTATATACACAAATCAAAATTGTTTAAAATAATTTTTTATGTGATCTTAGGAGAATATCAAGCTGAAAAATAGTAATTTCATCTTAGATTTCACATGTGAAATATGTAGAGTTAATGTGCATGCATAATTTGTGTATAACATCTTTAATTATGAATATAGAAGTAGAGAATAACTCATACTTCTTTGGGACAATAAATAAAATAATATTTATTAGAACTCTAGCTACTGAAGTATTATTTGAAGGAGTTCTAAAATCATTGTTGTGTGAGAGAAATATATGATCTTTTTGAGTTTTTTTTTTTATAGTCTGCACAAGCACAATTGAAAAAGTAATCATAAGTATTTTGGTATTGCAAGGACTCAGTAGCTGGGCTACCTAATTAAAAATAAAAATCACTTATTTTATTTTAACTTTTAATGAAAATTACTTCCTCATAAAAGAATCAAAGTGTGTTTAGTACTTCCTTGGATTTTTAAAGAGGTAATGAGCAGTAAATTCAGCAATTATTCATACATATTACTAAATGTCATTCGTTGAAGAGCAGCAAACTACGAAGGAAAGATATCATCTAATACAGGGAGAGATTTCGGTCTGATTTCATACTCCATGAGTTCTTATTCTTCAATGAAATGCTTGAGTAATTTTATGCACAGCATTGCAAATAAAGGTAGAAAATTGTTGAAGTCTGTTTGACTTTGGGCTTAATTGAAATGCCTCTTCCACAATCATGTGTGCTAATTCAACCAGCAAACTTGATGTGTTTTTAAATGATACAAAGCTAGATAGTATATCACATTTTGCAAATGACACATCCTGATGTTAAGAAAAATCTGTGTTGCTCTTACCAATCCACTGACTTGAGTTTCTGTAAATCTCTTTTATCTGCACCAATAATTACCGTACTTCAGCAAGGCAGTTTTAATTAAATGTCATCCTTTAAAATCAAGAAACACTTACAAGGTCAAGTAGGTCTAGGATAAAACTAAAGTGTGCTCTCAAATCATGGATTACTTGATATTCTGCTATAAAGAAAAATTGTAAATGGGGCATACATAATTCTCCTCATACAATTTTAATGAGATTTTGACCAGTTCAGAATTGTTTTCTCTGTATAATTTTGCAATTGTTCATTGAAGGATAATGCTTTCTTACATTAGAATATGAAAAATACTTCTATGGGAAAGCATTTCATGCAGTGTTATGTTTTATATATTTTATGAAAATAATTTCATAAGTATAAACACTTTTTGCAAAAAGAAGTGAAAGAACTACCCTGTTTACAATTCTTTAACTGTATTGTAGAAGTTCAAAGATAATGCTGTTAACTTTTTCATTGTATTCATGTGTGTGTATAATTAAATACATAAAGTATATAATACATTTTGTACTATTTCTAAGCCAGTAAGGGATGAACTAGATTATATATTGATTTCAATTGTTTGAGAAAAAAAATTCAGCCTCTAAATACTAGCTTTTTATATCATAAACCACACCTCCATTTTGTATACAATTACATTTTTTTAGTATCTACTACATATATACTGAAGAGAAGGCAAAAAGAAGTAAGCAAATAATTATCAGGAATAGTAAAAAAAAAAAAAAAACCTCACGTAGGACTTGAAGTTTTAAGAAAATGTAATAATAATATTTATTAATTATGTTAATGCAAAAGCTACCTTATATGATAAACAGACAAAGTGAAAAAAGAAACTAAACCTGCCCCAGATTATGCAACTTGTTAGTGGCAACACTGACATTTGAACCCAATGCTAAAAGGGTTCTAGAGTGTATAATCTTATGTTTTAGGCTCTTCAGCCTCTGATAGGTGAAATTTTACACTTTGGACGAGAGAGGATTTGAGAGAAAGTCCAGTAAAATGGGAATATTGGAGCCAAGACTGAGGAATATAATAGCATTGTGTGTTTGGGCAGACAAAACTTTCTCTTATATGCAGTCGTGTCTAGTTCCCCTGCTTCATCTCAAGTTTTGCATGAAGAAACATGAAGTGCTTATGTGCATACCTTCTCATCTCTCTATCTCTGCATGTGCTATCACATCTATTTGAAAGCCCCTCCCAAAGCTTCCAAATGGGAAAGAGCTTCCTGTTTCCTTTAAAATTCAACTCAGTGACCACCCCAATTTTAAGTCTATCTTCCATTTCTCCTCTGTCCTTTTATAGTCCCCTAGTATAGTATGTTATTAAATTTTACAGTTTTTTACTTATCTTTTTATGTATCAGTAGTGTCTCGCACAACTACTAGTATAGGGCAAATAATTAAAATTCTGTTGAAATAAATTGAACTTGCACGTGGATCTTGTGTTTTGATGGTTTTCCTCTCAACTTTTATGCTATTCCTGATACATATAAGAAATTCAACCTTCTAGTGAATGAATTGATGAGTTAATAGGCTATACAATATTACATACTTGACATGTGCCCAAGACTTTGCATCTGCTAGGCCTGAGCTTAAATACTATTTCTGCCATTTAGTTGTCAGGTAATTAGTCCAGATGTTCAGTCTTCTTGAACCTTCATTTCTTCATCTATAGACCTGGGAATATGTACTCAGGAGGCCAAGATTGGAGGATCATTTGAGTTTAGTAATTCAAGGCCAGCCTGAATAACATGGCAAGATCCCATCTACAACAACTACAAACAAACAAGCAAACAAAAGACAAGCAAACATAAAAACTACACACTACCTTCCCATGAGATGACCACCAATACAGAGTGAAATAATATATATAACAAGATCAGACTAACTCAAAGGATAGTCAATGTTCTATTGAACAATGTTCTACTGAACATGGTAGTTATTGTAATTGGTGTTAATGTTCTTGTTATTATCATAAATATTCTTATGTTTATTCCTTAAACATATTTCAACCTGACCCTTCAACAATATTTTAAATAGGATATTGAATTAGAACATTTATAAACTAATGAATACAGATAAAATAGGAGATGTAGAGTTGCAAGTTTTGAGTGCTTCAAAGGAAAAAAAAAGACATTTTGAAAAACATAAAATTTTTAAAGGGAAGTGCAGAAAATTATATGTTGACCAAATTTTGACAAGTTTCATATGGCTACCAGGCTGCCTATTGATATTCATTTTATAGAGACTACTGAATTGTTCCACAGTTATGGAAAAAAGCCATTGAAATTTCCATATACTTATGAATACTGCCTTTGAGATACTGGGGAACTTCCTAAAGAGACGTAAAATAGGGGACTAAAATCATTGAACCATTTACAGACTGAACATGAGTTATATTAGTGCAAAGTAAGGCATTCTTATACATGTTAAAGACTTTAAAACAGTTTTAATAATATCTCAATGTTGCTCATATCTATTCTAGCCATGTAAAACTCCAAATTCAGGACTTTCTTAAGTCAAAGCAATCAATAATATGCTTTAGTTAATCACAGGTGAACTACTAAATAATGTTACTAGAACTGAAAATAAATTCAAATTCAACCTTTTGTGAAACTTCAACACAATTCAGGTCAATGTTTTGGGCTACTTCTCTAGTTGCATTTAGTATCATTTGTTCAGGGATATCTTACAGTAAGTTGAAGGTCTGTTTCTCAAAGTGCAAAACTTGCATTGCTTTAATAAACTCAGCCAATTTTCATTTTGGAAAACAAATATTTGGTAAAATCAAAGTATTTTGTACATCGGCTTTAATAAAAATTGTGCATTGTTGATTATATTTGTACATTCAAAAATAGCATTGCTCATGCTCAAAATATTCAAATTCACAAAGCAAAGTAAAACTGCATATTCATTTTCTTGACTTTTACAATTAGATATATTTTAAAATATTGATAACTACGCATAAGGACATTTTTGAAAACCCATTTAAAATCCACAAATATACTTGAATTTGATTCAGCATCTGATCATATTTGACTCAAATATGGTTGAATTTTTTTTACATTTGGAATTTTTATGTCTAAGAAGTATTTTTATTACGTTTTCTTTGGTAAGAAACTCTTCCCTTCTTGTTTAGAGAACACAGGTAGTGATTTTCCTAATCATATGTCTGAAATCTCTGCTGTATATTTTCCTAGTTTTTCTCCAAAAATTACTTTGCCACTGTATAGTATGTATTTTTAATAAATAAATTATTATGAAAAAATTCTACTATTGGCTGTTTGATTCACTAATTCATTTATTCATTCCAACCTCTATTAAGATTTTACAATGTGTAAATCAGATTTTCTATTCATTAGGAATATATTATTTTTACAAAGAACAATTGCTTTGTAAATATTAATATAGCAGGGATTTATTATATAAGAATTGCATTAAAAAGTATAGTGAAGGCTGGGCACGGTGGCTCATGCCTGTAATTCCAGCACTTTGGGAGGCCGAGGCGCGCGAATCACGAGGTCAGGAGATCAAGACCATCCTGGCTAACACGGTGAAACCCCATCTCTGCTAAAAATACAAAAAATTAGCTGGGCGTGGTGGTGGGCGTCTGTAGTCCCAGCTACTTGGGAGGCTGAGACAGAAGAATGGTATGAACCCAGGAGGGGGAGTTTGCAGTGAGCCGAGATTGCGCCACTGCACTCCAGCCTGGGCAACAGAGCCAAACTCTGTCTCAACAACAACAACAAAAACAAAAACAAAAAACTAGAAATTCTTGGAAGAAATAATTTTAGTCACAAGAGCTACAATTTCATAAAACAAGAGCCCAAAAGATAACTGTGGTACCATAGACAGAGCCAGAGGGATGGAACTCTAGACAATAGGAATGACATCACGACATCAGCCAAAGCGGAGATCCAGGAGAATGCAAAGCACATTTGAGGAACATTATAAAGACAAGAGTCTTCACTCCTGGGAGAAGTGTGAGACTAATGCTCAAGATTATTAACAATGTTTAGCAATAAAGCACATTTTAATTGAGGTATGTACATTGTTTTTTAGACATACTAATGCACACAATAAACTACAGTATAGTGTAAACATAACTTTTAAATGCTCTTTAAAATCACAAAATTTCTGACTTATTTTTTTGTGATACTCATTTTACAGTAGTGATGTGGATCCAGATCTGCAATATCACTGAGGAATTCCTGTATTGAATTTCATAGTTTTATGAGCAGGAATATGATAAAGTAATAATTAGTTTACAGAAAGGAAATCTAGAAGTGGCATGGACAAGGGACAATGGGTCAGTGGAGGAGGATTCTAGGAGCCTTGCCTGCCATCTTCCTGGCTCCTATCCAGAAATGAATCGATATAGTACATGCACAACCAAGGACCTGGCCAGTGTTGGGGGTTGACAGTGGTCAGAATAAAAATGAAAAAAGATAATGACAGAGATAGTGAAAAGAATACATCAGAATGACTTAGACATTGAAAATTTCAACAAGTGAAATAGTCAAGGCCAGGGAAATCTCTGCTAAAAATTGCTTAAGAAATACGAACAAGGCCGGGCGCGGTGGCTCAAGCCTGTAATCCCAGCACTTTGGGAGGCCGAGATGGGTGGATCACGAGGTCAGGAGATCGATACCATCCTGGCTAACACGGTGAAACCCCGTCTCTACAAAAAAATACAAAAAACTAGCCGGGCGAGATGGCGGGCACCTGTAGTCCCAGCTACTCGGGAGGCTGAGGCAGGAGAATGGCGTAAACCCGGGAGGCGGAGCTTGCAGTGAGCAGAGATCAGACCACTGCACTCCAGCCTGGGCGACAGAGCGAGACTCCATCTCAAAAAAAAAAAAAAAAAAGAAAGAAAAGAAAGAAATACGAACAAATATGTTGCCTTTCTGAAAAGTATTTTTTCTATTCAAGTTTTTTTGGATATAGACCTGATGCAGGCATAGAGAATGAGATTAAATATATAGCTTGTTTATTCTTTTTTTGCCTTCATATATTGTGGATTGAAACTGGTCACAAATTCTTTATACTCAACCCCTTGTGATACAGCCTATTTTTCCTTGCCTTGAATGTGGGTTGACTTAGGACTATTTTGATCAATGGAGTATGGCCAAAGTAAAGCTATACAGATCTAGACCTAAAACTCAAAAGAGACTGGTAGCCTTTGCCATGGTTTCTTGGATCCCTGAGCCATCCTATAAAAAGTTCAACTAGCCTACTGGAGAGGCCTTGAGTCTACATGGAGATGGAAGGAGCCCAGTTTAGCCCAATCCAGTTATCAGATGAATATCATTAACTGGATCATAAGAATCACCCAGCTGAGTTTTGTATAAATTTCTGACCAACAGAATTGCAGTTGTTGCTTTAAGCTACTAAGTGTTGTAGAAATTGTTACGCAGAAACAGATGCCTGGAATAATCTACTTCCCAATATTTCTTATATAAGAGATTATCCTACTTTCCATAACTTCATGAAGAATGAGTTCATGGATTCATTTATTGAACAATAAATATTAGTATGAACTGAGACACTGTATATGAAGCATTGTAATAGATGCTCAGAAGATGCAAATGAAAAAGATACAGACTCTGCTCTCTAGAGGTCACAATCCTGTACAAAAGTAAGAGAGATTAATAAAATAAATAATCCTGTGCAAAAGTAAAAGAGATTAATAAAATGAACCAATAGGATACTTTTTACTATATCAGAAGTTTTCAGGGATTGGCCGTGTGTAAAGGGGAAATAGGAGAAATGTAAGAAAAATTAAAAGGAAGAAAAATAAATTGATCTAGTGATTTTTAAACAGCTCATTGTTTAAATAAGCATGCAAATCATAAATAAGACTTTCAAAAGGAAACTTCCATATACATTTAAGGTCATAAGCAAATGAAAATTTTCAGTCCTGTAGATAAAAGAAAACAATAATTTAGAATTTAAAGTATGAGAATCTTCCACAAATTCTGGTGGTCACCCAATATCACTTTGGATATTTCATTTTTTGGTTTTATATCAATTATTCTAGAAGAAAGACTTTTTTATGTTGACAGAATCTTTATTCTTAGTTTAATTTTTTGACAACCAAAAGGAAGAAAATGTTTGCTATACAGGTAATGGCTATCTTACATAATTTGGTACTAATAGTCTTCCTTCTTCATGTTATGTTTTGGAGCAGCAGACAGGTGGAGAAATAAGCCTTCTGCTTTATTTTTCATTTTTTACTAAATCTAAATCTCCTCATTAATATTCCTTGTTCACTTATTAGTCAACCATAGTTCCTTCCTACATATTGGTAGAAAGAGTTTCTATTAGCATTCACCTCAGTTTCCCTTCTCCATTGTGCTTATTTTCCAAAGGATGGTCCCATTTCCATGCTCAGTTCTTCGCCTGTAGAGAGACCAATTACGCCAGTTCTGAAAAGCTAAAGCACCAAGAGCCTGACAAGGGGCTTATTTTTGAGTAGACTTTCTAAGATAATTGGTCTTTGGGCACAAATGGCCAGTAGCTGCCATTTAGACCCCATCTCTTTTTTCTGACCTTTTTCACTGTTAATCTAACCAAGATATAGCCAATGCTGAGCAACAGATATTACAATTTACTGAAGGCCACCTCCCTCCTGCCAAGACTCACAAGGCAAGGGTATCAGGAAATGGGGGCCTGTTGGGAGGTAATTAGGTCATAAGGGTACAGCCCTCATGAATGCGATTAGTGCTCTTATATAAAAGAGATCCCAGAGAGTTGCCAGTCCTTTCCACAGGCTGTGAGGATGCAGCAAAAAGATTGCCTTTTAGGAATTAGGAAACAATCCCTCACCAGATACCACACCTATCGGTGCCTTGATCTTGGACTTCTCAGCCCCTAGAACTGTTAGAAATGGATTTCTGTTGTTTATAAGCCACTTAGTCTATGACATTTTATTATAGCCAACTTAATGAACTAAGACATCATAACACTGTGTAGGCAAGTAGATGGGCAGGGAATAGCTATATGGACAAATGAGAAAGCACACAAGAGCTCTAATCACATGTCCACGCATATTTGTCTTTGCTTAACCAAATTTATGTCACAATTGGCTAGCTTAAATAAACTTGAAAAATGCAATAAAAAGGACAAAAAAGACCTTCTTTCAGAAACTGGCCACTAAGCCCTCCCTTTTTAGGAGGTATATATTGTTATCAAGCAGTAAGATACATTTCTCACACTTTTGTCACCAGTTTTTTTTCTTTATATTCAGATATCCTATCATTAAATTATGACTGACTACCTCACAGTAAAACAATAAGTACCATATTTGCCTCTTGGATTTTATTTAGTTCAAATGCACTGTTCTTTCTAGGTTTTGTTCAAAGTGAATGTCAGAGTTAAGTGTAACTTTTAGTTTTGATCTACCTTACTAAAGTTTTATAATGCTTTTTTTTCCATCCTGTGTTAAATCTCAGGATTGTGTTATGTAGAGAAGCCCCATAAAAGCACCCTGTAAGTAAATGGAAAATAAGATAAAATAACAAAAATACAGAAGTTTGACTTGCACTTACCAGTATTAAGGTAAGCAAATAACTGCATCAAACCCTAAGCCACTCAGTTATATTTTTTGCCCTAAATGGCTTCTAGCAGTGGAATCAACATTTCAAGCATAGTTTTCAGCAGTATTGTCAGACATTTCTCAGGGTCTGAACCCTACACCATGGATGGAAGGTAAGTCTGGTAGGAAACTTTTTTTTCTTTCTTTCTGCTAATGAAGGCATTTTCAAGCAAAGATTTAACATGATTTTCTAGATGGTAAAATTCTAATGTGTTTCTCTGCTTTTAAATTAAGGTAGTAATTTGGCAGTCACAAAGTAATCTTGGCCATGTATTGAAAAACATAAAACCAAAACACTTGTAGCTGCCAGGTGTCTAATTTTCTGCTTGTCACACTCATGTGTATGAACTGAGAAGGCAGGCTGTTTTGTATAACCTCTGAAAGCCCAGTTCGCATGTCAGCTAAAATAAAATTTTACATGGCCCACTCAGCCTTCTGAACTTCTAGCTGCTGTCATATTATATTAATAGAAAAAAAGCACCCTTACCCAGAAGGATATAAACTTTCTCAAATTTTAACTGGGGAATGCAAATCATTTGAAAGTAGAGCTTTCCTTATAGGTTTTATGTGTCAATTAATGGTTCAGGTGACTAGTGTAATAATGATTTCATATAATCATTCATGTAACAATTAATAAAATGTACTTATTTTTCCACCAATTCAGTTAGTAATTTGACTAAATCCCTAGCTGAATAGATCAAAATAGTGATCATACTGTGTGTAAATAGCCAGCAAGCTCTCTGTCATCTCTGAAGGGAAATGATTTGATTTAAAGGGCACACTGCCTGCCTCCCATCCAACCTAACAGGCACACTGACAAAACAGCTGGCAGAAACTAAGGCCAGGTCCTCTGTTGGGAATTCTATATATGTTATCTTGTTAAATGCTCATTATAAGCCTGTGAAGTAATGTTAAAGAAAAACAAATATTTATGACACTTGTTAAAGAGGATACAGAGGACTTTTATCTCAGTAGATATGGGGACCACTGCAATAGAGTCTTTAGGTAGAGGAGACAGATTGGGATCAATTTTGACTCCAACAAGAACAAGTGCAGATTTACAGCTAAGGAGCAGGTTTGGGGGGGGTCACAGGATGAATATTTACTAAGAGAAAATGTCAGAGGTAAGGGGGATTCTTGCTAGGCCAACTGAACAGAATTCTTGCTGAAAGGAAGCCAGGGTGAGAAGATACTGAGTCTGGATGATGAGGAATTTGATCAAGTAGAGAAGGTGGTCAGACACAAAGAAAGGGGAATTTTTTTTTTTTTTTTTTTTTTCTAACTTGACTAAGTAGGATTCTTGTTCAAACTGAATTCTACAAGGACAGTAATGAAAGACCAAGGTCAGGCCTAGTCCAACAGAGGGTTCAGAGAAGCTAAAGTTAGGTCAAAGGCTGTGCTCAGGCCTATAATCCCAGCACTTTGGGAGGCCAAGGTCGGAGAATCCCTTGAGGAGGCCTTGAGTTTGAGATCCCGGTCTACAAAAAGTTTAAAAATTAGCTGAGCATGGTGGCACACACTTATAGTCCTAGCTACTCAGGAGACTGACGTGAGATTGCTTGAGCCCAGGAGTTTGAGGTTACAGTGAACTGTGATCACACCACTGCACTGTAGCCTGGGCAATAGAGTGAGACTCAGTCTCTAAAAACAATTTTTTAAAAAATGTTAGCTCAAGGAGAGACAATCTTTGTCAGCAGATATTTTAAAATTTAATAACATAGAAAAGGAACGTGATGCTCTTTAAAATAGTGTGTTTACAACTATTAATTGATTGGTTTACTTCAATTTCCAAGCCTCTTTTCTTCAGCATTATCATGATTTGTTAACCTGAGAATAGGATGAAGCTTTCGTATTATTTAAAGAAGAATGATGAAAGTTTCTAACAAAAAAAGAGATATAAAATATAAAAATCACTAAGCAAACAATTCATTTTGAGGAAGTAATTTTAAAATCGAGCAAATGATAATCCCAAGGCCGTAAAAGTACAAGGATATTTTATTCATCAGGCAAGAGGAAAGTAAGCAAATCAAAAAGTAGCTGCTTATTATCACATCAATTCTACTAAAAGTTTGAGCAGACCCTGATTTACTAACATTTGCAGAGCTCTGAACAAAGAAGGACAAATCAGATTAATAATTAATTCACATTTGAGAAAAATCATTAGGCTGCGGAGCTGTTCCTATGAATTGCAGATCCCATCTGACATTCACCATATTACTGCTTATACCAATGTAGATATGGGTAAATTAGCTGTGAGTTGCTGCAAACAGGTTAGCTGAAATAAAGATCAATGCTTTTATTATAAAGACAAAACTAGCACACAAAAATGCTTTCCTCCCACTGTCTAACATCATCCATATTGATGTTTTCTGTCAATACATAATAATACACTGTCACACTTGATGGGACAGAAGGAACAGATTACATAGAAATTGCACTGGAATATGTTTTTATACATTGTTTCTCTGGAACAGTATAATCAAAATGATTATTGATTCAGGAACTTTGACTGCTTGTCCCAACATGATGCATGAGGTATGGCAGGAGAAGTTACATATTTTTATTCATTTTACAGTTGTGTTTAAAAGTGTTGGTTTAAAGAAAAAAAAAAAAATTGTAACTTACTCTTTACCTTCTTACCTTGCTTCCATTTGCACAGGGCAAAACCCATGGAGTGGTTCATGATTTTTCATGCTGTCTCTGCAAATACATTTATCTCCGCAATAGTTCCAAATGAGCTTTTCTTCACCAATTTTTTTTACCACCTTAGATAGTGTTGCCATCATTTTTCACCGGCTTCCAGGTTGCTGTAGTATTCTCCTTCCTGGTTTTCATGTGGTCCAAGTGGAGTCAGTTGATACTACTCTTCTGATCAAAATTTGCTGTGGTTTCCCTATCACTGAATAAAACCAAGGTCTCCTTAAGACTCACAGTTGCTCCTAAAGCTCAATGCTTCCTTACCCTTTGGATCTCTCATCACCCAATCTGCCCTGTTCCCTTTATGACCCCATCTCCTGCTACTCTCCCTGATTCCTGGCACTGCTTAACAGCCACAGAGTCCAATTTGTTGTTGTCAGAACCTGCAGGAGACACATCGACTTTCAACCTTTTTATTTGTACCTTCGACCACCTAAATGGGTCACTTTCTCAGTGAGTCTTTCTTTGATACCACCCTATTCATAACTGCACCTTAATTCCTTTTTTCTCTTTTGTGCTATGTAATTCCTTTGAAATTATCATTAAAAATATACTGCACAGTTTACATATATTTTCTTCTTCATGAATCATTTAAATATAAGCTTTATCAAGGCACTGATTTTTTGTGGATGTAGTGTTGACAGAATTTTTTTTTTTTTTCACTATTGGTATCTGGAATAGTTCTTTAACTCGGCATCTGGAATAGTTCTTGGCACATGGTAGGTTTCCAATAAAATATTTCCTCAATGAATAAATGAATTATTCAATCAAGGAAAATACACTTCAGAGTCCTAATAATTTAAAATACTAAATATCTTCCAAAAGTAGGGGTTTATAGACAAAAATTCTAATTTTTATTTTATCAAAGCAGTAAACTCTATTTTGTATTAGCCATTAAACAAATAACTACTGGGATGAATGTTTTACTAATATTTTTTCATTTATCAAAGTAGATCGCTGTTAATAGACCTCACTGAAATGGTTAAGGGCTTTATTATTCTGAATTGTTTATTCACAGATTTCTTCACCATTTAATATAACTGAATGGAAATATAAAGGGTCTAAAACTTACTGCTAAAAGTCTGAGAGCTATATCCAATTGAAAGTCAATGTGAAGATCAGGCGCGGTGGCTTACGCCAACACTTAATCCCAACACATTGGAAGGCTGAGGCGGGCGGATCACAAGGTCAGGAGATCAAGACCATCTTGGCTAACACGGTGAAACCCCGTCTCTACCAAAAATATAAAAAATTAGCCAAGCCCGGTGGCGGGCGCCTGTACTCCCAGCTACTCAGGAGGCTGAGGCAGGAGAATGGTGAATGGCGTGAACCCGGGAGGCGGAGCTTGCAGTGAGCGGAGACTGCGTCACTCACTCCAGCCTCGGCGACAGAGCGAGACTCCGTCAAAAAAAAAAAAAAAAAAAAAAAAAGGAGGGAGGGAGGGAGGAAGGAAGGAAGGAAAGAAGGAAGGAAGGAAGGAAGGAAGGAAGGAAGGAAGGAAGGAAGGAAGGAAGGAAGGAAGGGAAAATCAATGTGAAATACAGAGAAAATATTTTTAACATTACATGGGTAAACATTTGGAATAATTCAATGTGTACACAGATCTTTAGAAGCAAGTATATAAGTAAGATGAAGTAGCCCTGGTCTTAATCCATTTGTCTGATTTATAGAAGACAGCACCTCCCCAATTTAGATTGCTTCATTCTTCCCCAAAGATATGCTTTAGGAGTAGCCTGGCATTATGACTCCTAGATAATTTAACAATAATAATTATTTTCTTAGAGGTGAAAAAGATTATAGAGTTAGTCGAGTCAAAATCAAAATACAAGTAGAGGAAAACAGGCCGAAAATCTTGTGCTCAGGATTAATGGATGACCCAGAATAAAAGCCATGTCATCTGATTTGAGTCTTTCTGTTTTCATTATACTTGTATATTAGCATTAACTATATTACTTTATTCAATATAATATAAACATGAGAAAATGAGATATAAGACTTTTTGTTCTTTTAAAAATAAGTACCTCAGCCTATAATCCCAGCACTTTGGAGGCTGAGGCTGACGGATCACAAGGTCAAGAGATCGAGACCATCCTGGCCACCATAGTGAAACTCCGTCTCTACTAAAAGTACAAAAATTAGCTGGGTGTGGTGGCTCGCGCCTGCAGTTTCAGCTACTAGGGAGGCTGAGGCAGGAGAATTGCTTGAACCCGGGAGGTGGAGGTTGCAGTGAGCCTAGATCGTGCCACGGTACTCCAGGCTGGGGACAGAGCTAGACTCAGTCTCAAAAAAAAAAAAAAAAAAAAAAAAAAAAAAAAAAAAAAAAAAAAAAATTAAAAAAAAACAAACCTTAGATTACAAAATAAATGTTGTACATTGCTACAATTTTAGAAATTGGAAAGGCACAAATAATAGATTTACCTACAGCCCCACAACCCATGTGTAATGTACTCTTCTCATTTAATATATTTAACGTTCTTTATTTTATCCATTGAGATGATGCATATAGTATTTGTTCATCCTTTCAATTTAATAATATATTTTAAATTGTATATTGTAAGTTGTTTTCTCTTATAATTTTATAGTATCACACACAAAAAAACATGTGATATATACCTTTGATGTTTTCAATATGTATTCTCAGTTTTGAAGGTATTTTGATTCCAAACTTACAGTGATTCAAATAAATCATTAGAATTGGAAGCATTACCACGTTTTCTCCATACCTATGATGACAACCTCATTGCTAGACATATAGAAGTTACCTGACAAAATGTTCATTGAATAAATCAATAGTTTTTGCTTCACTGAATGAGGATTCATTACAATTACATTATTGCAGACTTTAATTAGCTAATAGAATTAATGATCTAAATATGTAAATAAAGAAATACAATTGAAGTTAATTGTCAACTGGATGTTCTTCGTTTTTATACTAATTTATATTTAATGATGGAGATCATAATGTTTGGGCACATTTTCTTTTATTAGTTCTTCAATTTTGTCTTTCTCATATGGCAGAATGGGTTTTTTGCAAGTTACTTTCTTAATGACTTCCAACTAATTCCTTAACAATAGCTATATTTAAGTGATTGAAATATGAAATGAGCATGTTGAAGCATAGCCACTTGTTTCACTGCAGATGTTTTAAGAGTTCCAATCATAGATAATTACTATAATTAATGGAATTTTTTGATGCAACAATGACTTTTTTTCACAGTTTTTACATGTTATTTTATCTCTGGTTTTCTTTCTATAGAAGCCTGGAATTTAAGTGTATTATAAGTTTTAGTCAAATGGGCTTTTTTTGCTTTCAATCAAAATACAGCAAGTGTCCAGATGGTTGGGCTAAAGAAAAGTCTCTATGAATGTTCCATTTATGTTCCTAACTAGTAGATTTAACAAAAATTCAACAGCCAAGCTTTCTGGATTGTGATATTAACATATTTTCTTTCTTGAAAATAAATTCACCAGAACCAATATCAAGCTGCTTCTACTTTAGGATGCAAAACACACTGTATTTTCTAAAATATACTATTAAAAATTACATTAAAAAGAACATACATTAAAATATTAACAATTATTCTATATGATGTAATTATAGCTTTTTTTCTGTTTTTACTTTTGCTTTATTTTCAATTTATTCCTTAAATAAGTATGTGACTTATACATGTACTCTATTTAATGTTTTTATTTGTGCTCATTTTCTTTATGTGCCTCTCAATTTAGTTTCCAACTCTTTTAGAAATATTTTTAAAAATCATCAATTGATTTTATTAGGCCAGGTGCTAAATAATAGCTTTATTATTAATGCAATTACATTTATTCATCATAATATATTTATATTATGGATATTATTATAATGTTCAAATAGTGAGCCTGTATTTTCTTTTCTGATCCTTCTGATTCCAAAGCCTATGTTCTTTTGAATTTGACAAAACAACTTCCCAGGAGCTGTTCAAAAGTGATTTTTTATGATAGCCATGGAGGGTATATTTTGAATGATCCCAAGCAGAATTACTCCTACTCTGTGTGTTGTTGCTGTGAATGGTCTGATATTTTATCTTACTTACAAGCTAACAAATTAGTCTGTCACATTTTCATAGATGCTAGTAGAAGACAAAAGACTCCTAGGTGAGAGACAAAGGTCTGTATCACTTACTGCACAAAAGGCGGCATACACGCTGGCGTATTTGCTTGACTTCCTCTCATCTCACCTGAATGACATGGATGGGCACAGATGGATACCTGCTGCACATGCTGTCAGGCAGCCCTGGGCTTAGGGAACTAGAATCTTCATAATGGTCAACAAGCATGCTTTCCTTTTGTTCCAGTGGGGAACACTATCTTCATCTTCCAAAGCTGTTATACTTACAAACAACATTGGAAAGATAGTCCTTAACAAAGAGCAATTAGTACCTGACTTGCTAGATGCACTGAAAAGATAAAAACAAACATGGAAAATTGTCTCTTGATAATATCCATCCTTAGTTTTGACACTTATTTAAGTTTTGATGAAGTTTTCCATGATTATATCAATCTGTTGACCACTCTAATCTGACCAACAGAAGCTGGGACCATAACTGTTCATTTTTTCTCATACAGTAACTAAGTTTAAAATAAATAAGACTAGAATCAGCAAGATAAGGTTAATCTGCAGCATTGATCTCAGCCATGGCCTCGGGACCCAGCATAAGCCCGCTAATCAAATATCATAATCCATCAAGGTCTACCTGTAAATGCCACGTGGCTCTTTCTATATTGAAATTACCTCTTGGTCCAGGAATTAATTCAGATGTAACAGGATGTATTAATGAATGTGTGACTCCTCTTTGGCTTACAAGGAGGAAATCTAGGGCAATTCTATTATTCGTAACAACCCTTGTTCAGTGAGTAGAGTCAGACCTGAATGATTTCCATGGCTCAAGTGGTGTCATTATTCACTTCAGCGAAAGTCAGGAAAACATTTTGCACCACCTTTTTATTCATTTGAAAAAAATATATCACCACAGAGCCTGCAAAAATGTTGAGTCTATTATGCCTCTGGGAGATCTCTGCAGTCATCCAGGATTACATGATGTATTGTTGTTGTTTTCTTAAACCCTTGAAGGTCTCTTATGACCACCCCAATAGCGAAAGTTACTGTGTTTTGGCAAGAAAATGCCTGACTTCCACATAAGAAGTATAATCCGAGGAGCACACATGGTGTCTCTGGCAAGCAAGTATTGTTTAAAATTGTGACGTCCCTCCGGGGGTGACTTACGTCAGTCTTGGGATGCATTTGACTAACTGGTTGTCCTTAGGCATCATAGTTACTTCAAATAATTGAGTTAAGTTCTTGTTTGTATGAAGTGTCTTAGGTCAGTCTGTACAATCTGTCATGTTTGTCCATACCACAAGCCAAGTGATTCCTCCACCCCATGAAATTACTAGCTATAGGAGTGGGAGAAGACGACATCTGTAGGAGCTGTGGCATGTTTTGCCTGAAGGTACAAGAACTGGGACCACCGCCTAATCGTTTCTTTTGACTCCCCAGTAATGTTCAGGGGAACGGCAATTAGAGCATGGTAAGAGGCCTCTAGCAGGGGATGGTACACTGTATCAGAGGACCTCAAGACCACCCCTAGGCTCAATGATTCAGTATAATGACTCATAGAACTAAAAAAAAAAAAAAAAGAAAGAAAAAAAAAAGAAACTTGTTTTACTCAATATTATGATTTTATTACAGTGAAAAGATACCAGTCAAAATCAGCAATGGGAAAGGCTCGTGGAGCAAGGTACAAAGGAAACAGGGCCAAGTTTTGAGGTGTCCCCTCCCAGTAGAGTTTCATGAGGATGATCTTAATTCTTCCAGCAGCATTGTCTAATGTTGGAAGTGTTGCCAACCCATGCCTTGCAGTAAAGGGATATTATTGAAGATCAGTCACACAGGCATGCAGTGCCTATGCAACTAACCTCAGATACTCATCCCCTCCAGAGAAAAAAAGAGTCTTTCACTGTAAATCACCATGTTAGGACAACCTCAACTGATTAGGGCATACAAAAGCATTTCTATCAAGCAGAATATTCCAAGGGCTTAGCAGTTATCGCTCAGGATCCTGCCAAAGGATTATCTTGGACACAGGCCTTTCTTTGTAATGTGTAAGGTTTGAGTCACCCAGGCCTTCTAAATTAACCCTTTCTTGACCACAAACCTAGCTACATTTAAGGTGCTTTCAACAGTTTTGGAGGGTTAACACAGAGTGTTTTACTTCATAAGGAAGGTTCATAGAGAAGTTTTGAAAGGCAAAGATTATAAATGTCTCTTCCCCTGACCCCAACAGCTTCCAGCATCTGAGATGCTCCCTCCTCCAGTTCCTAGGTTGTTATTTCCCCTCCATTACCAAAATCTAGGCACAACTCTTTATAATAGCTATGACTGTACTATATTTTTCAATCAGCCCTTACTTACACTCAGGATTTACACTGGAAATGTTCACATACAAGAGGAAAAAATAAATTATAAAATTACAGAAATATATTATATTCCTGACTTTGCTCCATATGGGGAACTTTGGTGAGCAGTGTAGTAATCAGCTAAGTGATTATTAGCCTTATGGTGAAGGCCTATGTCAACCCAACTGAAAACTTTAGGTGGCTAAGTCAGAATTAAAGTTATCTCTCCTAGGACCCATCTTGGATGGGCTACCACACTAAAACTGCATCCATCAGGCAAACCTGGATTTGCCATTAGAAGAAAGAATGAACCATCCTGACCAGGAATGGTCAGGAAAGAAACCTGAATTTTTAGAATAGGTCCATTTATCACTCTTTTTTATTTTATCATAACCCATGGAGCAGCCAAGAGAAAATGATCTTTTTCTGGAGACATAGTCATTCAGTGGCCAAACTTCCTTACAAAGGTGTATGGACCTGGAATACTAAGTGAGGTGGACTCAGCAAACTTTGGCAAGACTCACAAATCTGGTATGCGATGGTTGCCCCTGCATCAGAAACAGAATCTTTTACTTTTTCCCTAGTCTATAATTGTGGATATATTTCCATGTGCTGTATGATGATGGATCCAGGCAACAATGGTGGCATTCTAGGTATTGCAGTCTCCATCAGCAGCTTGATTTCAGTTAGTCTCACCAAGGAATGGACACTTACCATGAGCAACTACATGAGTCATTCAGATAGTTTTATCTGTTTTTAATCTGCTAGTTTGTAGTTTTCTAATTTTAAAACAAAACAAGTTGCAAGAAATATCCCAGGAATAAGTAAAACAAACAAACTCCATCAAGGGAAGCACCAGCCAGAGTTATTAAAAATTACTTAGTTCTACCCACTGAATGAAGTTACCACATACCTTTTCAGTTCTGAATAGCAAGCGCTGAGTTACAGCTACAGTAATTTAGTACATGTAATCAGTTTTCAGCTTAGCTAATGCATCAGTGAACCAGCTCCAAACAATTAAGGAGACTTCTGTGAATTGGTGGTTTTACTGAAATGGCACTGGTGCTTCAGATGGCAGAATGGTCTAACATTGTCCCACAAAAACCTAACCATTACTTTTTCATGTAATGCTGTCATGCTACTGGAGGCCTGTTTATTCCTGAACTTCCATTTGACATGAGAAGTATTTTTGTCTCGTCTTATCTTGTTAGTCACTGAATTTCAGTTGGCCCTCCCTAAATGGAGAATATCAGGTCATAGACTCATGAGACCCATGTAAGTTAGGGATTCTGCTTTCTTTAAGTATTAGCTATATAATATAGTATTATAATTATTGCTTTATTAGTGTTCTCCTTCACTTCTACTTCAGTAGAACACTAATAGGTACTTTTCAGTTGCTGTATACCTTGTAGCCATGTTTAAGCAGTATTAAATTAATGAGTGCTTCCAGGTTTGCCTCACTTTGTCATAGATTCCAATCAGCAAAATCATCCATCACAGAGTCCTTTATCTCAAAGGTCATTTGGGATGTGATGTACTGATATTATTAGTACTATTCTCCATGCAACCTTTCGAGATCAGGATAATCCCATCTGGGGTTTTGAGTATTCATAGTAAAAGTATGTAAGTCAAAGCCAAATGTGCATTTAGCAGAGGAAGTCACAACAATAGTACATTAAGTTGGCTGAAAGTTGGCTGTACTGACAACATCGTCTTTGCTTTCTTCCTGTACTGTGAAATTTGTTCAAATCCTATCAGTTGAATTCAGGCACCTCTGCTGCACAAGATGGGGATGTGTGTGCCTACATCAACAGAGCCATATGTGTTTGAGTATCTCACCTCCCCCAAATTCCCCAGCTTATTCAGATGGTTGTGTATGGCTGTCAGTCCTATTGGGGAAACAGGGATTTTGGCTAAACCCTTGATCTTTTTTCTTCAAGCAGTTAAATTTGGACTAGAGGGAAGAGAGAAATTAGGGGACAAAGAAGAAATGATTACTCCACACCAGTGAGCAAAGCTTTGCATTCAGTTTCAATTTTGAGTAATTGCTTATTTGAGGATCAACAAAATGAACTTCTAATATTTTCAAAACACTATTTGTTTCAGTTTTGGACTTCACTTGACCCAGTATCTACAACTACGTTGTTTCTGACTAGGCTGTAGTATTTATGCCTCATTGTCAGGACACCCTTGCTTTCTCTGCAATCATGGATAAGAGTGAGCAAAAAAGTAGTCACCATTTGGACACCATTTGTTCTAATACTACTTTTTTTGTGTGTGTGTGATATAGGCACTTTTACTTTTCAAATATTTTCTACCTTGTGATTTAAAGTTTAACTTTAAACTTGCATACTAAGTTTTATGTTAGTTTATATGATTGTGAATAAAGATAATTTTACCTCCCAATATGGATAGCTTTTTGGTTTTTGAGGCAGATAAGGGTTAGGGGATACATTATTTTACTGGCAAGAACTAGCAGTACCTTGATGAATAAAGTTGGTGAGGGTGGGCATTACTGTCCCATTCCTGATCTTAAGGGGAAAACATTCAGTCTTTCACCATTTACCATGGTGTTTACTGTGGGTTTTTCATGTTTTAGCTGGTTGATGGAGTTCCCTTCTCTTCCTAACTTCTGGAATATTCCGATCCTTAGTCACACATGTTATCCATTGTGCCAATGGGTCCCACTCATCTTTCTAAATTCTTGTGAGTTCTTATCATGACAAGATAATGGATTTTGATATTTTTTTTCCTTTTGAGATGATTATGTTGTTTTCCTTCCTTTTTTCTCCTAGGATTGGCAAACACAAATCATGTTCCAAGTTCTGCCTTCCACCTGTGAGTAAATACTTTTGTAAACAAAAATTTACTGGAACATAGACATGCCCATTTACTTACTCAGCATAGCTGAATAATTTCTAACAGCTGTCACATGGACTGCAAAGTCTAAAATATTTAGTATTTGGTTTATTATAGAAAAAAATTTACCAAACATGATTTATTATATTAATATGATGAAGTCATTAATTAGTTTTCAGATGTTAGTCAAACGTCCATCTCTGAGACAAATCACAGCATCATAGTGTACAATCTTTTTAACAATTAATTGATATTTTGCTGATATTATATTAAGAATTTTAGTTTTCCTCACTTTTAATGTTTGTAATTTTTTTTTAGAGAGGGTCTCACATTCTCACAGAGGCTGGAGTGCAGTGGTGCCATCATGACTAACTGCAGACAACATCCTGGGCTTAAGCAAATCTTCCACCTCAGCCTTTCAAGTATTTGGGACCACAGGAACACACCACCATGCCTGATTTTTTTTTAATGTTTCTGTAGAATAGGATCTTTCTATGTTGGCTAGGCTGGTCTCAAACTCTCGGCCTCAAGCTATCTTCTCACCTCTGCCATAAAAGTGCTGGGATTACTGGCGTGAAGTGCCACCCTGGTCCTTGTTAAGAATTTTTGCGTAATTTTTATGATGAATACTTATCTTTAGTTTCATTTTCTGTCATGTCTTTTGTCTAGATTTGGTCTCAGAATAATACCGACCTCTTAGAATAAGTTGGAAAGTAGTCCCTCTTCTTCAAAAACTTTTGAAGACTAATTGTGTATTGTTTATTCTTTAAATATTTCATAAAATTTAACCATGAAGCTACCTGAACCTGGGCTTATTTGAAGGGCACTATTTCTAATTACAAGTTTAATTTTGTTACATATTATATGGGTCTAACAGATTTTGTGCTTTGTGTTGAGTCATTTTAGTAGTTGCTACCTTCATAGGAATGTGTCTATTTTATCTAGGTTGTCCAATTTATTGTCATAAAGTTGTTAATTATATCCACCTATATCCTTTTCAGTTGTGTAGGGTTGGTAGTGATGTCTCTAGTTTTGTTTCTCCTTTTGGTAGTTTGTGTTTTCACTTTTTTCTTCTTAGTCAGTCTAGCTACGGTTTGTGAGTTTTGTCGACATATTCCAAGAACAAATTTTTGTTTAATTAACTTTATATATTGTATTTTCTTAATTTCATGGATATCTACTCTAATCTCTATTATTTCCTCTCTTCACCTTGCTCTGGTTTTACTTTCTTTAATTATTAGCCACATAATACACAATTGTAATTATTGCTTTAATCAGTCATATATTTTAAAGAAGAGAAGAAATAAACACATATGTACTGCTTTTTGTTAATCTATATATTTAACACTTCTGAGAGTTTTTATTTATTTCTGTGGGTTAAAATTACTACCTGATATCAATTCTTTTAGGTCTCGTAGACTTTAGTATTCAAAGGAAGGTCTGCTATGAACTAATTATCTTAGCCTTTGTTTCTTTCCAAATATCCTTACCTTGCCTTCATTTTTAAAGAAGAGTTTTGCTAGAGAGAGAGTTCTTTATTTTCAAAGTGAGTTTGTTTTGCTTTTGGAACTTTGAATATGTCATTTCACTATTTTGTGTGCTCCATTGTTTCAGATGGTAATCCAATGTATAAGTAATGGGCTGTTTTATTCTTGGTGCTTTCAAGACCTGATGTTCTGTTTTGAACAGGTTGATACATCTAGGTATGTCTCTCTGTGTATTTGTTCTACCAAGGAGTTAGAGTTTATTTTTTATATTCAAAAGTATACAGAAATGTCTTCATCAATTTGGAAATGTGTCAGCTATTATTTTTTCAATTTTTTATCTCTTTCATATATTGATATACTTTATGGTGCTACACTGATTTCTAAGGCTTTGCTCATTTTTCTTTAATTTATCTTCTGTGTTTTTTCTTCAGTTGAATAGTTTGTATTGATCTGCCTTCAGACTCACTAATTTTTCTGGCACCTCGAATCTGCTGCTGTGCTCTTCTGAATTTTCTAAATTTCAATTGCATTTTTCTAAACTCCATGATTTCCATTTGGTCCTCCTCAAATAATTTATCTGTCCTTATTTTGTTTTATGTTTGTTGATTCACTGTTATACTATTAACGTTTTAGACATAATTTTCTTCTATTTTTAAACTTACTTTTCATAGCTTTTCTGAAGCCTTTATTGGATAAAACTGATATCTACTGACTGTTTCTCCCTCCTTAAGTGTCCTGTATCTTTGGAAGTCTCAATTTTTTATAGACAGCATATCATAGGAATTCTGAATTCTATTTTTCTCCTTATAAATTGATGTTTTGTTTTACCTTTTCATGAATTTGCTAGGATTGTTTGTTTGTTTGTTGTATTTTTTATTTGTTTGTTTTAGGGTTTAGATTTACCTGAGCTAAATCTATGAGATCTGTCTCCTCAATGGTTTGTACTCCCTAATGCCCATGTTAAGTTTTTGTTTGTCTGTCCATATTTTGTTCTGTTTTTAATTCTTGCTTAAATGTAAGCCAAATGTTCTAGCAGTCACTTCTGTGTCTGTATAATTAGGTGGCAAGCTAATGATTTGAGAGAAATTGTTCTCAAGAGTCTTGAGCCAGTAAAGCTTTTCGTACATCTATTTGTATTTAGAGATATACATTCAGACTTCAGGGTATTTTTTTACAATCTGATATCTCTTTTACTTTCCATTGGTTCTTTTCAAGTATCCTTCATGACTACACACAGAGTTGAGTAAGAGTACATGGAGAGTTTGGGCCCTCTATAGTTTCTACCTTGCATGCCTTAAACAAGCATATCTATGCCTCAACAATGAGCACAACCTCAAGCAAGTAGAATCACTATTCCTCCCCACTTCTAAACCACAAAGATTGTCTATTTCATCAACAATGCCATTGCCTAGGAGAATTCTTTATCACTCCAAATAGAACTGTGAGGAGTAGCCACAGGCACGAGCACTACAAATTCGCACTGTCACTACCCAAAGTGAAGCAGTTCTAAAGCAGAAGAGCTTCTCAAAAATCATCTTTGATCAATTAAAAGAGCATAAAAGTAGATGTTTTCATTAACTTTATTCCATTTTATCATTGTTTATTGGAAAGGAAAATTTGCCAATCTCCTCATTTGTCCATAGCCAGAAGTCCTGTCTCTTTCTTCTTCATAACATTTATAAAATTATTTAGTTAATAAGAAAGATCAAGTTAGTTTAGGGTGAACATGCTTGTTTCTTGGATGAGAAAGTTTTCTTTCTTTTTTCTTTCCTTTTTCCTGAAATTTACTCAAGTGACAGCTTTTGGAGTGGCACTATAAAGGGAAGTCAGTTGCCATGTTCTTTTGGCATCTATTAATACTCAAATGAAATGCTCTATATTTACACTTTTTCTCACCAATTCTATTTACAAGAATATGAAAAAATCTATTACTACAGAGAACATTCACTCTACTAGACAGAAATTTTAGGACTTCTTTGTTTTATCTCTATTTTCTTTAAATCTCTGGATACCTGGTTAGAAATAGAGATTCAATGAAAGTTAATCTGATCTTACCATAACGAGCCTTTGTTCTTTGAAGCAAATTAAAGAAAATTAATTTATTTTAAATGTTCTTTGGATGAGAAAGGAAGGAGATAAACTTTTTTTTAACACATTTTTAGGAATAAAGATTTTTTAAAAAGGTCTTGCTAAGTCACATATACTGTTTAAAGGGGGACAATGATATGAAAGAAAGGTTTCACTCAGAGAGAATAATATGAAAAACTGATAGTACAATATTGTAAAGCACTTCATCAAATCTACAGTGTTCAGTGAGAGTGTTAAATATAGTTTAAATATAATTTGGAATAAAAATTTTCTCATTATCTTATAGGTAGTTTTCGCTTTCATTATTTTCAGTTATCATTCTTAGAATAAAAAATTACATGTATGCCATAGAAATTCTCATTGATTTGCCATTATAACATCTATAGTCAAGTCTTGATTGTGCAATTTGAGGCAAATAGTTAAATTTCTCTAAGTTTCACTTTACTCATGCAATATCTCTCTTGTAGAAATATCTCTCTTGTAGAAATGTTATAAAAAATAGATGATGACCGGGCACAGGGGTTCATGCCTGTAATCCCAGCACTTTGGGAGGCTGAGGCAGGCAGATCAACTGAGATTAGGAGTTCAAGACCAGCCTGGCCAAGATGGTCAAAGCCATCTTTACTAAAAATACAAAAAATGTGGGCGTGGTGGCACATGCCTGTAATCCCAGCTACTCAGAGTGTTGAGGCAGTAGACTCGCTTGAACCCAGGAGAAGGAGGTTGCAGTGAGCCAAGATCGAGTCATTGCACTCTAGCACAGGCAACAAGAGTGAAACTCTGTCAAAAAAAAAAAAAAAAATAGATGATACAGTACAGAATACAAAACACATGTAAAAAAACTGTTTCTTCCCACCGCCACATGGAGCGATGAACAAGGAAGTAGCCATTTCCTCGAGAGTCTAAAACTTATTTAAGTCTTGGAAAGAAACACTTCAAAACTAACCCCAAAGTCATTATATCCTTTCCTACTGAATATTTGGATCCAATGGGGGCTGAGTTTCCCAGACCAGTTGGTAAGGGTCTTTTGTGAAATGAAAAGGAGATGGTTTGGAAAATAGGAAGAAGAATGGGTGGAATCAGAAAAACTTGTGGTACCATCTCTGATTACATTACAATGATAGGTGGTTGAGACTATTTTGTTCCTGATTCCAGAAAATCCTTTAGCTTAGAATTGAGTGCAGATAAGCGCAAAGAACTGTGCTATGATTTGAATATGCCCTCCAAATTTCATGCACTGGACACTTAATCCCCAAATTCATATGCTGATTGGAGGTAGGGTCTTCAAGGGGTAAATAGGATTCAATAAGATCATTAGAGTGGGGCTTCATCAGAAGACAAAGAGAGATCTGAGCTGACAGGCATGTTCTTGCCCTCTCACCATGCGATGCCCCCTCCTATGTTATGATGTGGTGAGGAGGTCATCACCAATTGCTGGCACTATGCTCTTGGGAATCCCAGTCCACAGAACTGTGAACTAAATAAATGTATTTTCTTCATAAATAATCCAGTCTGTGGTATTCTGCTATCGTAATAGAAAATAGACTAAGAAAATTGGTATAGAGAGGTGGAGTTGTTGCTATAACAAATAACCTGATAATGTGGAAGTGGCTTGGAAACTGGTAAAGGCTGGAGTGATTTGGAGGAACAGACTAGAAAAGGACTGTATTTCCACAAATTAAGCATTACGGGCAATTCTGTTAATGGCTCAATGAGAAGACTAGGGGAACTCTGCAACTTCTTTGAAATTACTTTTGTGGTTGTGTCTCAGAGAACATGGCTGACATGTGCTGATGCCCAAGGGCTTTATAGAATGCAGAATTTAAGGGCAATAATCCAGGTCATATGGCAGAAGGAAATATCTAAGCAGCAATGCATTCAGCCTACTTCATGGCCACTTTTAAAGACTTATAGTAAGATGAGAGACAAAACAGAGCATGAAAATTTGAAAGATTAACAACAGCCTGGCCATGTGGTAGACAAAGAAAACATTTTTCAGCAGAACCAAGAAAGTGGTCCAGTGTCTGTTTTCTAAGAAGATTAGTATGGACAAAAGGGATCAAGACAGTGGGAGAAAGACTCAGAAGGCATTTCAGAGATTTTTAAAACTGTCTTCTCATCACAAGTCCAGAACTCTAAAAGGGCAGAATGATTTTGGAAAATGGGCTAGCTGCTCCTTGCATTTCAGTGTAGTGCTCCTCAGCTACCTGTGGCTGAAGCTGCCCCAAATGTGGCTCCAGTCTCCACTCTGGAAAGTACAATCATAAAAGTTGGCAGCATCTATCTGGTGATCATTCTGCAGGTATGCAGAATGCAAGAGGGGTCATGGCAGCCTCCACCTAGATTTCAAAGGATGTTGCAAACAGCTTGGGGAACAAAGTAGAGATTTGCTACAGACATAGAGCCACCACAGAGTCCCTGCTAGGGCAATGCTGGGAAGAAATGTGGGGTCACCTGTTGCAGGAAGTCAGGAACCCTGAATGGGGGGACTGGCTGAAGCCATGGCAGAAGAACATAAATTGTGAAGATTTCAGGGACACTTATCACTTCCCCAATCAATACACTTCTGATTTCCTATGCCCGTCTTTACTTTAATCTCTTAATCCCATCATCTTCGTAAGCTGAGAAGGATATATGTCATCACAGGACCCTGTGATTATTGTGTTAACTGCACAAATTGTTTGTAGAGCGTGTGTGTTTGAATAATATGAAATCTGGGCACCTTGTAAAAAGAACAGGATAACAGCAATGTTCAGGAAACAAGGGAGATACCTTAAACTCTGACTGTTGGTGAGCCTGGTGGAACAGAGCCATATTTATCTTCTTTCAAAAGCAAATAGGAGAAATATTGCTGAATTCTTTTTCTCAACAAGGAACATCCCTGAGAAAGAGAATGCACCCCTGAGCATAGGCCTCTAAAATGGCTGCTTTGGGGACGACTGTCTTTTACGGTCGAAGACAAAGGGATGAAATAAGTCCCGGTCTCCTGCAGTGCTCCCAGGTTTATTAGGATGAGGAAATTCCTGCCTAATAAATTTTGGCCAGACTGGTTGTCTGCTCTCAAACTCTGTCTCTTGATAAGATTTTATCAATGACAATGCATGCCCGAAACTTCACTAGCAATTTTAATTTCACCCCGTCCTGTGGTCCTGTGATCTCGTCCTGCCTCCATTTGCTTTGTGATATTTTATTACCTTGTGAAGCATGTGATCTCTGTGACCCACATCCTATTCATACACTCCCTCCCACTTTTGAAAATCGCTAATAAAAACTTGGTGATTTTACGGCTCAGGGGCATCACGGAACCTGCCAACATGTGAAGTTTCTCTCTTTTTTATTCTTTCCCTTTGTTTCTCAGACCAGCCAATGCTTAATGAAATAGGAAAGAACCCACGTTAACTATCAGGGGTAGGTTCCCCCAGTAGTCACCAAAAGCAAATGCAACAAAAACAAAAATAAATAAATGGAACCTAATTAAACTAAAAAGCTTCTGCACAGCAAAAGAAATAAAATCAGCAGAGTAAATAGACAACCCACAGAATGGGAGAAAATATTTTTCCAAATTACAAAGCCAACAAAGAACTACTATCCAGAAAATACAAGGAATTCAAACAAATCAGTAGGACAAAAACAAATAATCCCATCAAAAAGTGAGCAAATGACAAAAATAAACATTTCTTGAAAAAGATGTACAATAAAATGACCAAGACATATAAGAAAAAATGCTCAACATCACTAATCATCAGTGAAATGCAAATTAAAACCACAATGAGATCACCTAACTTCTGAAAGAATGGCCATTATTAAAAAACTGGCAACCGATAGACATGGGTGTGGATGTGAAGAAAAAGGAACACTTTTTCACTACTTGTATGAATATGAGTTAGTACTACCTCTATGGAAAACATTATAGGGATTCCTTAAAGAACTAAAAGTACATCTACCATTCAATCTAGCAATCCCACTACTGGGTATCTACCCAAAATAAAAGAAGTTGTTATATGAGTAAGACACTGGTACACATGTGTTTATAGCAGCACAATTCACAACTACAACAATGTGGAACCAACATATGTGGCCATCAACTAAAGTTGATTTAAAAATATACTCTATATATATGTGTGTGTGTGTGTGTGTATGTGTGTATGTGTATATATACACACACACACTCACCATGGACTACTATTCACCCATTAAAAGGAATGAAATTATGTCTTATAAGTGGGAGCTAAGTTATGAATATGCAAAGGCATACAGAGTGATATAATGGACATTAAAGACTCAGAAGAAGGAGAGTGGCAGGGAGGTTAGGGATAAAAAATTACACATTAGGTATAATGTACATTACTTGGGTGACAGGTGCAGTAAAACCTCAAAATTCAACACTGTGTAATTTATCCATGTCAAAAAATCCACTTGTACCCCCAAAGCTATTGAAATTAAAAATGTAAACAAAAAATAAATGTGGGGTCAGAGCTGCCACTAGGCCCACCAGGCCATGCCTAGTGGACCACTATTGGGACCTCAGAACTGCAGAGCTACCAGTGTACAGTGCCAGACCGGGAGAACTGAAGTGTGGGTTGAGCTGAGTAAAGCCATGTGTCAGGCTGCCCAAGGACTTGGGAACATAACTTTCACCTCCGTGTATCTGAGAGGTGGCACATAGAGCGAAGATTATTCTTTAGGTTTTAAACTTAATTTGTGCTCCCTGTTTCGTTTTGATCTTACTTGGGATCAGTTACCCCTTTCTTCTAGCCTCTTTCCCTCTTTTGAAATGGAAATGTCTATCCTATGCCTGCCCCATCATTGTATGTTGTAAAGTACGTAACTTGTTTTGATTTCACAGGTTGATAGTTGAAGAAAATTTTCCTCAGGATTAATCATGCCTCAAGCACACCCATAACTGATTTAGATGAAACTCTGGACTTTGGACTTTGAGCTGCTGCTGGATTGAGTTAAGACTGGGGCTGTTGGGATGGATTAATGTATTTTGCACACGAGAAGGAGATTAATTTAGGGGGTCAAAAGTGGAATATTATAGTTTGAATGTGACTCCAAAATTTTATGTGCCGGAAACTTAATCCCTACATTAATATGTTTATTGGAATTTCAGCCTTTGAGAGGTAATTAGAATTAGATAAGGTCATTGGGATGGGGCACTCATGATGCGACTTGGGGCTTTATAAAAAGAAGAGACCTGAGGTGACAAACACCCTTTTTCCTCTTACTGTGTGATACCCTTTTGCCATGTTAAGATGCAGTAAGAAGAATTTCACAAGATGCTGGTGCCATGTTCTTGGACTTCCCAGTCTCCCAAATCATGAGCCAAGTAAATTTATTTTTAAGTTATCCAGTCTGTGGTATTCTTTTATAGTAACAGAAAACAGACTAAGACAGAATACTACAGCATGTAGTGTGCATGATTGAGATAGCAACTCTAATGGCATACCCAGATGCAAAGTGCTAAAATCTTACTACCTTTGGCAAAATTTCAAAACTAGTTTCCATTGTCAGAGCTTCTACATGAGGTAAAGACAGTCAATAACTCCCTTCCTCACCCTCAAATCTAAGGATGCACATATTGTACCATAATCTCCCGCAGTCCATTTGCTGGCATTTTTTGTTAATTTTACCATGACTCTTGACTTTGAATAAGTGGACTTTTTTATCAGTGAATGTATGTTTTTGGTTAGGGTTTACAAGAAACATGTTGGATGGACTTTGGACAAGAATCTTTTCACAAACCACCCATCAGACTCAGAACAAAACAAAGCCTGGTCAGCATTCTGCTACAAGTCAGTTCTCTGTTCAAGCACCCGGAGGCTCACCTCTAAAATAAGATGTGGAAATTATGCCCCTCCATTTCCATATGGCTGTACAATTGGGTATCCACATAATAGGATTTTCAATTCAAATATCTTTTCCACAGTTTTTATCCAGCAGCGTTGATTGAGCTCTTATGATATTAAATCTTTCTATCTTGATATCTAAAATTTTCTGAAGCATGTTTTCAGATTATATTCTTATAGTGTATGTGTACTATGAATTCCTACTGAGAAACAATTAAAATTTTGTGTAATATAGTTTTCATGATTATTTCATTTTTATAACAAATTTATGAGGTAGGTAATGTGGTACTATCATTACTAAATGAGAGGTGAGCAGTGGCACAAACACAAAAGTATTCTAGCTATAGAGTAAAAATAATTTCATGAAAACAATGGGGATAGAACATTGTTTTATAATGCTCCTTATAATGCTGGTGATTGGAGACAGATCTAACTAACACTTGTAAACCAACTGTTTTGCATTTCTTTGGATAACAGGACTTAAGAGGAAAAAAATAACAAAAGTTAAAGTTTCTCAACATATATAAAAATGAACAATGTTTTCATAGTTTTTTTCTTTAATTACATTTCCTCTGGGCATACATGCATAATTTTTCAATAGACATTAGGGATTTTAAAATGGTTTGTAGCCCACATCCTTGAGGGAGAAAATACAAAACAAAACTTATTCTCCAAGCTATGTATAATTTTCTAGCATTGCATATCCAGATTACTTATGGTGGAATGATGTGGTATATTTGCTTCTTATACTCTATTTTCTGAATACTTACTTACTAAGCAATTATACACTAATTGAAACTCGTTTTAAACACATGTACAGTGTAAGGTATTTAAATAAGAGGCTGAATTTATAAAAGGCAAGATACTCTAGCGTAGAATACGTGGCACATTTTGAACTGAAATTTTTAATAAGGAAATTACTCAAATATATATTTTACTTATGCAATATGTTTCTAATAAGATATTTTAGGAGAATTTAGAAAGCGTTAAACAGGAAGATGACTAGAATTTCATTTTATGTAACTCAGTGGTAATCTGACCCAATACTCTTCATTTTCAGCCTGCAACATCCAACAGCTTCAGTTACTATGAGTAATTGTAACCAAGGCAACATGACAGGGAATAATTAATGACTGGAACTTATCTTCAAAATATGAGAACATTCTAAATAATAAATATTAGAATAACAACAATACCTCATACCACTCCCTACCTTCAATGCTCTTGAAATATCTCCACAAATTAATAATAGTGATTTTGCATACAGGAAGATATGATTGACATGAATATAATATTAAAAAGAGAATTAATTATAGTAAAATTGACATATTATTAAATTTATACCAAAAGCTTTCCTAAATCTCTACAAATATATAAAAGCAGATGTTCTCCCTCTTTCTGTCTCTTTCATGCCATCTAAGTTGAAAGTTGTGTGAAGGTATTCCATATAAATAAAATATTCTAGAGGAGGTAGATTTAGCCATCAGATTATCTTAGCTACAAATCATATACTAGCCTTTTGACCTTGGGCATTCATGACATTCGTTAATCTTTTCCACTCTCAGTTTCTTTTAACAGGAAAGTGAGGTTGATGTTAATAACATCAACAGATTAATGTAGTTGTTGAGAAAATTATATGAAAGTGTGTAAGTAAAGTGTGTATCTTAGTACCTTCCAACCAAATAATAAACATTCAATAGATTAGTTTGTAGGCCCATTAACACATAAATGTATCATAAATCAGGCATTCTTCTAGGATCTGTGATATAGCAGGCACTGATGCAAAAGTAGGTTAATTTTGAAAGCAGCCTCTCCTGATGGGAGAGGGTGGGAGCCCAGAGTTAACAACTGACTTGTCGCACCAACTCAGAGTGAGCAATTACAGCCACTATTTTTTACTTTATTTTTATTCTATATTTTTTCTTTTCAATTTGATGCATAGGGCTTTGTTATCTCTCTCTCTCTTTCTCTCTCTCTGTGTGTGTGTGTGTGTAAAAAACAGAACCTGGATTAATTCTTTGTTTTATTTTTATGTTTTCAAATCTATCACAACCTTCATATTTGATGAATGTTGCTTTCCTTAGATGAGTCTGGTTTTGATTTTTCTTCATTTTAATTGAATTTTGAAATATATAGATAACTGTTGGTTCACATGCAGTTGTAATAAATAATACAGAGAGATATTGCATGCCCTTTACCCAGTTTTCTTCTAGTGGTAACATCTTTCAAATTTGTAGGACAATATCACAACCAGGATATTGACATTGATACAGTCAAGGTACATTTCCTCCCCGCAAGGAAGCTTCACTGTGTTCTTATATAGCTGCCTCTACTCCCCCACAACTTCGTAACCCTAAACCCCTGACAATCACTAATCTTCCATTTCTGTTATTTTGTCAATTCAAGAATATTACATAAATGGAACCATACAGTACATAACCTTTGGAGATTGAGTTTTTTTTTTTTTTTTCCTCAAGATACTATCCTGGAGATTCATTCAGCTTGCTGTGTTTATAAGTTTATTCTTTTTTTAATCACCAAGTAGTATTTCTCGATATGGGTGTACCATGATTTCTTTAGACACTCACTTGAAGGACATCTATGTTGTTGCCAGTTTTTGGCTATCATGATTAAAACACAGCTATATAAACATTCGTGCACAGGTTTTCATGTGAAAATAAGTTTGCATACCTCTAGGTAAGTGTCCAGGAGTGCAATTGCTGGGTTGTATGCTAGCTGTACGTTTAGTTCTAAAGAAACTGCTGAACTGTTTTTCACAGTGGTTGTACCATTTTACATTCACATCAGCAATGTATGAGAGATTCAGTTTTTCTGCTTCCTTGCCCAGCATTTGGTGTCATCAGTGTTTTTCATTTTAGCCATTCTTATAGGTGTACAGCAGTATCTTACTGTGGTTTTAATTTACATTTTCCTAAAGGGTAGCAGTGTAGAACATCTTTTTCTGACTTTTTTGAATTTGAAGGATGAGTTACTATTTTTTGTTTTTTTCTTAATAATAAAGCTATTGATGTTCTATATTTTCTATGATTTTATAGAATGAATTTATTTTTACATTTTTCTTTTTTTAATACTGATTTCCTTTCTTTTTTTTTATTATTATATTTTAAGTTCTAGGGTACATGGGCATAATGTGCAGGTTTGTTACATATGTATACTTGTGCCATGTTGGTGTGCTGCACCCATCAACTCGTCAGCACCCATCCACTCGTCATTTACATCAGATATAACTCCCAATGCAATCCCTCCCCCCTACCCCCTCCCCATGATAGGCCCCGGTGTGTGATGTTCCCCTTCCTGAGTCCAGGTGATCTCATTGTTCAGTTCCCACCTATGAGTGAGAACATGCGATGTTTGGTTTTCTGTTTTTGCAATAGTTTGCTGAGAATGATGATTTCCAGCTACATCCATGTCCCTACAAAGGACACAAACTCATCCTTTTTAATGGCTGCATAGTATTCCATGGTGTATATGTGCCACATTTTCTTAATCCAGTCTGACACTGGTGAACATTTGGGTTGATTCCAAGTCTTTGCTATTGTGAATAGTGCCACAATAAACATACGTGTGCATATGTCTTTATAGCAGCAGGATTTATAATCCTTTGGGTATATACCCAGTAATAGGATGGCTGGGTCATATGGTACTTCTAGTTCTAGATCCTGGAGGAATCGTCATACTGTTTTCCACAATGGTTGAACTAGTTTACAATCCCACCAACAGTGTAAAAATGCTCCTATTTCTCCACATCCTCTCCAGCACCTGTTGTTTCCTGACTTTTTAATGATTGCCATTCTAACTGGTGTGAGATGGTATCTCATTGTGATTTTGATTTGCATTTCTCTGATGGCGGGTGATGATGAGCATTTTTTCATGTGTCTGTTGGCTGTATGAATGTCTTCTTTTGAGAAATGTCTGTTCATATCCTTTGCCCACTTTTTGATGGGGTTGTTTGTCTTTTTCTTGTAAATTTGATTGAGTTCTTTGTAGGTTCTGCATATTAGCCCTTTGTCAGATGAGTAGATTACAAAAATTTTCTCCCATTCTGTAGGTTGCCTGTTCACTCTGATGGTAGTTTTTTTTGCTGTGCAGAAGCTCTTTAATTTAATTAGATCCCATTTGTCAATTTTGGCTTTTGCTGCCGTTGCTTTTGGTGTTTTAGACATGAAGTCCTTGCCCATGCCTATGTCCTGAATGGTATTACCTAGGTTTTCTTCTAGGGTTTTTATGGTATTAGGTCTAACATTTAAGTCTCTAATCCATCTTGAATTAATTTCCGTATAAGGAGTAAGGAAAGAATCCAGTTTCAGCTTTCTACTTAATGGCTAACCAATTCTCCCAGCACCATTTATTAAATAGGGAATCCTTTCCCCATTTCTTGTTTTTCTCAGGTTTGTCAAAGATCAGATGGCTGTAGATGTGTGGTATTATTTCTGAGGGCTCTGTTCTGTTCATTGGTCTATATCTCTGTTTTGGTTACTGTAGCCTTGTAGTATAGTTTGAAGTCAGGTAGCGTGATGCCTCCAGCTTTTTTCTTTTGGCTTAGGATTGTCTTGGCAATGCAGGGTCTTTTTTGGTTTAGGTTTGCTATGTTTTAACCTGAAATAGTGAAAAACCTCAGCCTCAGACCTCACTCTATGGTACATATCAAGGAATTCAATTTTTTCTTGTAATGTCATGATTTATCTCTGTTTCTTGGGGATACATCCAGCATCATGACTGGCACTTCATATGGGTCTCATCCTGTTGTTGGCAGTTTACCATATTGCACTAAACACAATAAAAAATATGTGAGAACCCTGAGGGATCACTTTTACTGTGATGCGCATTTTACTAAAGAGAGGAACTATAAACATGAAGAGAATTACCTTCGCGAAATGTTTTAACCAGATTCAACACTTGAACTCACCACAATAGCAACAGAAGTTGGCTACAAAGTTAGTACAATAGTATAGCATGTATTAAAGCTAATTTTATGCAGTTATGATTTAACAGTGCATCTTTATATTTCTTTGGACTGAAATAGCACTGTGTATGGTCTGTAAGTGTTTGTGTGCATAAGTTTTTATAAATTTTAACTATAATAGATTTATGTATATTTAATGATGGTAAATAATATTACAGACTAGTATCAACACATGTTTTATGCATTCATGACATAACTATTTTTTTCAGTATTTCTAAGCTACACAATTCATCTGTAATTTTTTTCAAGTTGTTACAAATCTCCAAAACAAGTTTCCAATATATTTACTGAAAAAAAAAATATCCACTCATAAGTGGATGCATGTAGTCCAGACCTGTGTTGTTCTAGGGTCAAATGTACAATGGTGTTTTAGGTCATCTTAAATTCCCCTGCTCTGTCATAAAAGTACACAGGTCATTTGAACAACAAAATCAGGGATTTGAAGAAAAGTTAATTTTTCTTACTTGTATATTCTTGTGTTGTGACACATAAGCAATCATGAGGTTGAAGCAGGTGGGAGTGGTTAGAAAAAATAGCTTTAGATAGTTGTTAATGTAATCATAACAAGAAATGGTGCTTAGATGACAATGCTGCTTAATACCAAGATTCTGTATTTGCATTTTGACTTTAAAAGTATCTGTAGAGTCTTGGCCAGGCGCGGTGGCTCAAGCCTGTAATCCCAGCACTTTGGGAGGCCGAGACGGGCGGATCACGAGGTCAGGAGATCGAGACCATCCTGGCTAACACGGTGAAACCCCGTCTCTACTGAAAATACAAAAAAGCCGGGCGAGGTGGCCGGCGCCTGTGGTCCCAGCTACTCGGGAGGCTGAGGCAGGAGAATGACGTGAACCCAAGAGGCGGAGGTTGCAGTGAGCTGAGATCCGGCCACTGCACTCCAGCCTGGGCGACAGAGCAAGACTCCGTCTCAAAAAAATAAAAATAAAAGTATCTGTAGAGTCTGAGTGTGGTGGCTTATGTCTGTAATCCCAGCACTTTGGGAGGCAGAGGCAGGTGGATCACGAGGTCAGGAGATCGAGGCCATACTGGTCAACATGGTGATATCCAGTCTCTACCAAAAATACAAAAAATGTTAGCCGGCTGTGGTGGCGTGCGCCTGTAGTCCCAGCTACTCAGGAGGCTGAGGCCGGAGAATCACTTGAACCTGGGAGACCGAGGTTGCAGTGAGCCGAGATTGCGCCACTGCATTCCAGCCTGGGGGACAGAGCAAGACTCCGTAAAAAAAAAAGAAAAAATTGTAGGGTAGCTTCCTTCCTATGTGTGTGTGTGCACACACACCCATGCACACACGGATGTATGTTATACATTAGTATTAGTATTGGCATTAGTAATAGAGCTCCATCTAGTGTTTACAGATATTCTAAATCATAGGTAAATTTGTGTTTTGATTCTTATTTAATTAAAAAATCATTTCAGGAATAAATGTTATTAATTAACCATATTTACTTACTTATTCAACCCTATTAAAACAGAAAAGTGAAATATTTTAAAGGATTATCAAACGATGATAAAAACTTGCTATTTCTATTATAAACTAGAGTAGGTTTATAAATGCTTAGGTAATTATAACCAAAAAGTACAATTAATGCATAATTAATATTATACACTACTGCTTTATTATCAGAAGAAACCAAATTATTTGCTTATTAGTTCGTGTTCAGAAAGCTCTAAATTTTTGCAGTGTTGCTTACCTTCAATTTGTCTATGAAATTCTCAGTTTCTAAGTTTCCACTGAAGTTAATTACAAGGGCATTCAAAATGCCAGCCACAAAATGCCTACAATGCTATGAAGCGTTATATAATTTTAAAACCAGATACAATTAGTTTTACTAACACTTTTGGTTTTGAGAGATCTTATTGTGCACCAATTAAGTTTTGGTGATAAACATGAGTCCCAGTGTAATGGATCATAACAATAATTGTGTTCAACTAAAATATTGAAAACTCTAAGCAATAGAACTGCAGTCTGCTCCTGTGTTAACAGTTCTCTAAATACCTAGAAAATACTATTTCCTTTTTGTGCCAATTTCTATATACATTTCATTGATTCCCTCATTCAATGCTATTCATTAGCCCCTTGATCTGTTCCAAATTTTCTATATATGTACAATGGGAGACACTGTATATCATTTCCCTATATCCATTATCCTTATTTTCTTTTTAGGAGTGAAATACAGCACCCCTTTCGCTGCTCCTGCCACCATTAAAATTGTGTTTGGCATCTGACTACCCAAGATAGAGACATTTCCTAGATTGTTTTGTAGCTAGGTATTTAGGTAAGTACTGCCCTGAGATTGAATTTAAACCAACAGATGTAAGCATAAATATTGTGTTCAAATTGTGTACAACTTCTTGGTCATCTCTTTAAAACTAAATCTATTTTCCCAGCACTGCCTCTTTTTCCATTCTGCAGATAATAATGAAGATGGGGCCACCATTCCCTGAGAAAATCTAGTGGGAAAATCCTGAGTTCTTTAATGACTTTACAGAGGACAGCCTCCTGGCCAGCTGAACTATGTTTTTGTGAGACAAATAAACTCCTATCATATTCATGCAATTGTACCTATGAGTCTCCTGTCTTGTTAGAATGGATTTATTTGAACGCTAACCAATATTGATAAGTACAAAAGAAAAATAAAACATAGTCTTTGGCTTAACAGATACTCTAATCTAATGAATCAGCCAGAAAAAAATGGGCAACTGTATATAATGCAAAATCACTATCATGATTGATGTCTGTAGAAAAGATGTGGTCACCGAAGAAATTCTGCCTTGAGAAATTAAATAAGGCTTCAGATAAGTAGTGGCATTTAAATTGATCTTGAAATAGTGATTTAAGATCATTACATGAAGAAACAGGGAATGACAGGTAGAAAAGACTCTACAGATAAAAAGAACACCATCAACAAAGGCATGGGGGATGGGGTGCAGAGTAAATGAGGCTTTTGGTGGATAGCAAGGAAATGATGGGTCAGAGAAGGGAGTCAGTGGCTGATAAAATCCTGGAAAAAGAACTATGATAGGTTGGACTATCTTGTGAACAGATCTTTAATGTCATAAAGAGAATTTGTACTTTACCTGACAGACAACGAACTTTTAACAAACAAGTGAAATGAAATGCGATCTATGAAATCACCTAGGGTTGATATATTCTACATGGTATCAGCCATGGTCAAAGGGAGTGCTTCTTGATTTTTTATTATATGTGATTTCCCTTTATCATGAGAAATATTCTGTGGTGTGGAAAGTGCTTCCTTCTTTCAAAATAAAATGTAAGCAACCACTCAGCTATGAAGGGACAACACAAAGAGATAACAGACACCCTTCTTCTCTCTTATAATGGATGTAATTAATCTACCATTTACATTTTAAATAGTAGGAAATATGGACAGTAATTGGAGAACTTTTGAGCTAATATTTCTCCTGCATTCATCCCCAGCAGTCAGTGCAGCTGAAATATTTGAAAAATCAAATGTAGCATTGCCTTTCATAATTTCAGGGTCACCAGCAATTGATATTTTGAATATATTTGCATATGCTTTGCTTCATCTGTATAAACAGCAACAAAAAGCCACAAGATAGAAGCAACTAGTAAAATAATTCTAAAAAGTACCAATCACTATGGAGTTTCAGTCACACAAAAGACATACTGTGTTATAATATTCAAGAAATAGTTACTATATCCTTTTCTCCACTGAACTACCTAAATGTTAAAAGAGGATTGTTTCTACTACTTTCTCTTTTTTTTTCCACATTTTTCACATCATAATCATGTATTACCATTAAATATCAACTGATAGGATCCTGAGTCCTAGGTTTTGTGGGTTAGTTATACTCCTCCAAATTTGAAAATTGACTCTGCAGCAAGAGGGAATTTAATAATATATGGAATTAATGATTGTCAATCAATGAGAAACTGAAATAAATCAGGGAATAAGCTCGATGGTATAATATAAGTTAGTCAAATCAATGAGTTTTCACAGTTGGAAATTTAATTGACTATTAAGCCAACTTTTTCAAAACTGTCACACTATCAAAGATAATATCAAGCACAGCAAAGCTGTACATGAAGGCCAGACTGCAATCTCAGACACAGTAATTGGCAAATAGTGCAAGGCAGCTGTCTATGCATTCTTGATATATTTCTGCTTCTTTGTGGTATAACCTTACAGTCTTTGAAAGAACTAACAGCCCTATAGGTCACAGAGTTTTTGAAAGTAGGTCTCCATCTCCTCAGACAAAGCTTCTGAAAATATAGAGATACTTTTGGGAATAGATATGAATATTTTGCCTAAAATTTAACTTTCTAAAAGCACTCAGATATTTTTGTTCTCACTTAGAAACAATTTAATGTTACAGATGCAAGCTTTATTTAAGCAGAGAATTACAAAAGGTCCAACATTTTTTCTCATTCTCTAGAGGATATTTCTGGTGCACAATTTATAAATGGATATATTATTCATATTTGGGATATAAATTCAGAAACATGATTTCAAACAATTTTTTTGAATTAAGGGAAATTAGTCTGTTAGAAATAACAGATACTAATAAAAACATTTGTTAAACATGAGTAAAGTCAATTAGTTATCCTGAATGGGATCCTCATAGAGAATAATTTCATTTCATTTCAAGAAGCAAGATCAACACTTTTGGCTCAATATGAACATAGTTGTATCCATATGTCTACAACTTCCCAATTTTCCAATTTTATACTAAGACAGATTGAGTAAATATTTCCAATAATACAACTCATATGCTGTTTTGTGAGGAAAAAGTGTAATATAATATTTATATAATAATGCCAGAATAATAACATTTCTAAGGTTACCAAATGTTGGACTTTTACACAAAGGCAAAAGACCCAATATTCAAATTACATTCAAGTATAGTATTTCCTATACCACATAATCAATATCCCTCTCTCATCCAGAAACTCTTGAAGAGTTTGAATGTCCAGTCGTGTGGGAAAGCTCTACAAATCAGCTATGAGCATGGTCAGTTTCTATGTGGAGATGTAAGGGGAACAGGTCCCATTTCATTGCAGAAATATGGGAATTCTCAGGGGTAAATTGATTTATTTATGGCTGAATAAGCTGAATCGTCTGTTAAAGATGTCTGTTACCAAGACTGTATGGTTAACTACATGAATAGAAATATAGATGGAGAAAAACACGATGCAATTTTTTAAAAGGAAACAGAAACGATATTAAAATGTTTAACATACATACTTGTTATGCACTTAAAGAAATAGAAACTCTAATTGGAAGGCTACAGGAGACATATAGGAATTTTACAGGATTGCATTGAAGACCCCAGAACAAGGATAGAATAGAATATAGGACTATGCAATGGGAAAATTAGCAGCAACCTTATCCAAAACTGGATTCTAAATACAATAATACATAATCTGTTGATATTCTATTAATAATGACAACAACCTTTGCATTAGATTTTACTGTTCAAGAAGCATTTTCCTTCAACTTATTCAAGTATCAGAAAAAAACCTATATGTATTATAATTACCTCCACTGGTAATTGGTAGAGGATGAAACTGACTTCCAGTACTTCTGATTTTATTGAATAAAGTTGCTTGATGTATTAGTTTTCTACTGTTGCATAACAAATTACCACAAACTTATTGGCACAAAACAACATCTATTTATTAACTCTAAGTTCTGTAGGTCAGAGCCTGGCATGATATGGGTGGATAATCTGCTTCTGATATCAAGGTATTTGCTGGTATGTGTCTTAACTGTAACGCTCTGATAGAGAATCCACTTCTAAGCTTATTCAAATCGTTGACAGAATTCAGTGTTTTGCAGTTGTCGCCTGAGGTCTTTGTTTTTTTGTTAGTTGTCAGCTCAGAGCAGCTCTCAACTCCTAGAGCTGCTACACTTTATTGGCATATAGACTCCTCCATTTTTGAAGTTAACAATTACATGGCTGAATGCTTCTCGTGCTTCAAATATCTCTGATTTCCTCTGTTGCCACCAGCCAGATAAAACTCTTTGCTTTTAATGGGCTCACTTGATTGGGTCAGGCCTACAAAGTAAATCTTTGTATATTAAGGTTCAGTTCTATTGGTACTTTAATAACCTCAGCAAAAATTTATTTACTATAGTGCTTAGATGAGTGTCTCACTTAATAACTAGGGGATGGGAATCCAGCAGGTGCCATCTTTAGATATCTACCCATCACATTTGGTTTACGAGGAATCAAGCCAGTATCATAATTCAGGGATTTTTTACTAAAAATTCAAAAATCCTTTCAACAACAGTTAATTTGTTAACTTATAATAAATTGGTTAATCTTTGGCTATCTTATATGTATATTACTCTCACATCATTCATAAGTTACTGGGGCATTCAAGAAGATGTCTCAAGCTGAGTTGTTTTGAGAGTACAGAAAACACTCAAAAAGCAACAGACCCAGGGAAGAACGCCAGTTACTTGATTAGTGGAAGCAGAGAAAAGACAAGACCTAGTAAACCTTTGCCTGTTGTTCCATAATAGAGAGCCCTTATAATCACTCCGTCTTCCCACCTCTCTATCCATTGACTGTATTGTAATTTACAGTGCTTCTATTAGGAAAGAAGCACATTTTAGAATGGAAGGCCCTTAAGGAGGAAAGCTTATATCTTTGGATCTTTAGTGCCTTGCATAAGCTCTAGCACATATTAAATGCTATCAGACAACTTGCACATAGGAGATTCTTAGATAGGTTGAGCTGAGTCATATTATTGAATTAATTAGAAATGAAAAAGCGTGTCACTGCAAAACAAACACCTTGAAAATAATTTCTAAAATAGACAAAAACTGAAATCAACCCTTGAAACAAAAATGATGCTAACTGTAGTACCTGATACTCATGGGAATATAAGTGGATGTGAATATGTGTTTAATTCATATAAGTGCATATAAATAAATATTTAATTCCTCCAGTGGGTGTTTATAGATTCAGCTATCTTTAATCAAAATACAGAAACTTGGATTTATCTGATTGGCAGAAGTGCTGCGGGTAATGGCATTTTCTCTTTGAGTCTGAAGGCCAGGAAAGGAGATATGCATTCCATGCTAACTAAGGTACGCAAAACATAAAACTTTTTTTTAAGAACCTCAATTTGTATGTCAAATACTAACTTCTGGGAGAACTCAGTCATTTGCATTATTTATTGGGCATTTCAGTTAAAAACAATCCCATTCAGGATTTCTCTCCTGTCCATATTATTTACTCAGGATGTGGCATTTGGCCCAATGCAGGCTCATGGTGATGGAGAGATTGTCTGGCATTAATCTGGTCTTTGAGGATAATTACTCTGTATTGGTGAGTTCACTGCTGACAGACCTCTTCTAACTGATGCTTCTCAGCCTCATCTGTTGTGATGTAATCTTATCCTCACAATGGGGCTCCTGAATGTCCCATGAGCCATCTTTCTCTCATCTAACTTTGGCATGGAACCCAGTAAAGCTTCTTTGAAGTTATTCTTCCTACGTATATCTGGGTCTAATATTTCATTTCCAAAACTTATCCATTTATGCATATTTGAATAGTTTTATCCAGTGAGGGGAAGTCTTGGAAGCAGTTTCAAAACAAATGCTATCTAAGCTAATTCTCCTTCACACAAATTATTTAGCATTTGACTTTAGTTTAGATCTAGTTTTTTTTTTTTTTTTTTTTTTTTTTTTTTTTTTTTTTTTTTTTTTTTAATATTAAGAGCCAAGTATTTGGCCTCATTCTGTTCTGTGCCTTAATATCTTCAACCCAGTACTCCAGCCCCATCTTGGAGTAGAGTTTGGGCAACTTCTTCAAGCTCTCCTTACTCTCAATTTGAGGTGAATGCCAGCTTCAAGTCTAAACAGTCTTTTTAGTAGTAGGATTGACACAGGACTAATTTATTAAATCCTAGCTCTCCGGGGTGATACAATGTGATTATCTGCTGAGGGATCATCTCTGCATTTAAACTAATTGGGTCAGTGCCTATTTGCATGTGAACTGACTGGTGCTAAGCATCTCTGGTTAGTTCTGTTCTCAGTATTGTACAAGTGTTCAGTCTAACAAAGCTAACAAGAAAATAGGCACAGGGGTATTTGTGTAAAGACCTCTTCCTAACCATCAAGTTGGTTCTAAGTTAAACTTCTTTGTCCATAGTATCTCTTGGCTGCAATAGCTTAACTAGGCAATAGAAGACTAAAAATGCCTTACAGCTAAGCCATGCTTGTGATTGTCTGTGGCTTCATTCCCTCCCAGACAGAATCCTAGTATGTCTCAGAATAACTCACTTTTTATGAACCACATATAATATGGAAAATAGATGAGTTAATTCTGAGTCATAGATTTTGTTTTTGTTGTAATTATATGTGACCTAAAAACATGAACCCAAATCCCATTTTTCACTGAAAATATTGTTCAGACATATATTTATCCTTTTGAAAACTAGGCTTGAAATTATAAATACCACTGCAACTAAATCTAATTATATTATTTGGCTTAAGATGTTCTAGAAAGGACAAAACTTTGTTTACTATCTTCTTACATGACTAAGCTTTTGAAAGGAAATAGCTGCAATATTTGTGTACATCTCTGGATGGACTGATGTGGGCAAATTTTTCTTATAAAAACCCATATTCATGCATATTACTATTAAAGTATTCCAGTTAATCACTGCAACTTGGTTACCTTCACATAAATTAAAACTACTTTTGTGAACCTACATGTTCTTATATCTTTGGGCTTAGGTCAAGGCTCTTTCCTTTGTGAAATTTTCTCTGACCCTCAAAGAAAGGGGTGAGTTTGGGAGAGTTGGTCTGTGGATATGTGAAAACCACTTTTTTTTCCTGTGGGATAATACAGTTTGTGGGTTATACATTTATTATGCATCTTATTTTTTTAATACTACATTATTAATTTTCTCCTTGAGTAAAGAAGCTGTTTATCCAGTTCAAATTGTTATCTTTCGTTTCAGTATATAGCAGACAATTTGCCCATAGCAGATGCTTCGGGAGGTTCAGTGTAATTGTATTGGTGAATTATAATTTCTGAAATTTTTGCATTAAAACTTTTGTCAGTGGCCTTTTACTATTCCTGTCCTGCTATGAAAAATAAGAAGGCCTACTTGTGGAATCAATCTGGAAAAATAGCTGTCTAAGAAAATCATTTGGAAGCTGCAGCTGGTTAAAGATAACAGGTTATTTTTCAAGAACAGCCCTTTAAAGTTAGATATATAAAATCTTGTTGTATAGGTTTGCTGAGCAATGACACTCCAGCCATCAACAGAAACCCAGGGATCACTTTTATTGAATTCAATTCTCATGATCTTAGATCATATTCCATTAACTTGACTTGAGTCAAATCAATTGAACATCATAGACATGTACTACTAAATTCTGCATTTCTCCATCTTATGTCAAAACATTTGTTAGCTCTGCCAGTGGCTAAAAGCACTTAAGCAGATACAAAAATAGACTGAAGAATAGGGTTTGGGGTTGACATAAGATCTATTGTCAATCCTACCCTGCTTATCTGTGTGTTAAAATATGTTTGACCTATTTTCTTCTGTAAAAAGTCATTAAAGACAATATTTATTCCAGCAGGTATCAGGTAGACTTTGAGTAAGTACTTGAAGCTTTCCTTCCATATCTCTCAGAATGCACTTGACTTCTAATGGGCCTCTCATTTTGATCATCTATCACTCTGAAACTAAAGCTGCCATTCAATATTTGGCACTTAGGGTGCCAAATTGGAAGATTTTTATATGTCCAAATGGGGATAAGAATGGAGCTGCCAAAATTGTACTCACTTGTGACGTAAATATCCAAGAAAGAAAAAAAGAATGCCATGAAAAAGTGTGTCATCTCCTCTCTATGATTCAGTAATGAAAACCTGTCTGTCAGCTGCATTCTGTTTAATCATTGGAAATGGTGTGCACTATATCTGTGAAGTCTAAATGGAAAAAGTTGCCACTGCAATTGCAGCTTCCTCTTACCAATAAATCAATGTAGAAGAGGAGGGGAGAAAGAAGGCCATCTGACAGCTCTCCATCAAAACGCCAATCATAAATTAGCACCTACAGAGAACATATCACACGAGACTGTCTTTTCAGGGACTCAGAGTTAAATAATGAACAGAGATACTTTAGTTTAAAAAGGTTGCAATCCCAAAGATATCAGAGATGCATTTAATGAAAGCAAAGGGAATCACCCAGTGAGAAATTTCAACCTGTCCCCGAAAAGAAAGCTGTATACCTGCTCTTGATTTTGGACATTTGGAATGGTTAAGATGCTGATAAGTTTTACAACTGCAACTAGAACAGACCCTGACTTCTTTCATTGATAGTATTTCTTAAGACTCTCCCCATAATATAAGACAAATTTATTGTTTTCTCGTTTTTTGAAAGAAAGCACCATTGTGTAAAATATGATTTTCAACTTGATGGCAGCATGCCCAAGTGATTTAGGTGATATTGGATTCTTGCATAGGTTCACTGCATAAACCTAGAAAAAGAATGCTGGTTTTGACAGCAGGAGAAAGCACATTTCCTTCCTAAATCATTAAGTTAGAAATATACTTGTTCAAAACATGTGTTGTATTCTATGTTTCTTAGATTTGGCATATAAATTTTAAGAGTTGATAAAAGATCAAGTAAGTTCATATTTTAAAGAAAAGAAGAACTACATATAATTAAAATACAAATTATATTAAATTACTTTTAACCTGATAAATACATTAAAATGATATATGAAGTTACTGACTTTGTACTAGTGAAACGAAAATATGAGTTTCTTTTCTCTCTTCTCCCATAATACCTGCAAAGTTTCAAGTATCTTCTACCTTGTGGCCTTTATTATTTTTCAATAAAGTGTGCTATATCTTACTTACTTGTTTTGAAAAAATAAAAATGGTACTAAAAATAGGTATTACGCTATCTCTAAATTTGCAAATGTGTTCCTTTAGAATTCGATTTTTATTCTCAAAAGGCTCAATTTATACCATGCCATGATTAGGATTATTACAGGCATTTCCTGACATTTTAGTAACCTGTTCTAGAAAGACATGCAAATAGTCCCTTAAAACAATAAAAACAGAGCAAGAAGAGACCTGAGAACAAATGAAGTTCAAATTATACCAAATATGGCACTATTCCTCAGAAAGCCTTGATGATGTTGAGTGGGCCTCTGCTTGAACATTTCCAACAAAAATGTATGCATTATCTCCAAAGGATGCTATTTTATCCCTGGATAATTATGGACAATAAAAACATTTCACCTTTTATTGAGTGAAATACAAATAAAAATAGTAAAATTTTGCCTGTGCTTTTGATGTGTCAGTCAGGGGCTCTGGGGTCCATGCTTTTACCCCCATTCTATACTTCATTCCTGTTGAAATCAACCCCAGAGCCAAATAATTATCTCAGCTATCTCAGGTGGTTTAACCATGGTCAATAAAGCAGGACTGTTATCTCACTGAATCTGAAAAGAAAACTTCCATTCAAATACTAACATTTGGATATTTTGTGTATCAGATTGTATCCTAAAAAGAGGTGTTAACCTCAAATGGGTAATTTAGGAGAGTTTGGTAAAGACACTGTTAAAAAGTGTGGGCAAAATTACAGATGACCAACAAGAATTGGTGAAGCACTCTGGGGCTTGCAACAGAAGAGATCTTGCCTCCTCTAGGCCTGAAGTGGAAAGAGGAAGGAGAAATTACTCTCACCCAGTGATCAGAGTTGTAGTTGCTGGATAGTGTAGCTTGGCAGAAGCTGTGGCTTTGGTAAAGACCAAAATGGCCCAACTGGAGGGAACAAAAAACTAAATGCCCTGTTTGTACTATCTTTCTGCCTTTTGATCTCCTGTTAAGAGTTTTTATTAGTCAAACACAATGACAAGCCAGAAGCAAAAATGCTCACTGATGCAGTCCATTCATATTAGCCTCCCTGGCCACAGAGCAAGGTAGAGAGAGGTGAAGAGTGGACAAAAAAAAAAAAAAAGTGCAAATGAAATATTAGCATACTATGTACTGGAAACTATGATACATTATTATTATTGCTTCATGGACTATGTAAAAAGGTGAACATATATCACCAAACATAAACAAAAAGTGTGCCTATTTTAACAGTTACAAGGAAAAAAATCTATGGGCTGGAAGAGGTGTGTGTATCTACTGACACTGTGGGCATTATTTCATTGTTTTATGAATAATTCAGTTTCACCTTTCTTTGAACCAACTTAGTTTCAATGCATTGTTGCAATATTATTTTAATCTCCCATCCCTACACTAATTAATAAACACACACACACACGTATATGCATATGTATATGTAACTAACTTCAGCAATGAAAAGAACTTATGTCCTTCCTGTCTTTCATGACAACCTATTCTACTTTGTTTTAATCCTAGACAAAATAATCCTAGCCTTTCGTTTACAAATTCAATATTGACGCTTTCCTTCTTCAGTTATCATATTGCTATTGTTTCTTCTCTAATCTTCTTACCCCAGTTCACCAATGACTGGAATTCTAGCTTAAATTCTAGTTCCTCAATTTTTGAGTTTGTAACAATAGCTCCCTTGTAATAGGGATCTCTAGTTCCTAACACAAATTTGTCAAACCAGGTATTGTTATTTGTGCCAGTAATTCAGTAACTAGGCTTTTGTCTTATTTTTCATCTCCTAAGGAGCATGTTTTCTAAAAGGCAATACAATTTATGCCCCTGAAAAATCACAGGATCTGTGTGGCTGTTTCCTCAATATCTTAGGACAGGACCTGGCATTATTTCTGATATATAGTAAACATTTTAGATATATCTTCTGACAGCAAATGAAATGTTGGAAAACATTGCAATGTCTGCTCACTAGTTCTCTAAATTGCCCCCAAATACTTGCCACTTGCACTGTGGTAATTGTAAAGCTCTTTTTATTTTATTCTCTGATATGGTTTAGCTGGGTCCCCACCCAAATCTCAATTTTAATAGTGTCTCCTAGAATTCCTATGTGTTGTGGGAGGGACCCATGGGAAGGTAGTTGAATCATGGAGGCCAGTTTTTCAGGTGCTGTTCTCTTGAGAGTGAATGGGTTTCATGAGATCTGATGGGTTTATCAGGGGTTTCCACTTTTGCTTCTTCCTCATTTTTTTCTCTTGCCACCGCCATGTACGAAGTGCCTTTTGCCTCCCGCCATGATTCAGAGGCCTCCCCAGCCATGTGGAACTGTAAGTCCAATTAAACCTCTTTTTGTTCCCAGTTTCGGGTATATCTGTATCAGCAGCTTGAAAACAAACTAATATATTTTCTATTAGGGATATATGACTCAACTTGAACAATGGACATTGATTTTTTTTTTTTTTTTTTTTTTTTTTTTTTTTGTTGAGACGGAGTCTCGCTCTGTCGCCCAGGCTGGAGTGCAGTGGCTGGATCTCAGCTCACTGCAAGCTCCACCTCCCGGGTTTACGCCATTCTCCTGCCTCAGCCTCCCAAGTAGCTGGGACTGCAGGCGCCCGCCACCTCGCCCGGCTAGCTTTTTGTATTTATTTTAGAGACGGGGTTTCACTGTGTTAGCCAGGATGGTCTCGATCTCCTGACCTTGTGATCCGCCCGTCTCGGCTTCCCAAAGTGCTGGGATTACAGGCTTGAGCCACCACCCCGGGCCTGATGTTTCTGCCTCACTTGGGCATTTCAATGAGTCCATTCTCTCAAATTCTGACCCACATTTAGATGTGATTTTTCATGAAGATATCCTCAGAATAAGAATCTCCAAGTCAGAAAACTTTTTTTCAAGCTCCCAATTTCACCCAATTATGCTACTTATGTCTATATTTCTTTGGCTTGGTCTTTCTCAGCCCAAAACTGTCCCACTACCCACTTAATTATTTCAAATCCCATTGAAATGTGTTGATTGTTTCAATTAAATATTTAACATCTAAGATATTTACAACATGTCTCTAAGCCTTATGAAATAACAATAAAGTAAACAGCACCAATACCTTTGAAGTTTCCTTTGTTCATTTCTATGATTCTATTCTCCTTTCCTCACCCAACCCTACAACCACTATCCTGAATTTTGTGATTATCATTTTCATTTCCATGCTCTATTCTCACACACACACACACACACACACACACACACACAGCCTGTATTTTGAACTTTATATAAATGGAAGCATACTTTTTACAAACTTCAACAACTTCCTCTTAATGGTAAACATCTTCTTCATTATGTTTATCTATGCAGATGGATGCAGCTGTAATTTATTGATTTTCATTGGTATATAGCAAAATGCATCTCAACATTGAATCTGCTCTTCATTCAATTAGCTCTGTATCTGCATTTTTCCTAATCCTCATGCTTGTTATGGTCAAAAGGACTGCCTAGGTTAAGGCAAGTTCAGGCTGTTACACACTTCAGTTTTGTGTGAGTGAAGAGAATCTAAATCTAAATGAAGCTTAACACAATCAATGGTTAAGTTGATCAGATGCAAAGCAAATCATCACCACTGACATGCTCTGAAGTCACTTTTCCCCATGCAATTAAAAATGCCTGGCAGGGACAAGAAAATAGACTTCAGAATCAAATTGCCAGGGTTCTAGCTATAATTTTGAAAGTCATGCAGTCCCTCTCTCTCTCTTCCTCAATATGCTTGTTTGTAAGACTAAAGTGGTTTATCCTCAAAAAAATGTGTATGAGGATTGGACAAAATAATCTATGTGGAATATGTAGAATATATTCTATTTAGAATATAAGAAAATACTCTTTGTGAACTATAAATAGGGTAAGTTTATCATGAAGATAATATATATTTCAAGTGCCCTAGAGGGGTCCTGGCAAGGGGTTAGGATTTTTGCAAAATTTTGAAAAGAAATAAGTGGATTATTTAGAGTTAATAAAGACCTATAACTTTTTTCACTTACTCTTCTCATTCATTATACTTTCCCTTTTCTATGATACCATTGGAGTGATATCTACTATATGGGAAACTTTGCTAAGGGGAATTTTGGTTAGGACAATAATTTGTCTGGATTTCTTGGGGTATACTCTTGTGATTAGAAGTCATTTTCTTTATGGTTAGACATAGTCAGTCATGGAATTCATGGTAGATATGTAAGCCATGAAAGTGTAAAAATGGCTTCCAGAAAAATTCTTGCTACAGCTCACTCTGCAAACTAACCCAGAATTTTGACCTCTACAAGAGGGACCAGAGGTTGAATCATAATATGAGAAAGTGTCCTCTGGCCCATGGCAACAGAAGTATGTGGATAGTGGAGAAAAAACAAAGTTAGGGAACCAGAAGCAAACCAGCAAGCAATTCTTCTAATAATATGTGAAATGATAAAAGAAAAAATTAATTTTTCCTAAATGCCAAGTGAAAATGGATTTTGTTCTTCTGCCAGAAATATATTTGACAAAGCAAGATATACTTTTATTAGGTGAAATACAAAATAAAACAATGTTTGCTTGTGTTGTTATATAAATTCAGTAGAAATTACTGTAGCAATGAGAGGTGAATTAAAATAATTTTAAGGCCATTCCAAAGTCAGCAATTTATTAAGCAAAAGATTTTACTACAAGTAATATATAGGCTTGACTAATTTAAGAGTCCAATTAATTAATGGAGTTTTTTTCATAGCGAAAAAATATTGCTTTCCTTTTTTTATAAATTCAACACAAAATGCTGATATAAGCCATGCAGTAAGGAAACAGAGATGACAAATTATTTCATAGGCATTGTTAATTCAAAGAACATTGAAGACAAGTAACTGCACAAAAATACCTAAAATACTCCTCAATCTTACAATAATATATGAAAGAAATTTTGTAAAAGTTTTTCCAAAGTTGACAACAATCCGAAAAGTTACATGGCATTACCAAAGATGAATTATTAGGCTGAGAGAATCTTTTCTAAACTATCATTAAATAAAACCAGTAATCCTAAAGGAAAGATGGAATTACCTTTCTCTTCTCCCTTTGAGAAAAAAATGACAAAATAATTGTTACGTGAAGAAATAATCAAAGAACATAAAACCAAAAAAGTAGATTTTTAGAGCTCTTTTAATAAAATGTATTAGTTTTCTGGAATTGTCCATGTTTTAGATTTGTTAGACTTTTGAAACTATGTAACTGTAAACAATTTATTTTCTTATTCCAAGTAAATATTCACATTCATACTTAATTTTGTATGTCTCATTTTGTATTTTATTTTTACCTATGGAAGATTTCTAAATTATTTAAACTTCTTACCACACAAAATCTGGATTTGTATCTGTCATGTAGTAATCGCTTGATAAATGTGAGTATTCATAACTATTATATACCTATAAGCTATTATATTGTACATATATACATGTACATATACACATGTATGGGCATGCAAATATATAGATGATTTCACATTTTTATGTATTTAGGGATGTTAATGAAAAAATGTACATTTTTGGAAGCGTTCATTTTTAATTCATGTAGCCTCTACTTAAGTTCCAGAGGCATAGATGATGTGTCTTAACTTTCTGTCTTTGCACTCTGTGAAAAATTTCTATGCCTTTTTTATGTGAAAAGACATAGAGTTAAAAACGTTATCATACATTTAAAAAATTAAAAGTTTTTATCAGATACTTGAATCAGGAATCACAATATTTAAAAACCAGAAACACAAACAAGAAAAGACACGTTTAAAATAAGAATGCATTTGTGAATACATAGTATGACTCTTTACATGAAATCTAACATGTTTGATTTAGAAACTATCAAGGCATTCCACAAGCTTCTGAGTTATGAGTGGAGACAAAGTTTATATTTGAACTCTATCACCTAGAATTTTACTCGATAATATAAGAAGAAAAAGTATTTTTACCCTACTGTGTTGAATACATTGTCTTGAAAAGAACTTGTATCAATTTTTGAAGCTTCAAGAATAAAGCGTAAAGTAAAAATACAGCTTGTCAAAAAAACCTAGCGTAGCTGTTTGTGATACTGCAATGAAATAAGAATTTCATGTTATTAAAGCAGATGACAGTTCAATCTAGTGAAAACAATGGCATTTGAAAAGTACTAGATCTATCTATATAAAATAAGCTTATATTAATATGCACACAGCATGAGTATACACACAAGTTAACATTTCAAGAGTTAACATTCTTGGCATTATTCACAATTTAAATTATAAAAAGCATTTTTGTGGTGGCTTTACAAATATTTTTAAATGACTATGTCACAGTTATGTCATATTGTTTTATATGTCGCAAAGATAGTCATTTGGCACAGCATGAAACAAAGTGTTAGTGCTGGGTCTACTGCAATATGGTATCATTTGTTCGAAGTCCTTCATATAAGTGGTGTTTTAGGAGGAAGAGTCATAAACTTCAGATTTAAAAGGCTTGACTCTGAACCCTAATTCTGTTCTTCAAAACTGTGTGACTTTAAGCAACAGGACTAACTTCTCTGTACCATCTTCCCTGCTATAAAATGGACAATAATATTTGTCTTTCAGATTTATTGTGAGGGTTAAAGCAAATATGATTAGGCACATTACTGGCCACATACTGTCACATTTGGTGGAATTTCAGGTTCACTACTTCTTTTCCCTCCCACACAAGTTCATGGGAGGAGAAAACTATCAGAAAACAAGGCAATAATAGTGATCTTTGAGATGCACAATTTGCTTACGATGTAAAATTACAGGTTATTTTTTCCAGAGTAGGAACAGAAATACTAAAATCTCTTTCCAATGCTTTTGAGGTTTGAGGAATCTTGGAGAAAATTATCATCGACATTGTGTCTGTTAATAATGTAATTAAACATGTCACTGACAAAACATAAACACATATGTTCAATCTTAGATAACTAGTATAAGGACAAGAAGTGTGCTATAGAGTCTGTATTTTTTCTGCAATGAGTTCACTACACATATACTTCAAAGAACTTCAGCAATAGTAGATACCTGGCAGATAATTTGGGATCCTTATGTTTCCCATACATCAACATGACATTGCAGAGAGTTTAAAGTTTCTCTTTTTCTATGCCTGGGAAAGAAGCATGGTCAGCACTGAATTGCAGAAAACAGTTCAAATTAAACAGCACCAATCATGTTCCTGGCATATATAGTGAACATTGTACATGATATTTCCATGATCCTTCCAAAAATTCTGTGAGGTATCAATTTTCCATTTTGGGTGAAGAAAATAAAGTACAAAAAATAAGTAACATGCATGAAGTTATACAATTAACAATAGAGAGAAATGGGAAGTAAATATGAGTATACATGGATCCAAAGGGTACAGGGAAAGATTATCCAGAAAAGCATTTCAATAATTTACTAAAAACCATATAGTTATTAGTTTTAAAGAAAACATGGCAACTGAAATGTCCTTTGTAAGATGTCAGGAATTAGTTGCATGTAACCATAAATTCTGCAATCATATATTGAATGCATATGATGTACAAGTCACATGTCCCTCTACAAGGAATTATCTACATTATTAGTGGTTAAATATATACAATAGGTAACCATAATAATAATTATAATGAGGAATGAAATCTGTTAAAACAAACAATAAATGAATTTGTGTGAAAGTCCAGATGAGGAGCCAAGTAAATATTTCCAAGGAAATACAGTAAGGCTTCCCAGAAGAAGCAACATTTATATCAGATCTTAAAAGATATAAAGCATATGTAAATATGCTTTATTTCAAAGGATAGATAATATAAAGCATACATGGTTTTGCTTTTTCTTTTTAAAAAATATTTTTGTAGAGAAAAAATATTTTTTATGTTTTTGTAGAGAGAAAATATTTTTTAAAAAGCAAAACTGAAGATTTTTGCTACAGATTAGAGAATGGCATTTGCAAAGATTTAGAGGTAGTTTAATTAAAATATTACATTGGTTATAGCCACATGAAAAGATGTTGGCATTAATGCCTTCTCAGCATAAAACTTAGGTAAGATGGGATAAAATTTTTAAAATAAAAACATGAATTTTAGGCCACTAGGAAATCAACCTGAGCACACAAGAATTTTATAACTATTTATTCATAGTGCACTACTGCATCAGATGAGAAAGTGAGTTTGTGATATTCTTGCCCAGGGACACTCTCACCCCTTAGAAAATAGGCAACAAAGACCTACAGTTTTAGTGGAAGAGGTAGGGGACTTAGTTCAGAGAGAAGAACAGCTGGAAATTTAAAGGGACAATTTTGGGGGGAAAAAAAAAAGCACTTAGGCTGAGTTAAGAAACTCCCCACACATTTCTCTCTGCTAAAATATATATGCCACCAGAAGATCCTAGAGAGCCTGAAAAAATTAAAATATTAGCCATATTTTTTGAATTTTTAACAACTTCAAAAGTTTCCCTCAACCTAAACACAAGCCATACAGTAAATAATAAGCTTTACTGGATTCTAGTATCTAACTATAACCTCCACTCAAACAAAGCATTGGCTTACGGATAAACTGAGAAGAAGAGATATTTCCAGAGAACCACACTAAACTATGCATCCCATGATGGAGATAATGTTAACAGTTTGAGTTGAGACAAGCTGATTCCCTTCTAAAGCAAAAAATAAACAAACTTCTGAAGAACAAAACAAAATCAAGAGTTGCTACAATGTATTATCTACAATGCTCATACAATACTTAATAACTAGTAATTTTACCAAGAGATTACTAGACAATCAAAAAATTGATACATATGCAAGAGTTTAAAAAAGTCAATCAAAATTTATTCCAACTTAGAGTTAGCAGAAAAATACTTTGAAGCAGCTTTTATTAATACTTCAAAGAACTAATGGTAAATATACAAGAAATAATCAAGTTAGGAATCTAAACATAAAAAAACAAACAGAAGCTGTGGATATAAAAGTAATGTCAGTGAGATGGCCAATTAGAAGAGTCACCCAGTATTAATAACCTCAAACAATACAACTAGAAACAATTCAAAAACAAGAATACCAGCCTAAATACACCAGAACTTTAAAGAGAAGCCTAACTGAGAGAAGTTACAACCAGTAAAAAAAAAACAATAATAATTTCAGTCTGTGCCAACCCCTCCTGTAACCTGACATAATGCCATTCACAGATAATTTTCTTATACTTATGGTTGCCAAGGTGAGAGGAGGAAATTGGAGGGAATGTTCCATCTCCCTGCTTGTTTAGGAATCTTCATGGGAAGGTCACTCGGATACCATCCCACAGGAACCACTGGGAATGAATGAGGTCTAGACTACCTGGGATGAACTGGGGACAAAGAGCAGGATGTTGATCACAGTGACTGGTATGCAGACCTTGGTGGTTACTCAACACTTCAATCAGCAGGGAAACCATGTTGAAAATACTAGCTGATGTCAAGGTACTTCAGGGGGCACAATTTAAATGGAGGCCCAAACCCCTAGCTAGATTTTTCACAAAACTCAGAAGCTCTGGTGGAGCCTTCCCTTGGTTTGGAAACAAAATTTTGGAATTAAGTTCCGGTGCTTGCTTAACACTTCTCCAGACTGGGAAACAATAGCAGGGAAGCAATATAGTTCAGGACAATAATTAAGCTGTGGTACTCACTTTGTCTTCCCCAAACAAAGATATGATGACAAGACAATGATTTAGCTCCAGGGCTGTGATTTAGTTCTGGTGATCACTGTAAGTTTTTTCCAGAATGGAAAACAGTAAAGGCCAGCATTTATGCTCTGATACTAGAAAGTAAATGTCTAACACCACCAAAGAACACTAGCAAAAACTGAAAGAGATGACTGTCTCCACAAATGGGCTGTCATCAATGTCAAAAGGCAAGAATTGTGAAAAGTCAGGGAAATACGAGACCACCAAAAGAAACAAGGAACACCACCAAGAGCTCCAGTAATGAACTCAGAAGAGCTGAAAATCTGTGAAGTTTCTGACAGTGAAATCAGAATCATCCTCTGAAAGAAGATCAAAGAATCATTTTTAAAAATGGATGAAAAAGTAAATAAAATTTGAAAATCAATTCAGGATGAAAGTGAGAAATTCAACGGAGAAATGAGTTAAAAACAAAATCTTAGAAATAAGTAGTATAACAGCTTAAATAAAAACCTCTTTAGAAAGGTTCAACAGGAGACTTGATCACACAGGAATTAATTAGCAAGCTTATAGACAAAGCATATAAAATTATCTAATCAGAGGAGAAAAAAGATTTAAAAACAATGAAAAAGGCATACAAAATTTATGAGACACTATCAAGTAAACTAATTCCCATATAATTGGAATTCCTTAAGGAGATTAAAATAGAAAAGGCTTAAAAAGCATATTTAAGGAAATAATGAAAATATTTTAAATCTAGAAAAAGAAGAGGAAGACAAGATCATCCACTTATAGGGATCTCAGAAATCACCAACTACTTTCAACACAAAGAGGAATTACCCAAGTTATATCATAATCAAATTAGCAAATCCAAATACTAAAAAAATTATTCAGTGGGCAGCAGGAGAAAAGAAACATAACACAAGAAATGGAGTCATTATATGGCTTTCAGCAGACTACTCAGCAGACTTGCAGACCAGAGGAGAGTAAGATGTAGTCTTCTAACTGTTGAAGGAAAATAAAACCTGTGTACCAAGAATACTGCAGCCCAGCAAAGCTGTTATTTAAACACGAAGGACAGATAAGTACTTTTCTAGATAAACAAAAGCTGAAGGAATTGATCAAACCAGATATATCATACAATACATTTAAAGGGACATCTTCAATCTAAAAAAAAAAAAAAAAATGGATGCTACCAGGTAACACAAAAACATCTGAAGGCATAAAACTCACTAGAGTAAAATAAGAAAGCAGAGACATTCAGAAAACTCTAATACTGTAATTTTGGTAAGTAAAACACATATCAAACTATAAAGACCAAAAGCAAAACTATTGAAAATAACATAACTACAATGATTTGTTAAGAGATAGGCAATGTAAAAATAGTAAAATGAAGCATCAAAAGTCAAAATATAGGGCTGTAGTATTAAAGCGTAGGATTTGCTTTTGACACTTTTCTTTGAGATCAAAGTTGTTGATAGTTTTAAATAACATGTTATAAGAAATTTTTTGTAAGTTGCCTGATAACCATGAAAAATACCTATAATAGATAAAGTAAAAATAAATAGCATGGAATCAAACATATTACTGGAGAAAATCACTTAACCTTTACTACAAAGGAGAATAATAATAGAGAAAAAAATGATTAAAGAATCTACCAAAAAATTCCCACAGAAAACAAATTACAAGATGGCAGTAGTAAACTCTTTATCTATCAATAAGAACCTTGAATAGAAATGGATGATATTAACCAATTAAAATTTATAGAGTGGCTGAAAGGATTAAAAAAATAAGACACAACAGTTGCTGTCTTCAAGAATATCACTCCATCTATAAAGACATGCAAAGCCAAAAAATGTAGGGATGGCAAAAGCTATTCAATGCAAATGGAAAGGGAAAAAGAGTAGGAATGGCTATACTTATATCAGATAAAAGAGACTTTAAGTCGAGAAAGGTGAAATCACAAACTACTTCAGCCATCGTGGAAAGCAGTTTGGAGATTTCTCAAAGAATTTAAAACAGAACTAATATTTGATCCAAAAATCTCACTACTGGGTATATACTCCCCCAAAATAATTCATTTTATCAAAGAGACACACATACACACACACACACACACACATGACATATGTGTTCATTGCAGTGCTCTTCACAATAGCAAAGACATGGGATAAATCAAGGTGCCCATCAACAGTGGATTGGATAAAGAAAATTGGTTACATATACACCATAAAATATTAGGCAGCCATTAAAACAAACAAACAAACAACAACAATAAAAAACAAAAATCATGTCCCTTGCAGCAACATGGATATAGATGGAGATTGTTCTCAGCTTTTTTGGTTGATTGGCCATTTATAACTGATTCCATTTTGAAGCTTGTTGTTGGTCTGTTTACAGAATCCATTTCTTCTTGGCTCAGTCTTGAGAGGGGTTATGTGTCCAGAAATTTATTCATTTTTCTAGAATTTCCAGTTTATGTGCATAGAAGTGGTCATAATATTCGCTGATAGTTATTTATATTTCTGTGAGGTCAGTGGTAGTATCCTTTGCTGTTTCTAATTGTGTTTATTTTCTTTTATTCTTTATTAGTATAGTTAGCAGTCTATTTCATTAATTTTTTCAAAAAACTAACTCCTGGATCCATTGATCTTTTGAATGGTATTTCGTTTTCCAGTCTCCTTCAGTTCAGCTCTGATTTCGATTATATCTTGTCTTCTGCTAGATTTGTGTTCTTTCAGTTATGACGTTAGGTTGTTAAGTTAAGTTGTTTCTACTTTTTTTTTTTTTTTTTTTTTTTTTTTTTGAGATGAAGTCTCACTGTGTCACCCAGACTGTAGTTCAATGACGCAATCTCATCTCACTGCAACATCTGCCTCCTGGGTTCAAGTGATTCTCGTGCCTCAGCCTCCTGAGTAGCTGGAATTACAGGCACCTGCCACCATGCCCGGCTAATTTTTGTATTTTTAGTAGAGACAGAGTTTCACCATGTTGGCCAGCCTGATTTCGAACTCATGACCTCAGGTGATCCACCCACCTTGGCCTCCCAAATTGCTGGGATTAATATACAATTATGTTATTCTTGAGTATAACCAACCAATTGTGCTATCAAATAGTAGGTCTTATTCATTCTTTCTATTTTTTTGACCCATTAACTATCCCTGTGTCCCTCCCAACAAACCATTACCCTTCCCAGCCTCTTATAATCATCCTTCTACTCTCTATGACCATGAGTTTAATTGATTTTATTTTTAGATCCCACAAATATATGAGATCATTCAATCTTTGTCTTTTTGTGTCTGGTTTATCTCACCTAACATAACGATCTCCAGTTCCATCCATGTTGTTGCTAATGACTGGTCTCATTCTTTTTTTATTGCTGAGTACTCCATTGTGTATATGAACCACATCTCCTTTAGACATTCATCTGCCAAAGGACACTTAGGTTGTTTCTAAATCTTCTCTATTGTTAACAGTGCTGCAACTTACATAGGAGTGTAGCCATCTCTTTGATAAACTGATTTTTAAAAAATTATTTGGGGTATATACCCAGTAGTGGAATTGGTAGATCATATGATAGCTTAAGTTTTAATTTTTTGAGGAACCTCCAAACTGTTCTCCATAGTGGTTGTACTAATTTATATTCCCATGAACAGTGTAGAAGAGTTCTCTTTTCTCCACATCCTCACCAGCATTTGTTATTGCCCATCTTTTGAATAAAATCATTTTAACTAGGGTGAGATGAGAACTTATTGTAGTTTTGATTTGCATTTCTCTCATTACCCATGATGTTGAGCACCTTTTCATATGCCTGTTTGGCTTTTGTATGTCTACTTTTGAGAAATATCTATGTAAACCTTTTGACAATGTTTTCATCAGACTATTAGATTTTTCTTCCCAATAGAGTTGTTTGAGTTACTTCTACATATTCTTGCTATTAACCCATTGTCAGAGGGGGAGTTGTAGTTTGCAAATATTTTCTCCCATTTTGTGGGTTGTCTCTCCCTTTTGTTGATTGTATCTTTTGTTGTACAAAAGCGTCTTAACTAGATGTGATCCCATTTGTCCATGTTTGTTTTTGTTGCCTGTGCTTGCGCAGTATTACCCAAAAAATGTTTGCCCAGACCAATATCGTGAATATTTTTGCAATATTTTCTGGTGGTAGTTTTGTAGATTGAGGTCTTAGAATTAAGTCTCTGGAGCTCTTGTAAGGCATATTTGGGGGCAATGAATTCCCTCAATATTTGCTTATCTAAAATGTATCTTATTTCTCCTTCATTTATGAAGCTAAGTTCGTCCAGATATGAAATTCTGGGTTGGAATTTTTTTTTAATAAGAAGGTTGAGTATTTGCCCCAATCTTTTCTGGCTTGTAGGGTTTCTGCTGAGGGATTTCCTGTTAGCCAGGTGGGCCTCCCTTTGTAGATAACCTGATCATTTTTTCTAGCTGCCTTTAACATTTTTTCTTTCATTTCAACATTGAAGAATCTGATGTATGTGTCTTGGGGTTGATCTTCTTGTGAAGTGTCTTACTGGTGTTCTCTGAATTTCCTGAATTTGAATGTTGGCCTCTCTAGCTAGGTTGGGGAAGTTCTCATGAATGATATTCTAAAATATGTTTTCCAAGTTGCTTACACTCTCCCTATCTATTTCAAGCATATCAGTGAGTCATAGATTTGTTCTCCGCATAATCCCATATTTATCAGAGCTGTTGTTCATTCATTTTCATTACTTTTTCTGTATTCTTGTCTGACAGTCTTATTGCAGTAAACCAGTCTTTAAGCTCTGAGATTCTTTCCTTCATGTGGTCTACTCTGCTATTAATACTTGTGATTGTATTATGAAATTCTTGCAGTTTGTTTTTCAGTTCTATGAGGTTGGTTGCATTACTTTCTATGCTAGCTATTTTGTCCGTCAGTTCCTGCATTGTTTTATTGTGATTTTTAGCGTCCTTGGATTGGCTTTCAACATACTCATGCATCTCAACAATCTTTGCTCGTAACCATATTCTGAATTCTATTTCTGTCATTTCAGCCATCTCAGCCTGGTTCGGAGCCCTTGCTGGAGAGGTGGTGCAGTTTTTTGCAGGAAGGAAGGCATTCTGGCTTTTTGAGTTGCCAGGGTTCTTGTGGTCATTCTTTCTCATCTCTGTGGGCTTACGTTCCTTCCATCTTTACAGTTGCTGACCTTTGCTATATATATATCCTATTCCTATTTGATGACCTCACAGGTTTGATTGTGGTATAAGGTGGATTTAGTCAAATGGCTTTGTTTCTGGAAGATTCTAGGTGACCCGCGCTCGATTCCTATCTCTTGAACTGTGTCCTCTAACTCTGGGACTTGTATTGTGCCTCGACTTTGTTCTCTGGATTCTCAAGGTTAGGAATCCAAGGTGCTGGGGGCGCTGATCTGCTCCTGAACTACTGGTCACTACATTCCAATGGGTGGTCTCAGCCAAAGCATTTATAGTGTGGTGACAGCAGGACTCCACCTCATTTGCATGTACCAGCAGCAGCCTTTGTGCATGGCAGGGTGCATGTTTCTTGGCTGTGGCAGTGTGTTAGTGGGTGCCGGGGGCGACATTCACCTCAGCAGAAGCAATATGGCTTTAGGGGAGATGGGGGGTGGGGGCCCCTCCTGGGAACTGCGTGCACAGTCATGCTGGTGATGGTTTTGGCACCAGGCAGGGCACTGAAGGGTGCAGGTCTGTGTGTTTTTTCTGTGTGCCACCGGCAGGGGTGGTCACTCAGGGTGGGGGAAGGTCCGCTGTTCTCTGTGCATAGTTTCACTCCCATGGCTGGAAGGGGCACTGGCAGGAACGGAACAGGGTTGGTTGGCTCTGTGCCTGCCCAAGCTCTGAGTGTGATGGTGTGGTCCTGGGGCGGGGAGGTGGGCTACACTCCCACTGCAGAAGTGGCAGGACAGAGTTTTCACACACATGCGCTGGCAGGTGAAGGAAAGCAAAACCCACTCACGTGCACATGCTCTGGCAAAGCTGTATGGTGGCTGCTGTGGGCCAGGGAAAGCTGCTGTGTAGGGAGGGTGTGGGTGGGCTGGTACATGGCTGTGAGGGACGCTTACTGAAGCTCTCTACTGGTTAGGCATGGTCCCCTGGCACAGAAGGGGCAAGACTGATGGGCGAGACTGCCCTCCAGAGTTCAGTTGCAATAGCTCCCCTAGAGCTAAAGTCTCTTAAGGGAGCCAAGGGAGCCTAGGGGAATCGCCATTCCTGGTTGTGCTCCACTACAGATGCTCTGGCTCCAAACCCGCTGGGCTCCACATCAGCTGCCTTGCTGCTCCTTCCATTCCTGTAAGTGGTATTCCCTTCCAACTCTGTGTCCCTGGTGCAGAGGGGTCTCCTTCCTGAATTCCAGAGGCCTGCAGCCAGAGCAGGTACCGCCTTGCCAGTTCTCCTTGCTAGAAGAATTCATCCATTCTTCTAGTCTCATTGGGATATTTATGACTTAATCTTATATTTAGAAAAACCTAAGGATTCCATCAAAATCTGGTAGAAATAATTTTTAGGCCGGGAGCGATGGTTCACGCCTGTAATCCCAGCACTCTGGGAGGCCGAGGCGGGCGGATCACGAGGTCAGGAGTTCCAGACTAACATGGGGTGAAACCCTGTCTCTACTAAAAATACAAAAATTAGCCGGGCTTGGTGGCGTGCACTTGTTGTCCCAGCTACTCAAAAGGCTGAGGCAGGAGATTCTCTTGAACCCAGGAGGCGGAGATCGTGGAGCAGAGATCGCGCCACTGCACTCCGGCCTGGGCAACAGAGCAAGACTTTGTCTAAATAAATAAATAAATAAATAAATAAATAAATAAATAAATAAAATAGAAAGAAAGAAAGAATTTTTAAAAAGTAAACTTTCAGATTATAAAATCAACTTACAAAATCAGTAACATTTATATACACCAACAGCAATTAATCTGGAAAAAAAAAATCAAGAAAACAATTCAATTTACAAACAGCTCCAAAAATAACTAAATAAACTCTCTAGGAATAAATGTAATAAAAGAAGTGAAAATTTATACAAGAAAACTATTAAATACTGATTTAAAAAGTGAAAAGAACACAAAAAAAAGGAGAGATAACCCATGTTCATCGGTTGGAAGAATTAATATTGTTCATAACTTTCATACTACCGAAAGTGATCTACAGATTGAATGCAATACCTATGAAAATACCAATGACAATCTTCACAGAAATAGAAAAGCAATACTCAAATTTATATGAAGTCACAGAGAACCCTGAATCGCCTAGGAATTTTCAGCAAAAATAATAAAACTGGAAGCATCACACTATCTGATTCCAATGTATACTACAAAACTATGGTAACCAAAGCAGCATAATATTTGCAAAAAAAACAGACACATAACCCAGTTGAACTGAATAGAGAACACAGATATAAATTCCCACACTTATAGCCAACTAATATTTGACAACAGTGCCAAGAACATACATTGGGGAAAGAATAGCCTCTTCAATAAATGGTGCTAAGAAAGCTGGATATCCACATGTAGAAGAATGAAACTAGACTCCTATCTCTTGCCATATGCAAAAATCACACCAAAACTTAAGTAAGACTTAAATGTAAGACCTGGAATTATGAAAATGGTAGAATAAAACATTGGAAATGCAAAAGAAATATTGGAAATGGAATGGAATAATGGAAATATTGGAAGTAGTATAAGAAAATTGGAAATGGTTCAGGACATTGATTTACACAGGGATATTTTGAAATGCAAAAGAAATATTGGAAATGGAATGGAATAATGGAAATATTGGAAGTAGTATAAGAAAATTGGAAATGGTTCAGGACATTGATTTACACAGGGATATTTTGAGTAAGGCAACAAAAATCAAACAATAGACAAATAGAATTTCATCATGCCAAAATACTCCTGAACTTCATCAGAAACTTCTGAATTTCATCATGCCAAAAATATTCTGAACATCAAAGAAACAATCAATGGAATAAAGATACAGCCTACAGAATGAGAGAAAAGATTTTATTTGACAATAGATTAATGACCAAAATGTATTTTAACAAATCAAACAACTCAATAGAAAAAAAACCTACCTAATCTGCTCTAAAAAATGGTAAGAGGATCTGAATAGACATTTACCAAAAGAAGACATGCAAATGGCTAATAGGCACTTGAAAAAATGCTTAACATAATTAACCATCAGCAGAATGCAAATAAAAATCACAATGAGATATCAAAGGAGATAGTAAAATGGTTATTATCAAAAAGACAAAAGAAAACAGATGCTTATGAGGATATGGAAAAAGAACTCAGGTATTGGTGGAAATGAAAATTAGTACAGTCAGTATAGAAAGAAGTATGGAGTTTTCATCAAAAAATTAAAAGTATGTTTGCCATGTGAACCAGAACTCACACTGCCATATATATATGTATATATCCACACACAAAAATATATATATATCTCAAGTGTATATGTATATATATATACACAAATAAAAAATCAGCATGTTAAAGATATATCTTCATTTTGATGTTTATAGTAATATTTTTCACAATAACAAAGACATGAAATTAACATCAGTATCCATTAACAGACAAATGAATAAAGAGAATGTATTATACATGGAATATAATTCAACCACAAAAAAATGAAATTCTGTCATTTTCAGCAACATGGATGGAATTGGAAGTCATCATATCAAGTGAAATAAGTCAGGCAAAAAATGACAAATTTCAGTTGTTCTCATTGATATGTAGGAGCTAAAGAGTTGATTTCATGGAAGTAGAGAATAAGGCTGGGAAAGGTTCAGGGAGGAGAGAAAGAGGTTGGTTAATGATTAAAAAAGCAGAATTAGATAGAGGTGATAAATTTGAGTGTTCAGTAGCACAGTAGGATGACTACAGCTAACAATAATTTATTGTATATTTCAAAATAGCTAGAAGAATTGAAATGTTCACATCACAAAGAAATAACAAATGTTTGAGACAATAAATATCCCAATTACCCTGATTTGATCATTACATATTGTATGCATGCATCAATATAACACATGTAACTCATAAATACATATACTCATTGTGTATCAACATTTTTTTAATTCTGAGATAAAATATACAATAATTGAAATAAAAATTTCACTAAATGACTCAAAAGCAGAATTGATAAGGCAAAATAAATCAGTAATTGATTAAAATAGATCAGTAGATATTCATTTCAAATTATAAAAAGAAAAAGAATTGACTTAAAATTAAGTCATAGATGTGTGGGAAAATATCAGATATTTTAGCACACATTTTAATAGCTTTCCAGTAAAAGATGGGGTGGAGAGAAGGCAGAAAATCATTTGAAAAGAAATTTAGTTAAAAATACAAACCAAAAACCATACTGATCCCAAGAAACTTATCCAATCGGAAATATGATAAACACACTAAAAAGAAAAAGAAGAAAAAAACAACACCCACAGAGCTAGACATACTAACATAAAAATGAAAAGCTTGGTCAAAGGAAAAGAAAAATTAAACCTCAATTGCAGAAAAACAATAATACGATTAACAGTTAACTTCTTATCAGAAATGACAGAAGCCAGAAAACCTTGCAATGACTTATTAAGGTTGTTAAAAACTGAGGAAACAAACAAAAACATAAAAGCTGTCAGCAAAAGTCCCATATTTAGCAGAATTCTTTTTTTTACAGGTGGTTGTGGAATAAAGAAAATTCAAATATAAAAAATACTGACATAATTCATTAGTAGTAGAATTCTACTTAATAAAAAAGCTAAATGAACTTCAGTGTGAAAAAGGTTACATTAGATCGTAATTCATATATAGAGGAAGAAACTGAAACTACTGGAAATGGCAAACATGGAGGTATAATTTTTAAAACATTAGGTATTTTTATTCATATAAACTTATAAGAATATAGGTGTGTGTATATATATAGGTATACATATGTGTATATACAGGTTTACATATGTGTATATACAGGTATAGGTATACATATATAGGTATATATATGTAGGTACATATAGGTATATATACATATACTCATATATATATTATATATATATATTTATTTTATGTTTAAAACACTTGTACCTTACTTTATCTTAGTGGGCATTGAATTATTTTACCAAATTGATTCAAAAACAACAGAAAAATTTAAACGTCTATATATCAAGTAAAATACTCCATTACTAATTAAAAATATTCCCTGAAAGAAAAGTCTAGGCCTGGTGACTTCATTGTTGAATTTTATAAAACTATGATGAAAGTACTAATGTCAAACCTGGACACCCTTTTTTACAAAATAGAGGAGAAAGTTTACTTTCTGACTAATTTTGTTAGTTCAGTACCACTTTGTCACCAAAGGCAGAAAAAGACATCACACAACAATAGAACAAGCAAATAACAAAATAAGTATGAAACAATATCACAGACTCTCAAATATGTGAAAATCTTTAACAAAATGTCAGTAAATCTAACTCAGCAAGAATTAAAGTATTACCAAGTATATGCAAGGTTGATTTAAAATCTGAAAAGCAATATAATACACCATGTTAACTGAATAAATTAAACATTAGATAGTATCACAGACACAAAAACATTTGACAAACTCACGTATTTAGCATGGAAACTCTTAAAAACAATAGAAATCACCTTCTTCTTCCTGACAAAGAATGTATTAAAAACTTAAGCTATCATTTTACTTCATGGTAAGACTGATGCCCTCTACTCTCTTCCCTCCTGAAAAGCAAAGTTGTCTGATTACACCAATTCCACTTAAGAATATTGGACGTTCTAGACAGTGTAATAAGAACAGATAAAAAAAAAATACTCTCTCATATTTGACTAAAGGATGTAGAACATGATCATGCACGTAGCTATGGAAATTAATACATGATTTTAACAAGATCAATATAAAAATCAGTTTTATTTCTATCGGCAACAACAATCTGAAATATTAAATTAGAAAATTAAATAGATTTTATTGAAAATAGCTTCAGAAAAAAATGGAAATAATAATAAGTTTAAGAAAATATATTCAAGACCTACACACTAAAAATCATAAAATATAGCTAAGATCAATTACAGAAGACTTAAATGAATGGAGGAATACACCATGATCATGAATTTGGAGACTCGATATAGATAAAACATCAAATTTCCCAAAGTGATATAGAGATTTGACACAATACCAGTAAAATTCCTGGCATTGTTTTGTGGAAACTAACAAGATTATTCTAAAATGTATGTTTAAACTCTTTAAATTCCTTTTATTTTATATACATTTTAAAATAATTTAATATATTTCTTTTATGCAAAAATCATAAAAACAATTTAAAAACGAGATTTTAGAAGCAATAAAAAACTTTGCTTACAAAAAGATACAAGATAATGAAAAAGCAGCCACAGAGTGGTTTAAAATATTTGCAAAGCATACATCTAACAAGAAAGAATGCTTACAATTTAATAATAAGAAAAAATGGCTCAATAAATAATGGTCAAATATTTAAAGAAACACTTCCCAAAAGAAGATATGTGAATGATCAACACACATAAAAAGATGGTCTGCATCATCAGTCATTAGGAAAATGCCAACTATAACCCCAAGGAGATTCTATTATACATTCCCTAAAATAACTAAAAGCGAAGAAAGCTGATAATACCATGAAGATGTAGAGAAACTAGAATCTTCGTATATTGGCTGATGGGAATGCAAAATGGTACAGTCACTTTAAAAGCAATTTATAACTTCTTAAAAAGGTACACCACTGACCAAGCACCTCCCATTTTAGTTATCTACTGAGAAAAATTAAAACAGATGTCAAACACGGATGTGTATTTTAATGTCTTAAAAGTATTGTCTACTATAGCTATAAACTTGTAAACCATTCAAATATCCTTCATCTGATTAATGAGTAAAGAAAATGTAGTATACCTATACATCGGAATGTTATTCAGCAATAATAAGAAATCAACTACTGATACAAATAGCATCCACCATGAGAGAATCTCAAAAATAGTACGCTAAGTGAATAGCCATACACAAGAGTACATATTGTATGATTATATGAAATCCTAGAAAAAGGGGAAACAGTAAAAGAAAGTTAGCAGTTCACAGGATTTGGGGGATTGGGGCACAGATGTAATGCAAAGGAGCATGAGAAATTTCTTTGAGGTGATGGAGGTGTACTAAAAATTGATTGTGCTGGTTCTCATATCATTCTATTCATTTATCAAAAATAAATAAATCCTGCACTTAAAACATGTGAATTCTATTTATAGAAATTTTATATGCAAAGATATAACAATATCAGAAAAAAAATCATGGATGAACTTTTTATTCCCTCAAATGTCTAATGTTTGACCATTTAAATATAGTGCTAGCTCGAGGTTTTTCTCAGATGCCTCTTATTAGAGATGCCCATTTTGTCTATTTTGCTTTGTAATTCTATTCTATGTATTGAAATGTGTTAAATGATTATTTTGCATTAATTGAAAAGTTTACAAGAAAAGTTGGTTTTGTTTCTATTTTTAAGGTGATGAATTGCATTCATGATTTGAGTAGGAATCAACCCACAGAGTCATGATGTATACTTATTTATTTTTTGCTGGTTACAACTCGTTAATATTTTGTGATAGGATTTATACATCTTTTCACCTTTGGGCTATTAGTCTGTAATTTGAGACATCTTTTGTCATCATGATTATCTCAGCTTTTTTAAAATCAGAAGAAAAGTGTTAGCTTCTCCATCATCTGTAAGTTTTTATTCAATTAATGTTCTTGTGTCTTAAAATGCTTAGAAGAATTCATTCATGAAACCAGCAGGATCTCTAGTCTTCTCTGTGAAAACATTTTAATAACATTTAATTCCTTTTTAATAGATTACACGTGTAGTTTTTTTTTTTCAGTTTCACTAATTTGTATTTTCCATAGAATCGCCTTTGTATAATTGTCAAACCTATTGGCATTGGGTTGGTTATATTTCTTGATCATTTTTTATGTCCGTAGGAAATTTAGTGATACTCTATTTTTTATTCTAGTTATTGGTAGTTTGTGTTTTCTCTTTTTTGTCTTAATCTTGTTGATAAGATTTGTCAGCATTATTAATTTTTTTACATAATCAACTGTAGGCTTTGTTATTCTATTTTTTCTATTTTTGTTAATTTCTGATCTTATCCTCAATGTATGCATTCTTCTACTTAATTTGTATTTAATTTGCTCTTTTTTTCTTAGCTTCTCAAATGGAATTGTAGATTACTAATTTTCAACCTTTTTATTTTTCAATTATATAGAGTTGAACTTATGAATTTCTTTTTAAACACTGTTTTAGATACATCACACAAATTTTGATGCTTTGTTTTACCATTTTTAGAAATGTTTTCTAATTTCCCTTGTGAATTCTTATTTGACCCAAAGTTACTTAGAAGTACGTTGTTTACTGCTCACTTGGGCAGCATATATACTAAAACTGCAATGATACACAGATCATTAGCATGACCCCTGTGAAATAATGGCATGCACATTCATGAAGCATTTCAAATTTTTCACAATAAAATGATATAGGAGTTTAAGGATGAAAGAGCCAGTATAAAAAAGAACCTAATAGATCTGACAGAGCTGAATAACACAATGCAAGAATTTCACAATGTAATCACAAGTATTAACAGCAGAATAGACCAAGCAAAGGAAATAATCTCAGAACATGAATAATGGCACTCTGAAATAAGACAGTCAGACAAAAATAAAGGAAACTAACAATAATGAATGAATAAAACCTCTGAAAAATATGGGATTATGTAAAGAGGCCAATCTATGTGAATCATTGGCATCACTGAAAGGGAGGGGAAGAAAACAAACAACTTGGAGAACATATTTCAATGTTTTGTCTATGATATCAGATATCAATATAGGATATCCAGGGTATAGGACATTGTCCATGAAAATTTCTCAAACCTTGCTAGAGAAGCCAACAGTCAAATTCAAGAAATACAGAGAAAGCCTACAGGATTCTACACAAGAAGGCTCTTTGTAAGACACACAATCATCAGATATTCCAAAGTCAAAATGAAAGAAACAAAGTGAAAGGCAGCTAGAGAGAAAGGGTAGGCCACCTACAAGGGGAAGTCCATCAGGCTAATAGTGGACCTCTCAGCTGAAACCCAGGAAGCCAGAAAAGATTGAGGACCCATATTCAACATTCTTAGAGGAAAATATCTTCAACATATAATTTCATATCCAGCCAAACTAAGATTTCTAAGTGAAGGGGAAATAAGATTCTTTTCAGATCAGCAGATGTTGAGAGAGTTTGTTATGATCAGACCTGCCTTACAAGAGATCTTGAAAGAAGCAGTAAATATAGAAAAATCACTGCCAGCTAATACAAAAACACAACTATACATACCAGTGATACTATAATGCAACTGTGCAAACAAGCTAGCATAATAACTTAAAAGGCACAGAGTGGCAAGCTAGATAAAAAATCAAGACCTTTTGTTATGGTGTCTTCAAGGGACCCATCTCACATGTAATGACACCAAGAGGCTCAAAATAAAAGGATGAAGGAAAATCTACCCAGCAAATGGGAAACAGAAAAACGCAGGGGTTGCAATCCTAATGTCAGACAAAACAAAGGTTAAACCAACAAAGATCAAAAAAAGACAAAGAAGGGCATTACATAATGTTAAAAGGATCAATTCAACAAGAAGACCTAAGTATCCTAAATATGTATGTACCCAACACAGGAACACCCAGATTCATAAAACAAGTTCTTAGATAACCAGCAAAGAGACATAGACTGTCACACAATAATAGTGCAAGACTCCAACACTCCACTGACAGTATTAGACGGATAATAGGTGCAGAAAATAAAGATATTCAGGAACTGAAGTCAACCTTGGACCAAGTGGATCTGGCAGTCCTCTGCAGAACTTTCCACTGAAAACCAACAGACTATACATTCTTCTTATTGCTACATGGCACGTGCTCTAAAATTGGTCAGATAATTGGACATAAAACAATCCTCAGCAAATAAAAAAAAAAAGAACCTGAAATCAAACACACTCTCAAAGCACAGTACAATAAAAATAGAAGTCAATCAAAACCAATGAATTACATGGAAATTAAACAACATACTCCTGAATGACTTTTGGGTAAATAATGAAGTTAAAGAAGAAATCAAGAGGTTCTTTGAAAATAATGAGAACAAAGATACAGCATATTAGAATCTCTGTGACACAGAGCTAAGGCAGCATCAAGAAGAAAATTCATAGCATTAAATACCTGCATCATAAACTTAGAAAGATCTCAAATTAACAACCTAACATCACAACTGAAAGAATTAGAGAAGAACAAATCAAACCTAAAGCTAACAGAAGACAAAAAAAAAACCCAAATCAGAGCCAAACTGAAGTAAATTGAGACACAAAAAAAACATTCAAAAGATAAACAAATATAGGAGTTGGGGTTTTTTTGGGAAAAAAAATAAAATAGGCTATTAAGCAGATTAATGAGGAAGAATAGAGAGAAAATCCAAATAAACACAATTACGAATGATGAAGGGGATGTTACCATTGACCTCCCAGAAATACAAACAACCATCAGAAACCAAAAAAAAAAAAAAAAAACCCAGAACCTGACGGCTTCACAGGCAAATTCTACCAGATGTACAAAGAAGAGCCACTACCATTCCTATGGACACTATTCCAAAAAATTGAGGTGAGATTCCTCCCCCAGCATTATCCTGATACCAAAACCTGGCAGAGAGATAGGAAGAAAAGACAATTTCACACCAATATCCTTGAAGAACATGGATTCAAAAATCCTCAACAAACTACTTGGTAAGTGAATCCAGCAGCACATAAAAATTAATTACCACAATTAAGTAGGCTACATCTCCAGGATGCAAGGTTGATTTAAAGTATGCAAATCAATAAATGTGATCCATCACATAAACAAAACTAAAGACAAAAACCACATGATTCTCTTAATAAATGCAGAAAAGCCTTTTGATCAAATTTAATACCACTTCATGTTAAAAACTCTTAATAAACTAGGTATTGAAGGAACATACCTCAAAATAATAAGAGCCATCTATCACAAACCCACAGCCAACATCATACTGAATGGGCAAAAGCTGAACACATTCACCTTGAAAACAGGCATAAGACAAGGATGCCCTCTTTCACCACTCCTATTCAACACAGTATTGGAAGTCCTAGCCAGAGCAATCAGGCAATAAAAAAAAAAAAGGCATCCAAACAGAAAGGGAGGAAGTCAAACTCTGCAGACATGATTCTGTATCTAGAAAACCCCATAGTCTTTACCTCAAAAGCTCCTTCAGCTGATAAAAGTCTTCAGCAAAGTTTCAGGATACAAAAATCAATTTATGAAAATCATTAGCATTTGTATACACCACCCACAGCCAAGATGAGAGCCAAATTAGTAACACAATCCCATTACAATGGCCACAAAAAGAATAAAATAAGAATACAGATAAACAGGGATGTAAAAGACCTCTACAGTGAGAATTACGAAATACTGCTCAAAGACATTAGAGAAGACACAAGCAAATGGGAAAACATCCCATGCTCGTGGATAGAATCAATATCATTAAAATGGCCATATTGATTAAAGCAATTTACAGATTCAATGTGACTCTATTAAACTACCAATGATATTCTTCACAGAACTAAATAAAATAAAATAAAATAATAAAAAATTAAATAAAATAATTTAAAATTCACATAGAACCAAAAAAGAGCCAGAAAAGCCAAAGCAATCCTAATCAAAAAGAACAAACCTGGAGGCATCATGCTACCTGACTTCACACTATACTACAGAGATACAGTAACCAATACAGCATAGTACTGGTACAAAAACAGACAGCTAGACCAATGGAACAGAATAGAGAGTGCAGAAATAGGGCCATGCATCTATGACCATCTGATCTTTGACACAGCTGAGAAAAACAAGCAATGGGGAGAAGACTCCCAATTCAATAAATGTTGTTGGGATAATTGGCTAGCCATATGCTAAAGATTGAAGCTGGACCTGTTCCTTACACCATATACAAAAATCAAATCAAGATGGATTAAAGACTCAAATGTAAAACCCAAAACTATAAAACCCTGAAAGACAACCAAGGTAATACCTTCCTGGACATAGCAACAGGCAAAGATTTTATGACAAAAAAATACCAAAAGCAATCACAACAAAAGCAAAAAATTGACAAATGAGACCTAATTAAACTTCTAATTAGAGCTTTTGCACAGCAAAAAGAACTATCACCAGAATAAACAGACAACCTACAGGATGGGACAAAATTTTTGCAAATACCTAACAAAGGTCTAATATCCAACATCTAAAAGGAACCAAAACAAATTAACAAGAGAAAAACAAACAACCCCATTAAAAAGTGGGCAAAGTACATGAACAGACACTTCTCAAAAGAAGACATACATGCAGCCAACAAACGTATGAAAGAAAAGCTCAATATCACTGATAATAGAGAAATGAAAGTCAAAACCACAATGATATACCATCTCACACCAGTCAGAATGGCTATTACTAAAAATTTGAAAAAATAACAGATACCTGAAAGATTGTGGAGAAAAGGGAACACTTTCACTCTCATTGTTGGTGATAGTGTAAATTAGTTCAATCATTGTAGAAAGCAGTATGATTATTCCTTAAAGTCCTAAAGGCAGAACTACCATTTGACCCAGCAATCCCATTACTGGGTATATACTCAGAAGAATATAAATAATTCTACCATAAAGACACACACGGGAATGTTCACTGCAGCATCAGTAACAATAGCAAGACATGGAATCAACTTAAATCTCTATAAATGGTAGAGTGAATGAAGAAAATGTGGGACATATTCACTATGAAATGCTATGTAGTCATAAAAAAAAAGATCATGTCTTTTGTGGAAACATGGATGGAGCTGGAGGTTATTATTCTTAGCAAACTAATACAGAAATTGAAAACCAAATACCACATGTTCTCTCTTATAAGTGGGTGCTAAAGGATGAGAACTCGTTAATAAAAAGAAGGAAATACTGACACTGGGATCTACTTGGGAGGAGGAAGCGGAGCAGAAAAAATAACTATTGGATACTAGGCTTAATACCTGGGTGATCAAATAATCTCTGTACAACAAACACCCGTGACATGAGTTTACCTATATAACAAACCTTCACATGTACCCCCAAACGAAAATAAAATTTGTACAAAAAACAAAAAAGACGTATTTTTTTAAATTTCCAAATAATTGGGGATTTTCTAGATATCTTAATTACTTGATTTTTAATTAATTCCATAGTGCTCAAAATATATTCTATAACATTCCAAATGAGGTGAGGTGGTAACTCACTGTGGTTTTGATTTGCATTTCCACAATGATTAGGGATGTTGAGTATTTTTCATGTACATGTTAGTCATTCGTATGTCTACTTTCAAGAAATGTCTAATCATATATTTTGCTCATTTTTAAATCAAATATCTGTTGTTTGGCTATTGAGTTTTTTGAGTTCCTTACATATTCTGAATATTAACTCATTGTCAGATTCAGTTTGTGCATATTTTCTTCCATTTTGTAGGAAGTCTCTTCACTCTGTTGGTTGTTTTCTTTGCTCTGCAGAAGCTTTTTAGTTTGATGTAATCTCATTCACCTATTTTTACTTTAATTGTCTGAGTTTTTGAGGTCTTATTCAAAAAATCTTTGCCTAAACCAATGTCATAAAGCATTCACCCTACATTTTCTTCTAATAGTTTTATTATTTGGGGTCTTACATTTAAGTCTTTAATCCATTGAAATGCTGATGAAGATGTGAAGAAAGGGGAAATCTTATACATTGCTGGCAGGAATGTAAATTAGTACAGTCATTATGGGTAATAGTAGGGAAGTTCCTTTAAAAAGTAGAATAACATGGGACTACCATATGATCCAACAATACTACTACTGGGTATATATTAACAAAAATAAAATCAATATGCCAAAGAAATATCTCCACTCCCAGGTTTACTGCAGCACTATTCACAACAGCTCAGACATGGAATCAACACCTAAGTGTTCATCAATAGATGAATGGATTTTTAAAATGTGGCACATATACACAATGGAATACGATTCAACCATAAAAAGAAATGAAAACCTGTCATTTTTGACAACGTGGATGAAACTTAGAGACAATGTTAAGTGAATCAAGCCAAGCACACAAGGACAAATACTGCATGATCTCACTCCTACTGGAAATTTTTTAAAAATTGATTTTTAGAAGTAGAGTAGAATAGTAATTGCCAGAGGTGGGGGAGGGGAGGGAGGAAGAAGTGTTAAAGGGACAGGTTAGTCAACAGGCATACAGTTACAGTAAGATAGGAGAAATAAGTTTGTGTTTTATTGCACAGCAGGATGACTACAGTTAACAATAATGTATTGTATATTTCCAAATGGCTGAAAGCGAGGATTTGGCATGTCCTCACCACAAAGAAAGGACATGTGTTTGAGGTGATAAATATGCTAACTTCCCTGATTTATTACAATAGGTATCAAAGCATCACACTATACCCCATAAATATATACAATTATCATGTCAATTTAAAACAAAACTTTAAGCATTTATTTTGAAATATATTGAGACTCACTGAGTGTTATATATTGAGGCTAAACATAAACTATCTCAGTTTTCATTTTATCTAAAACAATACATATAAAAAATGTACATTCTTTTTTATTATTATTATACTTTAAGTTCTAGGGTACATGTGCATAATGTGCAGGTTTGTTACATATGTATACTTGTGCCATGTTGGTGTGTTGCACCCATCAACTCGTCAGCACCCATCAACTCATCATTTACATCAGGTGTAACTCCCAATGCAATCCCTCCCCACTCCGCCCCTCCCCGTAATAGGCCCCAGTGTGTGATGTTCCCCTTCCTGTGTCCAAGTGATCTCATTGTTCAGTTCCCACCTATGAGTGAGAACATGCGGTGTTTGGTTTTCTGTTCTTGTGAGAGTTTGCTGAGAATGATGGTTTCCAGCTGCATCTATGTCCCTACAAAGGACACAAACTCATCCTTTTCTATGGCTGCATAGTATTCCATAGTGTATATGTACCACATTTTCTTAATCCAGTCTGTCACTGATGGACATTTGGGTTGATTCCAAGTCTTTGCTATTGTGAATAGTGGCGCAATAAACATACGTGTGCATGTGTCTTTATAGCAGCATGATTTATAATCTTTTGGGTGTATACCCAGTAATGGGATGGCTGGGTCATATGATACTTCTAGTTCTAGATCCTTGAGGAATCACCATACTGTTTTCCATAATGGTTGAACTAGTTTACAATCCCACCAACAGTGTAAAAGTGTTCCTATTTCTCCACATCCTCTCCAGCACCTGTTGTTTCCTGACTTTTTCATTATTACCATTCTAACTGGTGTGAGATGGTATCTCATTATGGTTTTGATTTGCATTTCTCTGATGGCGAGTAATGATGAGCATTTTTTCATGTGTCTGTTGGCTGTATGAATGTCTTCTTTTGAGAAATGTCTGTTCATATCCTTTGCCCACTTTTTGATGGAGTTGTTTGTCTTTTTCTTGTAAATTTGTTTGAGTTCTTTGTAGGTTCTGTATGTTAGCCCTTTGTCAGATGACTAGATTGCAAAAGTTTTCTCCCATTCTGTAGGTTGCCTGTTCAATCTGATGGTAGTTTCTTTTGCTGTGCAGAAGCTCTTTAATTTAATTAGATCCCATTTGTCAATTTTGGCTTTTGTTGCCGTTGCTTTTGGTGTTTTAGACATGAAGTCCTTGCCCATGCCTATGTCCTGAATGGTATTACCTAGGTTTTCTTCTAGGGTTTTTATGGTATTAGGTCTAACATTTAAGTCTCTAATCCATCTTGAATTAATTTTCATATAAGGAGTAAGGAAAGGATCCAGTTTCAGCTTTCTACTTATGGCCCAAATGTGCATTCTTTGTTGGTTTCTTTAATTGAAATATTCTTACTGGAACCTCATTAATGAAGGACAGCTTCATGGGATACACAATTTTTGGTTGACATTTAATTTTTTTTTTTTTTTGCCTTTTAATGAGGAGGTTCTCTTGTCTTCTAATTTCTACTCTATCTGTTAAAAAATTCAGCCATCAATTCTTATAGTTGTGCCATTGTACATAAGGATCCATACTTTCTTTTAATTTTTCTGACTTCTTTTTCTGTTATAGATGGTTCTCTTCTCTCCAGGACTGTGCCCTACAACTCTCAGCTACTTCAGCATTCCCTAACTCCTCTATTCATTTGAGGGCTCCTACCTCCCTGACTGTTCAGGAAAAGGCCTTGCAGGAAAAAAAAAAAAAAAAAAAAAAAAACCTGAGGAAAATACCAAGCACTTCCTTTCCTATGTTGCTTTCTTTCACAATCCTGTGCTGCCTGTTTCCAATGCCTGAAGTTCATTGCTCGCATATATATTCTTTAGTTTTATAATTGTGAGTAAGGTAGGGTAACTCCAATACCAATTATTTCTTTGTGCATATGAAAATCACACTTTAATGGGGAAATATATAGTAAACATGATAATTACTTTTAAAACTTCTATGTTAGGTACTAAAGACTAAGAAGAAAATAAAGCAGAAGCATGGATAAGGAAGGTTGTATAGGTATGGTGGGGGAGCAAAGAACATGGTAAAAGAAGCATTTGATATTTTTGAAAAATAATGCAATGAAAGTTCCACTGTGAAAATGTTCTTAGAAGAAAGTTAAGAGAGTGAGCCATGCAGATATTGGCAGGAAGGGCCTTCTAAGACAGAGTAGTAGCCAGTACAAAAGGGTATGTGGCAGGAATACATATAGTATGTTGGTAGGAAAGTGAGGTGGCCAGTGAGACTAGACCTAAATGAAAGAGAGAGTGTTAGGAAATGAATTTACAGGTATAAGTGAGGATCAGATTGGGTAACATTTCCATCACTTGCAAGAATCCGTTGCTTTCTTAGAGCATAATAGGAAGCCAGCCGAGGGCCTTGAGTACAGATAGCTTACTATGTCTGGCTTTCGTGTGACACAAAAAGTCCTTGGGAACCAGATTTAGGATTCTGAAACAAACTTGAGTCCTGTGAATGTGGTGGAGTTGCAAAGCTTTTGTGTTTGGAGGAAACTTACCTGACTGGCTGTATACCACAAGGTTGTCTTGATGTAATATGCCTCGCTAATCTCAGAGCAGTTTGGGCCTGCCTCTGGACATCTCTGGATCTCAGTCAAGGAATATTCTGTACAATCACTGGCCAGCTGCCGAAGCTAAATTGTGCCAGTTAACTTTTGCTTTAGTAAAATAACTTCTACATTCTCAGGTATGAGAACATTTTCCATAGGGGGGATTCTATGGTTATTTCGTTTTTTAATGTAAAGGACACTGAGTGTGCTGTGATCTTGAGTGAAGAGTTTATTCACAAATCACTCAATGAAAGTTCATGTTTGATTGCTTGGATTATAAAGTATACCTCTATTCCAAGTGACTTAAACAATAAAGGGGAATCACTGGCTCATGTAACTTGAAGGTCCAATGGTTCAATAATGTCATCAAGAACTCAATATCTTTCAGATTCTCTGTTGTGCCATAAAAAAATCTGGCTTCACTCTACCTCTGGCTTCCCTGTAAGTCCTAATGTGGCTGCCAGCAGTTGGGCAACATGGTACATTCCCATCCAACAGCACAGAGGACATCAAATAAATATCTGACTTTCCTACTAATTGAAACACTGTAAACAGGCCCCTGTGTTCAGGGGAGTGTCATGTTATGACTGGTCGAGACTTGAGCTACATGAAATATTGTGGAAAGAGGGATGGGATAGCCCTGATTGATTTAAACAACAGGGAGCCTACTTATTGTGACAGAAGTTGAAACTAATATCACCCTAATCAAAGCTGATACAGATGGGAAAGAATAGAATGGGTGCTGAGAAGATGACAAAAATAAAGAAATAGAATTCACCAGTGCCAGGATGTCTTCATTCAGTCTATTCATACCTAGAAAGCAGATTCAATAGACTCCAGCTTTCATCCTCACAAGTGGAAGAGAGGTTGAAGATCACTAGCATTTGAGTCCTCCTTGGAATGAATGGGCTCTACCCCTGTTGTGGAGCTGTCAGTTATGATGGTATAGGATTGAGCTATATTAGTATAGAGTAGAGATAAAGTAAAACAGAATATTTTAGAGATGCTAAAAGTTCTGGTTATGACCACAGAACAGAAAAACACGTTTCAACAGGTGAATTTCAGAGCAGTTTGGAAAAGAAGGAAACCTCCGTTAATCACTGGGTATCTCTGATTGCTTTTGAAGACCCTCCATTTTAAAAACATTAATATTCATCCAAGTATATGAGAGCAACATTGTTAAGTTGTAGCTTAGGATTTTTCTTTTGGAGATAGAAGTATATCTTGAAAGTGTGATTACAGTTGGCTGCAAAATTTGCTTAAACACAAAGAGTATGAATATATCAATAATATTTTGTAACAATAAAAAGAAAAACAGCAATGGTAAATGCTCACATTTAATCGAGTATTGCTGTGTAGTAGCAAGGAAATTTACATGTGTTTACATATTTGATCCCCATAATTCTATGAAGCAACTGAGATAGACAAAACTTAAACACCTTACTTAGACTCCAGGTCAGCAAGCAAAAAGCATAGCTGAGAGATGCCTGCAGGCACTCTGACTTTTGCACTCATCCTCATAAGTATTCATCTCCACCTAGGAAGTCATATAAGATATTTTTCATTAGTTGTTACAAAATGTATATGTAAACTGATGAGATTTGACTGAAAATATGGTTCTATATTCATCATCTTTTTTGATCCTTCCTGTAGCCCTGAAAACTTAGATTTTGTAGGATTGGCATAAAATATTGGAGGCTGAACACAGTTAATTAACACAGATCACATGTACTGGGGTTCTGGAAAAGATTCGTATATTGAGTTTATTTCATAGGAATCTGGGTGCCAAGCTATAATAGCATAATTATATACCGTCTTCAGAGATATCTCCCCAAATTTACAAATGAGTTATACATTTACTGAAACCAAAAGAATGGGAAGAAAATGTAAAATAAGCTAGAATAGGGTGGGAGTAGAATAAGAAGCAAGTTCGGGAAGCTAAAAAAAAGATATTAAAATAATCACCAAAAGAAGGATATAGGCTTGAATAAGATATAGAGCTGAGTACAGAGTTAGAAGAAGAGAAAGAACCATGGGAAAGAGCATAAAATGTTAGGTCAAACTTGCATGTGGATAGACATTCTTGAAGTACTAAAAAGAAAGGAAGGCTGACCTCTGCAACTTTAATTGTTCTATGTATTCATAATGGAACATCCATTTAGGAATACAGATAATAAGTAGCCAACTTCAATAACTCAAAATAATAGTTATCTTTTCTGTGGATTTTTCCAAACCAACAATATGTAAGTACCAATTTATTCTTTGCTTCCTTTACTTTATTTACCTCCCACCCATTAAGTTTCCAGTTCTGCACTGATGTTCTGTTATTGCTTACTCCTTCAATCAAAAACTCCTGGGTGTTTAGAGTGTATTCAGTTCTGTGCTTAGACTCTGGTTCTAGAGATGACAAAAATAAAATTCCTCCCCTATTTAAGCTAACAGTCCTTTAAAGGAGACAAGTATGTTAATCATGAGATCACAATTTAATGAGTGCCATGAATGTAACACAGAAACTGATTCCTGATGTACTGACTGGAAACATTTGATAAATAAGTATTTAAAATTAACATAAGATGAGATTAAAAAGAGCATCTGCTCAGAAATCAGGTATCCATAAAAAATAAATAAAGAAAGAAAAAGATTGGCAAGAAAGGAACCCAGCAAGGCAGAGCAGTCTCAAGAATAACTGAATGCAGACATAAACAACCAGAGGGCCTGAACCAGTTTTCTTATCATTGCCACAAAAAGAGAATAATAACAATAAAGACAAATGGCAGGGTCACCAACTCAGATGAAAATTGCCAATAAAAACCAATACATCAGACATATTAGAAAAGTAACTTTGCTTTGAGAATGAATCATAGACCCTTGTGATCACTGAAGCTTGTAATATAGCTCTAGAATATTTCAGCTACTTATTATTCCATCCTATCAGATTTAGAAAAACGACAGGCTGAATGCTCAGCCTGTCTAAGCTATTTCAGAAATTAATTCCAAATATTAAACCAAATAGAACTGCTGCAAAATATAAGGAGCATACAAGCTTGCTAAGCCTGAATGGTGATAATAAAACTTGTATGGGTGCTACAGTGTTCTAATCAATGTCTAATTGACTCACTAATTAAAAAAATTCTGTCATATAATTTTTCTATAGCTCAAAAGCCTACTAAATTCTGTGAATTTATTTTTGAGCTAGAGTTTATAGTCAGACATTTGTTACAGGTCAAAAAGTTCAACAGCTACTTTAAAAATACATTTATATTTTAGATAGGTTCTCATTGACTGGTAGTCAGCCAACTGCCAAATTTTTAGGTATTATTTTTCTAAAATAAGTCCATATTAATTCTCAACTGGCGTAGCACAGCTACTTGACCAATATAGTAGGCATCAAAATAATGAAGGATATGGATACTTTATCAAGTAAATTAAAGAAAAATACTAAGCCTTATTGTATCTTGAATAGGTGATAAGGAATGTTATTCTGAGATTTAAAAAATTGTATAGAAATACATGCACACACATGTATGTATAAATAAATATATACTCACACAATTTTTTTCTTGGAAAGCAGGTCTTCTCCAATTATAAATCCAGTATATTGAAGCAAATCATATAAATCAGCCAATTTTCTTGATTTTATAAGGAAACATATTTAAATCATCCCAAATGCATGGGAATTTATCTTATTTTATAATAACATATATCTAGAATGTCTTCCCTTTAGTTACTTCCATTTTACAACACACACACACACACACCCTTGATATTTGCCTATGTACACTAAGTAAAATAGTCTATTTGCGGAGTAGTAGTCAACAGAAGAATTGATTGCTAAGATGGAGCCCTCCATTGCCCACAAGAAAGCTTCTCCATGAGCTTAACATGATCCTGCCCACCTGCTACCATTATTTAATCTAGAAATAGACACCTCACTGAATCTGAGTCAGTCACAATTTCTCCCAATGAATGCAGATTTGAGAGTAAGAAATATTATGTTGAGTCATAGCCAAATTGCTTTAATGGCTTTTCTCTTGAGTGAAAGTTAAACTTCTATAGAAACCCTGAAAGATGCTGTGTAACTTGATTTTCCAACTCCTTTTTGTATTATGGTGATAGGTTTTAAACAAGTTATCTTTCTAATTTCCTTTTTCTCTTTATGTTACCAAAACTTTGTAACGAAATACATTCAAATCAAACAGTTGGGTTTCTGGTTTGTTTCATTATTTTGCTCTATGCACACACCACCTACCTTATTCTTACTAAAGTTCCACCTGTTATTAAACAAAAATCAAATGATTTATCCTTCCTGCATGTAAGGAAGATGGCACATCTCTGTCCTCCAACCCTACAAAAAGTTTCTTCTCTGGGCTAAATAATGATAGTTCCTTTTAAAAAATTAATTATTTACTTACCCCCAAGTTTTCTTTACTATTTACTTTATAAGTTCCATTTTAGTTCAGTCTTGCTTGTCTGTCAATACCAAGAGTTTTAGATTTCTAATATGAGAAAGAAGAAAGAGAGAGAAAGAGAAGGAGAGAAAGAAAGA
>NC_045434.1:149401755-149438919 GCF_002776525.5 Piliocolobus tephrosceles
AGGAAGGATGGAAGGAAGGAAGGGAGGGAGGGAGGGAGGAAGGAAGGAAATATCCACTGTTGGATATAGTGCATATCACTATATCCAATCCCAGTACATCCAACAGGCATAGCAAATTGTCAAAGCACTTTCATGAATTCTGTGACATCTTCTACTAGCAAACTTTCCTTTTATTAATTGACTTCAAGAGAACAGCCATTGATAGTTATTAAATATAAAACAAAAAAGCAAATTTAGCTTCCCCAGAAAAGATAACTTATGAGGAAGTATATAAATGTAATTGTTGTATTTGGCTGCTGTATTCCCCTGCAGGACAGAAGAACTTGTGCTCCCGTCTGTGAGGAGTGCTCCTGGAAGATAATGCTCAACTGTATGTTTCAGGAAATCTCAGAAAATTGCCCTTAGTTGAAGAGCCCTGCATTGCTCAAGGTCACATCTGCTTCCTGAAGAAACCTACATCCAATGCCTGGTTAATATAAAAGTTTGGACACCCAGCATCCTCCCAACAACAAAAGGCCACTGAAGGGCCATCTATTTATGGCTCCAGGGCTCTCATATAATTGGTTGAAACCTTGTCGAGACTGCATGCCTGCAAGAGCTTCTCTCACCTCCCAGTCCTATCTCTATCTCTTTCTTCTGTAGGTGCTGACTCTGACTGTACTTCCTAATAAACTCCTAGCATTTTAATCTCTTTCTCAGAATCGGCTTCCACAGAATCCAACCCGCAACAAATACCTAGAAGAAAAAGATTAATTGAGAAAAGCATGGTCAGGCACCGATGACTCATGACTGTAATCCCCACACTTTGGGAGGCCAAGGCAGGAAGATCACCAGAAGTCAGGAGTTCAAGACCAGCCTGGTCAACATGGTGAAACCCCCCCATCTCCAGTAAGAATACAAAAAATCAGCCAGGTGTGGTGGCACATACCTATAATCCCAGCTACTTGTGAGGCTGAGGCAGGAGAATTGCTTGAACCTGGGAGTCAGAGGTTGCAGTGAGCCAAGAAAAGCATATATATATATTTAAGTAAACAAAAATGTAATAATACCTAGATAGTAGCTACTTGATTCTACTAGCTCTTCAATTTATGATGTGCATCATACTAAATATTTTTCCTGTTAACACTAAATGCTTTACATACTAATACTAAACACCTTAATTGCATTACTTCTGAGCTTTTTGTATGTGCATTATATTGCACAGTTTACTTGCATTATCTTACTTAACCTACATAGCAACCTTATACATAGGCATCATTATTTATCAGTTTTACAGATGAAGACAATTAATGCTTAGGAAGTTTAAACAACTTGTTCAAGATCAAATAGCCAGTAAGTGGCAGAATCAAGAGTAAAACCAATTAAGTTTAATTGCAAACCCACTTATTTCACCACTTCTATAGGTACTATCCCAGATCTCAAATCAGAAGCAAAATCTACAACTCTGCTTTTTTCTTTTTTTTCTTGGAAAGCAGGCTTTCTCCAGTTGCAAGCCCAGAATCTATAATTCTGCTTCTGATTTGAGAAATGAACCTATAACATGGATACTTTCTTTGCTACATTCCTTTCTTAAGTTGTTGGCTGAAAGTCCAGAGTTGATTAGAACAATTCTGGTCACACATCTGACCAGTAGCAGAAGATACTTGCTAATAAGTTTTCATATGCTAGTCTATAATTTGGGTTCTGGAGCACTTTGCTTGTTTGATGAAGACAAGATTTTGCAATGCACAGTTCAATGTGTTGAATTATTAGTGGTCACTCTTCAGAGAGTTAAAGGTTTAGAGATAGAGAATATTATTGGTAGAAGACATATAAATAAATGATTAATGATGGGAGAATATATTAATCAAGTCAATCACAAGTGAAAAAAGACAAGATTTTCTCCTTAACATTTTCAGATACGATTCAAGCTAATTTTGAAAAGTTCTAAGAAAATTTGCATAAGGTTTTTATGTCTGAGCAATGTAATCAAGATTTAATCAATAAAAATAATCTTAGATCATTTTTCATGTTTCTTTGATTTATCTTTTCTAATTAAAAGATAACTAACTTATAATGTGTACCAATAATATGGAAAGACAGACTGAACAATACTTCCTTTTCTTTGTCTCAGTGCTTTTGGTTTATTTGAAACAAATATATCTAAACATTATAGGTTTCCATTTAATATGTAAAAGTTTACTATTATCTAGAGTAAGTACTTGAAAAAATAGAAAAAAAATTCTAACTCTAAAAGAGTTAATTAAGCAACATTTATTTTGTTAGATAGTAAAATTTCTCAATTGTAGAGTATATTTTATTTGAATAAAGTCAATATACATCTCAACCAAAATAGAAAATAAAATCAGCATTTCAAATCATATTTTTAGAGATACAATCGTACAATATTGCTTAAGCAATAAAATATTGAGGTAAGAAGTATTTTCACATTGAGCCATCCCTTTAGAGCACCTGGATAACAGATTTCATGCCTTCTTAAATAATTTTAGCATTTAGAATAGAAGATATATTTAGTTTCTTTCACTTAGAAGGAAATGATATTTCATTTCAGGTTATCAATGTAGAGAAACTGTATTTGCAATATAATCAAATATATCATCTATCAAGCAGAATCATCAAGCTATACAAGCCATGAAATTGGAGTAAATCTGTCTTCTGAAATAGAAAAAGAAACATAGAACTATTCTTATATATTACCTATGTATATTGGCACATGTGCAATGTAGAGAAGGTCTTGTTAATTCTGGGCTTTTCTATGTATTTCAGTGCACTTTAATCTTAGTTCACCTTATCAAAAGATCTGAAACTATGGTCACTGAATCTACAGAAATATACTTTGTTAACCATTTTTATTCAACTGAAATGCATAGAAATTAGGTTGTCTTGGATATGCGATCTAGGTCAATACACTGGAATAAGTTTTGTACTTGAAGCATGCTAGCAATCTATAAATGGAAGCGTTTCTCTAGATATCCAATTGACATATACACAAAGTTTGGGGCAACCTAAGATTTTTTAAAAATAGGATTCATTATGTTAATCAAATAGAGGAAGAGGTTAAATAAGTCACCTAAAAATTCATAGCTAACCAACATCATGATGAAGGTTCAAACCTCATGTACTTTCCAAAAGAAGGTATTTGTGTTTGAGAAGATGTTTTTACTTTGTGTTAAAAGAGTTATTTTTGATTGTAAGAAAATTCAGATTATAGGAGGGAGGCACAAGTGTATTGAATTTTTCTGAGAATGTGATGATTTTATTTGAAAATTTATGGCATTCTGCTTGGCATAGGAAACCATTTGGTTTCTACTTTATTTCCAGGTGCCCTTCAATTAAAAAAAAAAAAAAAAAAAAAAAGAACCTAGAGATGTGGAAGTAAGGTATAGACAAAAGATGAAGATGACTTCCACAAGTTTAGAGGGATTTGTTAGTGGGGGAGTCTTAGTAGGCCAGGTAAACACATGCTGGAATGAACAGGAAACATCCACTAAATCAATGAAAGCCATTGAACAAAATATTATATAGCTAATGTATTGATTTCTTTCATGTAATAATAATAACATGCCTTATATGCATTATCACATTTAAAACACTGATAACATTTTTAGGAGGTGTTTACTGTCCTACTATTATCATTATAGATGAGGTAAATTACACTAACAGAGATTAAATGTAACAGGACACAAAATAGGTAAACACTTACACTGCCCTCTTCTGCTTTCTAAGGAGGATGGTTTCCCTGCTTCTTTAATATATCTCACAAGGTGCTTGACTCAGCTTTGCTCTGCTGAGTGCTAAGGTGAAGTCTGAGGAAGAGAATTTGGGAAGCCAAAAGAAGGATAAGTTGCTTTACATGAGACAGAAACACAGACGAGTGGGAAAGAGGGAATGCAGAGAGTTGGAAAGAACAGTGTTGCAACCCTTTGAAAAAGAGATACATTGAGGGAAACTGAGAGAGGTGTGAGAATACCCAGCGAGGTGTGAGTAACCATAAAGGGTGGAAGTTTAGACAAAAAGGTAGTCATAGTCCAACAGGATTTTTAGGATGTTTTGTGATATATCTAGCAGTGTCTCCCAAATATTACAGGAAAGGGCTGTCATTTTCTTCAAAACTTTGTTGTAAGTTGGGATTATCATTTATACATTGACTTGATGAGATTTTCTTTAAAGAGAATTCAGTAGTCTCAAAAGGTAAATTCATTGTCAATTTTATCAGCAAATTGTCCAAATTCACACAACTAGTAAGTAGTAAAGCTAGAATTCCATCCCATCTATCTAACTTCCAGCTGCTACCATTAATCACCTCCTTAGATTGCTTTTGTCTCCCAAGCACTTCTCTTTCCTCTGGAGAAAAATGTCTGCTTTCTTTAAAGTAAAAGCTCTGTGCATGCAGCTAAGCAGCTAAGGACATGAACAGCCACTGATACAGGCCAACTCATCAGCAGATTATTGAGGTATTAAAATATATTAAATTATTACATTATTATTTATTTACTTTTAGAGACAGGATCTTGCTCTGTCACCCAGGCTGGAATGCAGGGGTCTAATCATGGCACACTGTAGCTTCGACCTCCTGGGCTCAAGCAATCCTGCCTTAGCCTCCCAAGTAGCTGGGACTACAGGCCCATGCAACCACACCTGGCTTTTTTTTTTTTTTTTTTAGATGAGGGTCTCCTTAAGTTGCCCAGGCTGATCTTGAACTGCTGGCCTCAAGCAATCCTCTCGCCTGGCCTCCCATAGCCTTGGTATTACAGGCATAACCCACCATGCCTGGCCTTAGTCATTAAATTATATGCTATTTAAAACATCACTTCTTGTGGCATTGCTACATCCAACCAGTTATTTAAAATTACAGATTTTTAAATTCCAGTCTTATTCGCTGGGACAAGACTTTTGGTATAGAAGATGGGGATTCCTCCCTCTGCCCCCAAGGGAAAAAACTTTCAAATCTGGGTAAACAAAATATATAATAAAAAGTAACTACACTTTCTAGATGAAAATAGATAGATGTCAAATGAATAGATGTTGAAAATCTATACCAGCGGAGGCAAAGGAACTTTAGAAAACAATTAGAGAATCAATATACATGAGCACAGTTTTAAAGAATAATCAGGATTTTTCCATATGAAAGGGTAGTTGTACAATATTAAAGGGATAGAGATAAATATATAAAGAGAAAGACACTTGTAAAAATTGCAACATTTTTGAAGACTAATGATAAACTCAATTTTCTTTCTCTGTTGATAAACTCCTTTGTGTTTGAACTGTAGGTTTTAGCTAAGGTTATTTTACTTAGCTTTCTTGTTTCATTATAAATGTTGCTAACATTTGGAATAACTGTGGCTACTTATTCAAAGAATTTGCATCCACCAGGATATATGGAGCTTCAGCTAAATTCAAAATGCCAAAGCATATTTATTTTCATTCATTTTTAATCAAATAAAATAACTAATAAATAAATAAATAATCTTAGATAAGGATTACTAGTAATTTAACAATTTTATGAAACTTTTTCTGAAGTTTTAACGTTTCCAACATTTTGCTATCTTGCATTCAACCTATGACTCAAACGAAGATTTGCTTCATCAAAAATTTGTTTAATGCTCTTTATGTGAATGCAAACCTGAGTTTTGAAGTCATATCAGCATTCTCAGACCATATTTTCTCTTGATTGCTCTGCCCACGTTTGCTAGAGTATTAAGTTTCTCAAACTAAAAGAATTTGACATGTTTTCTTCTAAAATCAATTTTCTTTAGAAATAAGTCCCTTGAAGTTCCTATTAGTAACAGTGATTCTTTCTATGTTAGTCTGTGCATGCCTGCCCTAACAGCGAGGGAATACAAGACGGCTTCTTTTGCATTGTTTAGTCCACCAAAATAGCTGTTTATGATCATGCTGTATGTTCATATTTAACAGCTCTTCTCAATCCATTTAGCTATTTCTACATATATTTCAAAAAGAAATTCATGCTTTTCATAAAATATTTTGAACTTTCTTCTTTCAAAAATATGTAATGCAACACTAGAAATATATAATATTCCCCCACCTAATGTCAAATGGTTTCTAGTAAATTTCCTTGAAAAGGCAGATATCCAATAAATTTGTTTTGATTTATTACTCTTTTCAGTCGAACAGTGTTTGTAATAACTAATCTGTATAGTTCTTTGAGAGCAAAAGGGAAAATTGTGCCTCTATGGTTTTCTTAGGAATGACTCTCTTCAGTCAGATCACAAATTGAGTTTGAACCAACCAGAGAGTAGCAGAAGGAACGTTTTCTCATTTCTATGTCCAGAAAGATACATTCCTGTTACCCTCCTGAAGTCAGAGAATGAAATTATAGTCAATGCATCTTTGCAGATAAACTATTAGGTACATTTTTCTTTGTCTATAGAATATTAGTGGAACACAGGAAACTACAGCTTGCTATCCCTTCAATCCCTTCGGAAAAAAATGTTGGGTAGAGGGTGTTCTTGCATGTATGTGTGTTTCAAACTTCATTTGGGTCAATTTGTTTTTTGCTACCACCAGTATAATAAGTAGCATTTGTATAATCAAAATCATATAAGGCTGTAAGTTTATCAGGGATAAGAAGCTTTCAGTCTTTGGAAAATCCATCACAGTGTTCTCAGTGAATAATGAAACTGCATAGCTAAGGAGCTTAGATATACTGAAATGTAGCCCACTTTCAAGAGAAGGAAGGGAAACTAAGCTCTACTTCCTGAAAAAAAAAAAAAAAAAAAAAAGAGTATCTGTCTATATTATGTGGGATTTTTCTCCAAAGATTTCTTTCTACTCTCTTATTGATTTAATATTTTATTTATATCAGTATGGATTCATGAATATTAATTTTTTTGGATTATAATGCAATATTATGCTATTTGTTCATTGTGCATTCTGTTGCTAAATTGTTCTACCATGTCCTTATGGGAGCTCTCTCAGGTTGGAGCCTTGTGTCCATTTGACATGCCCTCATCTTTTTATACCTTGAACACTTTCTTACTTTCTGGTACTACAAAATGCTCCAGACTCATTGTTCAATTTTCCCACCACAGACCCAGGATTGACTTCACTTTTAATTTCTGAAAATAATTTAGTAGACATCTAGGCTCCATCTCCTCAAGAAGCTGTGGACTCCTAATATCTTGAGGTCACCAAGAGAATTTTTGCAAGCTTTTTGTCTCACTGCATCTTAAGAGTCACACCATATATGCACCATTCTGAGCCTGACTCAGAGTTCTCATAACTGTTATGTCATTTTATTATATTTAATTTCCTCAATAGCAACTCAATCTTGTTGCTATCCCCTCAACCCCTTGGAATGGGTAGAAGGTGTTAACACATACACACAAAAACACCCTCTACCCATACAGGGTTTAGGAAGGCATAATGCAATGCTCTAGACCTAGTAAAAATAGGAAGCTATTATTCTAAGCCTTTAACACCACTGGAGAGAATGGTTACCAAAACCTGGAGAAAATAGCTGTATGTGGAAAGGTTCTGAAGAAGAATGCAGCAAGCTCAATAAAGCCAACCCATTCTTTTGACCACTGTCTCCTTCCACTTTCAGATTTCCTACTAGAACCTTTCATTGGCTGAACAAAGACAAAGGCAGAAATCAAGGAAGATCATAGAAGCAGTCAGTTTTTGGTACCCAAAGTTGTTGGAGAAGGGTACAGAGTGGGTAAATTAGTCATATGAAAGACAGGCAGTATTTTCTTATTTTAATAATAAGTTTAAAAATCCCACTTCTTGTACTTACCTTCTGGCTGATGTCATCAGTATTTTCAGATGCCAACTGGGATCAAGTTCAACACACTGCATTACTGAAGAATCCAGATTATCTACATTTCATGTGCCAAATGAAAGAAAGAACCCTGAAAATAAAACAATAAGATGATAATAGTAACATTTTTTAAAATAAAATTTATAGTCTAAACCCTGATCATTAATGGTTATTTCATGCTGAAGCCATGAGGTCTGTTCTTCATTCTCAACATAGGGAAAAGGCGAAATCTTTTCATGTATTTATTTATTTAGCCAATTTATACATATAGTGAATTTTAATTAGAATTTAATAGTATGCCTTCTTATTATGCATATAATTGGGGCTATCTGAATTTTCTTTGGAATTGTGCCTCCAATTTACCATGCCCTTTTAGGCAACTCTATTTTAATTACTAGTTGAATATGATGGGTACATTTTGTTGTTCTCTCTTTTGATTTTTGGAAAAAAAGAGGGAGAACTTAACTTCTCAGATTGCTGAGAAAAATAGAACTCATGAAAACACACACTCACACACGTCTTGAATATCTTTGCAAAGATACTGGAAAGGAGAAAAGTTGTGTTTCCTTCTTTCATGAGGATCACAAATTTCAGTAAGAGAGAAAATTTGAGCATTTCCCAAGATAATCTCTCTGCCAGCCATCATATTATTATTTCCTAAAATCTTTGCCATCCCACTCTATTTTCCACCTTCTCATTTTTTAAATTTCCAAAGCTTTACCAAATCCTCATTCTCTGTTGATGGCCTATCCCCATGGTTCACTGAGAAAACAAACACTATTTTGCTAATTTATCTGGGAGGATACAAAATACAAAATAATATGCCACCATACTGGACTGGAATGATAGCTTTGTTTACCTGTGTACTTAATTTTAAAGATAGAAGATAGTGGAACATAATTGTTTGCTAAAGATCACACTTGAATAGAAAAGAGATGATAAAAGAAGAAAGTTGATTCTATCAAGATTAGTTTTTAAAAGAATGATAAACATTCCATCCACTGCAATAGTTAAAAACCATAAAGAGTGTGCAGCTGTAGACTAAAGTAGTTTTACATATTTAGGGTTTTACATGAATGATTTACCTCCTAATGACCTCTAGGTGACCACAGTCAATGGTTACATCTGTATTATTATCTTACTCGAAGCATCTTTGACCAACTTGGTTTCTCCCAACTTCTTTATCCTTCTTTACTTGTGTTCTTTATGTGCCTTCCCTTATACCAGTCTTCTGAGCAGCGAGGATATTTAGAAAGAGTGGAAAAGTGAGGGAATGGACAAGAGATACAGTTTCCCTAACGAATCCATCTATATTAGGTATCCGTGCCCTAAATTAACAGTATTATTTCTTCACAGAGCATTTTATTTCTCTCATAATGTTTCAAGTTTGCATTTATTTGTTTATTAGTTATTGTCCGTGTCTTCAACTAAATTTTATCAAGAGGGTCCAAGAAGAGTGTTCAAAGCTATATTCAAGTATACAATACAGTGGCTGGCAATAGTGGATGCTCAACCAATAATTCTAAAGTAAACTAATAAATGTAACATGGTTCTTGCCAAGAAATGAAAATAAACAAGAAGAAATGGATGGGTAGAACAGGAGCAAGTATAGTAAGTTAAACTTGAAAAAACAGTTAAATTACAAGTTAAATATGAAAAAAAAAACAGTTAAATCCATGAGATTAAGAGGGGGTCAGACAAGTCTCATTAAACTCTCCTCTCTTTGGAATTCAGACACAACTAACCTGCATTAACATTAAAACAGATATCTTAAAACAGACAAAACAAACTCTTTGTAGCAATATGATATCAAATTCCAACCTGCCTCTAGTATAACGTAATATGACAGAGACCAAGCCCTGAAAGAAATTGAAGTATTTTACCCCAACATATATTTCATGACATATTTTGATATGGCCTCACAAAGCTGTCTCTTGTAGGGAAAATCTACATTCTGTAGAAAAAGTCAGATTTGTTTTCCTGGTCTTTTCCTTATCCAGGAGAGATTTAACTAAGAGTCTGGCACATTTTAGAGTCTGATAAGAGACATTTATCATTTATTCTATCTGATTCCTGCTACCTGGAGGCTTCATCCATACAACAAGAACCTTGGCTTCCACAAGCCCCCTTATCTTAAGAACAAACATTTCTTTCTGCTAACTTTACTCCTTCAGGTGGAGTTTAACCCTTTCACCAATTACAATTCAGGAAAACTTTAAATCCATCTATAAGGTGGAAGCCCCCCATATCACTACTTTGAGATGTCCTGCCTTTATGGAATGAACCAATGTATATCTTACATATATTTATTTATGTCTCTGCCTGTAACTTCTGTCCTCCTAAAATGTTTAAAACAAAAATGTAACCCAGCTACCTTGGGCACATGTTCTCAAGGTCTCCTGGGGCTGTATCATGGGTCATGATTCTTACATTTATCTCAGAATAAATCTCTTCAAATATTTTACAGAATGTGACTCTTTTGTTGACATAAGTTACATTCCCTGAAGGTCTAAAATTGTCACCACATAGGAACTCTTTCATTTAGCTTATATAAATCAGACAAAGTCTTGAAATCATAACCAGGTGAAAATTATACAATTGCATTGCTCTACCTTTGTTAGCTAAAACTGACTCTGCTTCTTTTGTTTTTTTCCTTTTACCATTTTGCCCTTCCTCACATTCTACCCTGGTACTGTACTTAACTACTCATTCTTGGACATTCATAAGAACTCATTCTTTCTACATTTTTTATCTGATATTGTTATAGTGGGTAGGTTGTTAGACATGGGCAGAGCGGGAAAGGGATCCCCAGCCCCCAACCAGAAATGTCAGGTGACCACCAGGTGATGATCAGGTGGTTGTTACATTGTTTCTCAAAATAATAATCAGTCACAACCAGCACCAGGGAAAGGCAATCTCCCAATAGATAGAATAAAACTGAAACTGGTAATCAGCAGTTTCCCAATAAGACTTCAGGAATTAGGCAAGTAGGGTCAAGCATGAACATTAAAAAGGCAAAATGGCAGACTGGTATATGGCCTTCTAGGGATATTCAACTGTTAAGGGAAGAATGCCTCAAGTGAGCACGCATACAACACCAATAAACACACTGTGCATGTTTGCATGCTCTCCTCCCAGGTGCTAGCAGGCCTCTGTGCATGTGGACAGCTCACCCCAAGAGAAGAATCAGGGAAGAAGGGACACAAGGCTCAGAAGTATGCCAACTTCTAAAATCCTAAGTTAAAGATCATACTATCACTTGATATCTTAAGTTGACTGTTTGGCCCTCTTCCAAGTGTGCTTTGTTTTCTTTAATTCTGGCATTACAGTTTGTAAAAAACTTTCACTTCTGCTCTAAAACTTGCCTTGGTCTCTCCTGCCTTGTGCCCCTCTGCCAAATTCTTTCTTCTGAGAGGGCAAGAACTGAGGTTGCTTGTAGCCCTATATGAATTCACCAGCAGTAACATACTTTGGTGCTGCATGACTCATATATGTTCCACTGCCAATGTACTTTGGTCCACATGACTCTGATACATTCCCTAAGTGGTAAGCCACCTCCACATCTCACCTTCTTCTTTCCAGGGGCATTAAACCCCTTTATGTGGTTTTCTTCTCACTTTCACTCTCCTACTTACTAACCAACTATCAGAAAGATTCATCTTGGCCAAAAGTGGCTCTATTCACCCAGGCTGATCTTTCAGCTCACCGTGACAGGTGGCTCATGGCGGGTAGAAAGGACCTTGGGGTCTGCACCTAGTAGAACTGAGATATTTAATGGCCCTCCTGACAGGAGACTCATGAGAGTGGTAGGACTAAAGCCTAACACCCCTGCAATATCTGGGGTTTCTTCTGCTTTTCCAACTAAAATCAGCTCTTTCTCAAGAACTTACACTACCTATTATTCTGTTTTTCTCTGTATGTGTTCTGAAATTGTCTCGCATAACTGCCAAATTGTCTGCCTCAGGGCTAAGTCTGCCTCTTCTCTGGCTGCACTTTGCATTCCACATGACTTGTTAAACATATACTCCTTAAACATACACTCCCTGTTATTCAGGCTCTTGCTGCATTTGCTTGGCTGCAAAGACATGGGCTGTCTCGTTGCTACCCTCTGAGATTTATACTTGCTTTTACCTTACCAGCTTGGATACCTCTAACCCTCCCCCTGTCTGCTGGCATATTTCCAGGACAGACACTATCTGGGATCCTGACTTTGCCAGCTCTTTATGACTTACTTACACTTTTTTTTTCCTCATGGTGCTCTAGGGTTAAGATTTTCATAGGTTTTTCTGCCTGCATAATGCCTCACTCTGTGGCCCTTTGTGGACCTCAGCTGCTCGCTTCTTTTTGAGTTAATACCACTTTTGCAGGAGGGGAAATTCTCTTTGCCATTTGCAAGTTTTTATCCCCATGTCCTCCAGAGGTTACTACTCTATGTCAAGAGTGCAAAGGAATGCTCACTTAAATCCCAGGGCTGTTGTTTTTGTGATCATATGAAGGCTTTACATGAATATTCCTCTAGCTTCCTCCTACTTCCTCCTATAGCGTGCATTTCTCTGATCAGTTCCACACCTTCTCAACATGCATCAACACCTTCAACGTCATATTTGAAGGGTGGGAAGTCCAAACCTATTGTGGCAGTTAGCTGAAAAACAGGCTTCTCATCTACTACTACTTTTCATCTTTAAAGAACATGGGAAATGGGAATCTAAGAAAAGAGATAATCAATTTGTGGCTAAAATTCTCTGAGCAAGAGTCACTATAAGGTCCTGGAGAAAAGGACATAGGCCAACCCAAGGCTGCAGGTGCAAGAGATACATAGGACAGAGAAGATGGCTGGTCTTAGATGAACATATTACCATTATAATAGAGATGAATGCAAGGTTAAGGGTACATGCTAAGACTGGTTCATTCCAGCACCCCAAGGATGAACAGGGGCTCACTGTTCACTATGTTATCTCCTCTGATCCCAAGTGGGTAATTGTGACAAGATGAGACCAAGGTTAACGGTACATGGTAAGACTGGTTAATTCCAGAACACTAAGGACAAATGGGGAAAGCCCTGTTCAGGATAATAGAAAAGTAAGAGAAGATGCCTTCTTTTTTCTTTTTATTTTTTCTCTTTGTCCTCTCTTTGCATACACATAACCAAGTCTACATACCACAAGATATGCCACGTGGATGCATTCCCCTCAAAACTGAAAAGTTTGAATCTTCTAAACCTTAAACACACACACACATGCACACACATACATACATACACACACATGCATAAATACACACACAAATACACACACACATATACACACACACTCAGACACACACACGCAAACTAGCTTTCCTTTGTAAAGCTGTTTGGCATAAAAATAAACTGAAAGTAAATTACATAAGTCAGCCTTGGAACCCAGTGCCCCTGTACAGGAGGTCCTTATATTAGCTTTCTGGCTTTTTGTTTTGTTTTGTTTTTGTTTGTTTGTTTGTTTGTTTTATAACTGAGGGTAGAATAAGGAGGATAGAGCACAGAGATAATAAAAAGAAGAAATGCAGGGACAAGAGGCAGGCTCAATTATTTGCTGTTTTACAAACCCTCCAACCCCCTCTTCAGGTTTCCCTGAGAATACTGTCTCAGGTAACTGCTATCGGTGTGGGAAGCCAGGCCACTAGAAGGCAAACCACCTTATTGGTGTAAATGGGAAAAACACTGGATGGCTCAACCCCTCTGCCACAAGCTAGGCCACTGGAAACACGACTGCCCTGAGTGCCAAAGGACCCCCAGGACAAAATCCCAACATCTATTATTCTTGAGTTGAAGGTTCTGTTCTGGCTGATTTCCAAATCAGATATCATAATCAACATGACAAGGGAAATTTTGGAGGTGTCAAGTAAAATTATAAATTTCTCTTTGGGGTTCAAGAGCTGCCTACATTATGCTTATCTTCTTCTCTGAGCAACTCTTCTACAAATCCTGTTGGGTAATGGGGACAAATGGCATCTCCTCCCTCCAAAAGAAAAGATTCACACCTCCTTGTTGCAAAAATATACTTTTCCAAGATGGGTGCTTGCTTAATATTTACCCAACCTCTAAATTCATCTTTTTCTCTATTTCTGCTGGAAAAGCTACCTAAATCTTCAACCAATAACTTGAATCTTGATACTCCTTCCTCAGGGGTTTAGAAATAGCCCACACTTACTTACAGAAGCTTTAGCAAAAATGTAACAGAGCAACCTCTTCAGAAGGGATAATTTCCATAGTATGTAGACAATTTGTACAGTATTTCTACAGCATCTTTATCTGCTACTCCTTCACAGGACTCACAGGGCAATATGTTGTACAAACCATAACTTCTAAACAAGGAAAATTACTTTTGACTAATTCAAAGGTTATAAAGTATAGATATTTCTGATACAGAAAGTTATAAAGAACAAAGATTTTTGTGTAAGAAAAGAATCTTGTATGATAAATTCTTGTCCTAAAGCAAAATGACTCATTGTTTAAAAAGAAAGATGTTTAGGACAAGTCAGAAAGTCCAAGCATGTCATAATTGCTCTGTGTAAGTTAAAAAAAAAAAAAAAACTCACGAAAGGGAATTTATAAAAGAAATGTTATACAATTTTAAATGTTATTAGGCCTACCAAATACTTTATAAACCGTGAGTATGATTTTAACTGCACAACTTCCCTGCTTTAAAGCTAGATAAGGCCTGGAGATGTACAGAGTTATTCATGCCATCTAGCTATGCTGGAAAATGTCAGACCTTATCTGCACTTTTGTCTGGTGTCTTGGCTCCACACGTAGTAAATAATTAAAATAACTTATTTACCAGGCTTTTCACCAAAATAATAATTGCTAACAGTTAACAGTGTAACATGTACGTGGGACTACTAGAACAATAGTTTTACATGCAAGGCATGTAAGGAAACTAGAATGATGTGCTTTCAGTAAAAAAAAAAAAAAGGCATAAGAATGTGGATTTGTTGTGTAGTTTAGAGGGTTAAAGGATTGTTTTAGAAGGTGTTTTTTTTAATCCACTATAGGAATCTAACAGGTGCTCCTAAATGCACGTTTCTAATAACTGTGGAGATTGTGACATTAGAATAGAGAAAAAAATCTTTCAGGACTTTCATGGAGAGCTAAAATGTTCATGAATATCAAACAGAACAGGAGTTAACTGCCTGGACTATACTAATTGAAGATGAAAATAATCCTTTTATGACTTTTTATTTAGAATGTTATTAATCTTTTGTTATTAAAAGGTGAGAAAACTTTACTTTTTAGCTATTTATAATTTTTAACAATTGTGTAAAGTATACTTCTATATATAAATAAAATTTGTAGCATATTTTTCTCTATTGGATTTTCCCCAAATTTGGAAACTATATGTGAGTATTCTTAAATTATGGCAATACAATAAGAATCTGTTTTGTTTTGCAACAAGAAATGACTGGAGAACTTGGTTATTTTAACAAGACCTTGACTGGAATGGCAAGCTTTCCTTAAAGGAACCCAATTTGGCTTATAGAGCCAAAAAAGGCCTTTCAAGAACTGGCCTCATACCTTATCCACATAGATCCTATCCTATACAAGGTTCCTTACTGTGGTAAGTAAAGAATGTTATTTTCTGACAGGCCCAGGAGCCCCAAGTTATTTTGGCACCTCAAGAGGAGAGAAATTTACCCAATGCATACAGATATTTGATGACACAAACTCATATACATGCTCAAGGCTTAAAAAAAAAAGTCTTATCTGAGATTACTTATGGAACAAAGTTCCATCAAAGCCAATTTAAAAAGGAGCCTACTTGACAAATAATTATTCTTGCTGTGCTTTATGCAATAATCAGGCCAAGTATAATAAGACTAAAGTTTATTTTGCAAACAAATTAGTGCTATAATGATTTGTATTTAACAAAAATCAGTAATAGGGAGAGACAAAATATGTTTCAAGAGCTATGGTATACTTGTCACTAGATTCTAGTCTCATTGGTTGTTTTGAGTTTTTGTCTGCAATTTAGACTATCCCTGTTTATTCCTGTGAACCAACAAGTAATCTCTGGCTGCAGCTCAGTAAAAAACAAAGGGATGGGTAATGTAAAAATCTGGATCAAAACTCTGGACACATATTGAATTTGGCTAGGAACACCATAAACCAAAATCTTAGCAGGCGTTACTATAACCACCAGCTATGTGAGCATGTCAGCAGCCTTGCAATTTTTTAAAGCTGTCCTCACTCCTATTTTGTTTTGACATTCTTCTAAATCTAATAACATGATTTGTCTCCTCTAGTCTTCAGGCCACCATCAAGCTCCAATTTATCCTCACTGAGGAATACTGTCCTCTAAATATTAAGAATCAGCTTTCTACATGGGACCCTCAGACTGCCCAACAGTGGGACATGAGAAAGGCAAGATCTTGCATGATATCCCTTGAACCTGGTTGGATACCACTTTCACCAAGTCATGGAGCCAATTCTTCCCTGACAGCTAGCAAGAGGCTGAGACCCACAGAACCACCACTACCACTTCTCTATCAGCAGGAAGCAATTTCAGAAAGATGACTTTCATTCGTTTTCCCACAAATATTGTGGTATTGGACTCTTCAGTGGGGAAATATTACAGTAGGTAGCTAGTTAGACATAAAGAGAGCAGGAAAAGTCTTTCCCCATCCCCAGTCAAGAATGTCAGACAACTATTAAGTGATGGTCAGTTGGTTGTTACACTGTTTCTCAAAATAATAACTGGTCACAGGTATCACCAGGGAAAGGCAGTCTTCTAATAGATAGTATAAAACTGAAACTAGTGATTAGTAGCTTCCTGGTAAGACCTCAGGAGTTAGTAGAGTAGATTCAAGCATGCACATTAAGAGGCAAAATGGCAGCATTTAACTGGCATATGACTGTATTAGTTCCTTTTCATGTTGTTGATAAAGACATACTCAAGACCGGGCAATTTACAAAAGTGAGAGTTTTGACAGACTTACAGTTCCAAATGGTTGGGTAGGCCTCACAATCATGCAGAAGGCAAGGAAAAGCAAGTCACATCTTACATGGGTGGCATCAGGCAAAAAAAGAGAGCTTGTGCAAGGGAACTCCTCTTTATAAAATCATCAGATCTTGTGAGACTTATTCACTATCATGAGAACAGCATGGGAAAGATTCACCCCTTCCCACAACACGTGGGAATTATGGGAGCTACAATTCAAGATGAGATTTGGGTGAGAACTCAGCCAAACCATATCATTCCAACACTGTGCCCTCCCAACTTTCACGTCCTCACATTTCAAAGCCAATCATGCCTTCCCAACAGCCCCCCAATCTTATTTCAGCAATAACTCAAAAGTCCACAGTCCAAAGTCTCATCTGAGACATGGCAAGTCCCTTCTGCCTATGAGTCAGTAAAATCAAAAGCAAGCTAGTTACTTCCTAGATACAATGGGAATACAGGAATTGGGTAAATAAACCCATTCCAAATGGGAGAAATTGGCCAAAACAAAGGAGCCACAGGCTCCATGCTTGTCCAAAATCCATCAGAGCAGTCAAATCTTAAAGCTCCAAAATGAGGCCTAGAAGGGTAAAACGGTTTCATGAGCCGGGCACGGGGGTCTCCTGTGTTGTGTAGCCTAGGGACTTGGTGCCTTGACTTGGTGCCTTGTGTCCCAGCCACTCCAGCCTTGGTTGAAAGAGACCAACATAGAGTTCAGTCTGTGGTTTGAGATGGTGCCAGCCCAAAGCTTTGGCAGCTTCAACATGGTGCTGAGTCTGCTAGTGCACAGAAGCCAAGAATTGAGGTTTGGGAACCTCTGTCTAGATTTCAAAAGACGTATAGAAATGCCTGGATGTCCAAGAAGAAGTTTGCTGAAGGGGCTGGGCCCTCATGGAGAACCTCTGCTAGGGCAGTGCAGAGGAGAAATGTAGGGTGGGAGGGCCCACAAAGAGTACCAATTGGGGTGTCACCTAGTGAAGCTGTGAGAATAGGGCCACCACACTCCAGACCCCAGAATGGGAGATTCACCAACAGCTTGCAGCATATGCCTGGAAAACCCACAGACACTCAATGCCAGTCCATGAAAGCAGCATGGAAGGAGGCTGTACCCTGCAAAGCCACAGGGACAGAGCTACCCAAGACATGGGAACCCACTTATGACCTAGGTGTCAGGCATGGAATCAAAGATCATTTTGGAGCTTTACGATTTGACTGCCTTGCTGGAGTTTGGACTTGCATGGAGCCTGTAGTCCCTTTGTTTTGGCCAATTTCTCCCATTTTGAATGGCTGTATTTACCCACTTCCTGTACCCCCACTGTATATGGGAAGTAAATAATCTGCTTTTTATTTTACAGGCTCATAGGTAGAAGGGACTTGCCTTGTTTTGGATGAGACTTTGGACTGAACTTTTGAATTAATGCTGAAATGAGTTAAGGCTCAGAGGGATTCTTAAGAAGGCATGATTGTCTTCAAAATGTGAGGACAAGGTCATGAGATTTGGCAGGGGCCAGGGGCGAAATGATGTAATTGGGCTGTGTCCCCCTCCTGAATCTCATCTTGAATTCCCACTGGTTGTGTGAGGGACCTGGTGAAAGGTAATTGAATCAGGGTGGCAAGTCTTTCCCATGCTATTCTCATGATAGTGAATAAGTCTCACAAGATCTGATGGTTTTAAAAAGAGGAGTTCCCTGCACAAGTTCTCTTTCTCTTTGCTTGCTGCCATCCATGTAAGATGTGACTTGCTCTTCCTTGCCTTCCACCATGATTTTGAGGCATCCCTGGCCACATGGAACTGTAAGTCCAATTAAACATTTTTCTTTTGTAAATTGCCCAGTCTTGAGTATGCCTTTATCAGTAGCATGAAAATGGACTGATACAGCATGTGTATAACTTCCCAAGGGAAAAATCAGGGGAGAAGGGACAGACACAAGACTTCAAAATTATGCTAACATATAAAACCCTACATGAAATTTCAAACCATGCACTTGCTTTCACAAGTCACCTGCTTGGCCCTCTTCCAAGAATACTTTATTTCCTTTTTCTTCTCCAAAGCTTTTTAATAAACCATATTAGTCCATGTTTGCATTGCTATAAAGAACTGCCTGAGACTGGTTAATTTATAAAGAAAATGATTTAATTGGCTCATGGTTCCACAGTCGCATGGTTTTTGGGAGACCTCAGAAACATTGCAATTATGGCAGAAGAGGAAGTAGGTATGACTTACGTGGCTGGAGCAGGAAGAAGAGAGTGAAGGGGAAGGTGCCACACACTGTTAAACAACCACGTCTCATGAGAACTCATTCACTATCACAAGAACAGTCAAGGGTAAATCTGCCCCCATAATCAAATCACCTACTAGCAGGCCAATCCTCTAACACTGGGGATTACAATTTGACATGAGATTTGCATGGGGACACAAATGCAAACCGTATTATTAACTGTGTTAGTCTGTTCTTATGCTGCTAATAAGGATATACCTGAGGCCAGGTGTGGTGGCTCACACCTGTAATCCCAGCACTTTGGAAGGCCAGTGCAGGTGGATCACGAGGTCAGGGATCGAGACCATCCCGGCTAACACGGTGAAATCCTGTCTCTACTAAAAATACAAAAAAATTAGCCGGGCGTGGTGGTGGGTGCGTGTAGTTCCCACTACTCAGCAGGCCGAGGCAGGAGAATGGTGTGAACCTGGGAGGCGGAGCTTGCAGTGAGCCGAGATCACGCCACTGCACTCCAGCCTGGGCGACAGGGCGAAACTCCATCTCAAAAAACAAAAAGATATAGCTGAGGGTAATTTATAAAGGAAAAAGTTTTAATTGACTCACAGTTCAGTAAGGGGTACAGGGGAGACTTCAGGAAATGTAATTATGACAGAAGGGAAAGCAAACACTCCCTTCTTCACATGGTGGCAGCAAGGAGACATTCAGAGCAAAAGGGGGAAAAGCCCCTTATGAAACCATCTGATCTCGTGAGAACTCATTCACTGTCATGAGAACAGTAGCATGGGGGCACCCACCCCCGTAATTCAATTACCTTCCATGGGTCCCTCCCATGACACATGGGGATTATGGGAACTACAATTCAAGATGAAATTTGGGTGGTGACACAGCCAAACCCTATCATAAACTTTAATTCCTGCTCTAAAACTTGCCTGGGTCTCTCCTTGTGCTTCATGTCCCTCAGTTGAATTCTTTCTTCTCAGGAGGCAAAAATTGAGGTTGCTGCTGACTTATACAGATTCGCTGCTGTTAACAATATGTCCTGTATTTTGAACTGTAAAACATATTCCTAAATAAAAATTTGCGTATGTAACTCATGCTTTTAACGAAACCTTCGATTGTTCACCAAGACACGTGGAATAAATGTAAGTACTAACATTCAAAACCCTCCATAATATTGTTTTGGCTCAGTTCCACTTCACTTCTCTTTCCACAAATTCTTGACATGTTATACCCTTGCTGAATATGTACTGTTCCCTGGTAATACTCTACGATTTCCAACCTGCATACCACTGTTCAAATTTTATTTCTGGAAGAAATCTCTTTCTACTCAAATCCTTCTATCAGTGCCTTTCCACATTGTCAATTCCAGCTTAAATACCAAAGGCACAAATCTCTCTGGTGGTATCAGCTCCTTTAAACCTTAAGGACTGCCCCTGATCCACACAACATTATTTTCTCTGAGCCTCAGGCACATGGTCTTTGCATTAACTAAGCTGCTTACCTTGAGCTATCTCATGTTCTGCCTTAAATCAGTTCCTGATTGGCAGAGCTTCTGACTTTGTGTTCCATCTTTCCTTTGGGTCTGGTATTTGATACTGCTCCTCTGGATTTTACTTTTTGTTGTTCTCTGTAGCCTCCTTTCAGAATCTTTTTCAAAGCTATACTACTTGATACTCTCCTGGGTAAATATTCCAATCAGCCTACCCATCTCAATGACTTTATACAACAGGGAAACAATTCTTGAATCTTAGTCCATGAACCATTCTCTAGATCTATAACCTTACTCACCTTTGAATTGCTAAAACACACAGTCTCTGACAAAATCAATAGTCACTGCATGAAAGGATGCATGAATTAATGAATCTTTCAGTTTAATTTACTCATCTTGTTTGTTTCTTCATTTTACTTTGATTTGCCCATCTTGACAATACTTTACCAGTGTCTGACTTTTTCCCTACAAATCTGTGCTGGTAACTGAACCTTCCTTACTACACCACAAGCCTCTGGACAGGGAACAAGAGAGGAGACAGGAGGCATATGAATTGTTTTCTTCTCAGCTTGGCACAATGCACTGTGACAAAGAACATTGAAAGAACACTGTGAAAGAACAATTTATTGAATTTCAATTTGGAAATTTATACATAATACCACATAGAAAACTAAATTAGCATGAAATGAATAGACTTGCCCTATTGATAGAATGGTTTATCCAATAATGGTTTTAACTGAAAGTAAAACAAAGCTATTGGCATTATGTTTTTAATAGGTGATTTCGATTTTCATTAAGATCATATACTGCCTTTAACATCCTGGGCCAACACTACCCAGCACGTCATCTGGGCTGTCCCTGCTTCTGCTCATCTCCTGCTACTCTCTTTGCCACATAGCAGCACAGATAAATATGCTTTCAGTAACTATTATAGAAGGCATCACATCTTTCTCTGCTCATGTCCCTCCACTGGTTTCCCAGCTGTCTCAGAAACAACATCCGAAGTTCTTACCTGGCATCATATCCCAACAAGATACACCTCACTAGCTCTCCAGTCATACTGGCTTTCACGTTGTTCCTTGTATCTGTTAATCTCCATATTTTATTATTTATTTTACTTTTTTTTTTTTTTTAAGGATTCTCCCTCTGTCGCCCAGGCTGGAGTGCAGTTGCACAATCTCGGCTCACTGCAACCTCTGCCTCCTGGGTTCATGCCATTTTCCTGCCTCAGCCTCCCGAGTAGCTGGGACTACAGGTGCCTGCCACCAAGCCCAGCTAAATTTTTGTGTTTTTAGTAGAGACGGGGTTTCACCGTGTTAGCCAGGATAGTCTTGATCTCCTGACCTTGTGATCCACCCACCTCGGCCTCCCAAAGTGCAGGGATTACAGGTGTGAGCCACCGTGCCCGGCCAGTCTCCATATTTTAAGTTCTGTTCTGAAAGTCTCTTGGCAATCTCTCTCTCCAGAATTCTTTCTCTCCAGAATCCTCTTGGTTCATAGCCTCCCTTGATTCAGGTTTCTGCTTTCATTTTACTTCTTCAAGGGGGCCATTTATTTATTCTATCTTTAGATAGAGCCTTCTGACCACTCTGCCTAAAGCACCATTCCAGAATTCCACCTCCTTACTGTTACTCTGTTTATTTTTCTTCACAGAAAATATCACCAGCTGATGATACGTATTTGTTTACTTTTTATTATCTGTCTGCTCCTACTAAAAATTTAAGCTTGATAAGCAGAAATTTAATTTTGCTTCACATTATTTCCTCAGAGACTAAAAGACTTCCTACACTCTTTGGGCTAATGGTTTTACTAGTTAATAAACTGTCTACTGTGGAAAAGTTAAGAATTTCACTGCATATTCAGAAATATAATAGGTAACAAATATTTGTCAAATGTAAGAATAAATAAAAAATTAATGCAAGCTTAACATAGTAGTCACGATCATGTCATCATGAGAGTGTGTGTTTATTAATGTCTGTAACATTGTCATGCCAGTTCATCCATATCTGTGCTCACATTTCAAGTCAATTATTTATGTCCATGTGGAGTTAATGTTGAGCCATGCTATCTAACATGGCATACTATCACAACATTATTAAGAATTTAAAATGTGCCTAGTACAAACGCAGATGTGCTGTTAAGTATAAGATGCACAACAAATTTTGACGATTTAATATAGAAAATAAACTAAAATATTTTATTGATAATCTTTTAATTGATTATACACAAAAGTACCAATATTTTGAATATATTAGATCAAATAAAATGTATCATAAAATTAAATTTACTTTTTTTTATTTTAACCTTTGTTAATGTGTGTGTTGGAAAATGTTAAATGACATATGTGATTCACATTATATTTCCATTGGATAGTACTTTGTGCAAATGAAACTTTGCACAAAGTCAAACTCCTAGAATCAAAATTGCCTGCTAGGTACTAGATAGCACAGTTGCATTAAAGTTGATAAATATATTAGACTTTATGAAACCAGTAACTTTAAGTCAATCTACATTTAACATTACAAAGTGATTCTACTAATAATCTGACATGCTTATTTTATCAGACAAGAAAAACTGTTTAAACTTTTCTTGTTTCTGTATTTTTTCCATGTTTCCATTTGTTTGCCTTTGCTGCTTAAAAAATTGAAAATCAAATTTAACTGTCAGTCCTGAGTTTATGACGTCATCATTTCCCTCTTTTCTTTCTGTGGTTTCTAATTATTTTCTCATATCTTTAAAAATATTTTATGCATATAGTCATACCATCTGTACATCTTACAATATAAGGAAATAAATAGAAATTGTAACTAATTACTAATTAATTTCAAAACTTATAATCAATGTTACTATATGTCATCTATTTTACATTTCATATGCTATATATATTTAATAAGTTAATCTCATTTAATTATGACAACAACCATTCTGAAATACTCAGAGAATGAACTGAAGTTTTGGTATGTTTAATATATTTCCGCATACTTGTGATAAGTTACAGATTGGATAAATGATAAATCACTATCCCTAACAGAGTCAGCTTTGTCATTACAATGGAGCAATAGGCTGATTCAACTTCTCTGACTACATTCAAGGATTCACCCAAATCCAAAATTTCAACACCAATGTAAAAACTTATCAAAGGGCTACATGTACTCCATGTTTATTGTAGCACTATTCACAATAGCAAAGATATGGAATCAACTTCAGAGTCTATCACCAGATGAATGAATTTAGAAACACACATACATACACACACACACACACACACACACACACAAAATGGAATACTATCTGGCTATAAAACAGAATAAAATTGGCTGGGCATGGTGGCTCACGCCTCTAATCCCAGCACTTTGGGAGGCTGAGGCTGGTGGATCACAAGGTCAGGAGATCGAAACCATACTGGCCAACATGGTGAAACCTCATCTCTACTAAAATACAAAAAAAATTAGCTGGGCATGGTGGTATGTGCCTGTAGTCCCAGCTACTCGGGAGGCTAAGGCAGGGGAATTATTTGAAACTGGGAGGCAAAGCTTGCAGTGAGGCAAGATTGTGCGACTGCACTCCAGCCTGGTGACAGAATGAGACTTCATCTCATAAAATAAAATAAAGTAAAATAAAATAAAATAAAACAAAATAAAATAGTGTCATTTGAAGCAACATAGGTAGAACTGGAGGTCATTTTGCTAAGTGAAATAAGCCAGGAACGGAAAGATAAATGTCACATTTTCTCACTCATATGTGGGAGCCAGAAAAGTTGAGCACATTGAAGGTGGAATCATAGATACCAGAAACTAGGAATGGCATATGGGGATTAGATATAAAGAGAGATTGTTAGATAGGTACAAACATACAGTTAGATAGAAGAAATAGTAGAGTATGGTGATTATAGTTAAAAATGTATAGTATTTTTGAAAATACCTACAAGGACTTAAAATGTATTCAATATGTAGAAATAATAAATAATAAATACTCAGATGGTGGATACTCTAAATACTCTGACTTGATCAGAGATTTTTTTTTTACCTCAGCAGAAGTTTAAAATAATTCCCTATTCATTGGTTGTATCACCTCAATTACTGCCTACACGTAAAATCTGCAAAGGAAAGCACAAAGTTCCTGTGACATCTTAACATTCTCAAGCAAAGGTACATTTGAGGTCCTAAGTATTGGCATTATATGGTATTTGAACAATCAGAGATACACTTTGAAATTTCCTCTTGAAGCAAAACCAAGTCCCTATAATAGAGTGAATTTACCAGGCTGTTTTACCGATTAGTATTACATGTCAATGTTAACTGAGCCTCCCATCCCAAAGGAGATGAACAATGCTTTATATGTATATTACACCTTTCACACAGAAGACCTTCAAATGTCTTCCTGGTTTTATCTAGAGATTGCTCACGCACCACTGATATGCAAGCCCCTATGGGATTGAATATGACAGCAGCTCCACAGCACAACAGCATTCAGGAAGGGAGCTGGAAAAATAACTTCTCAAGTGAGAGTGGCATGAACAATTTTACATAGGCAGAAGGTAATTGCACCATTGGAATTTAGCCAAGATGTGTGTGTGTTCACATTCCTCTTTTTACTGGTTCCTGAGTCTGGCTAGATTAAGTCAAAAACCTTTCATGCAGGGGTGGTGACTTCTTCTGGGCTCCATATGTAGTCTCTATTTGCTTAGACAATGTAAATACTAATGAAATAATATGCAAATAAAATGCATCCTGTGATCTTGGTCTTATAATGCTGGCCAGGGTCTGGGCACTGCATTATCAGTAAATGCTATGCTTGTCCTTTGTTCCAGAATTGACCACTTTTTTGAAAATTATAATTTTCATGTTAATAAAGGGCCTTTCATAGCCACCTCAGGTCTCCTTAGCAGCCATCCAAAGAGGTCCATGCCAGAGGCAAAACTGCTTTGTAAATAATCATCCCTCATTCAAGAGATGCAGATGAAAGCCAACTCTTAGTCGTTTTAAATAACGTGTTTGCACAGTTAACCTCCCTCCTGCTGTAAAAAGGTTAGATATTTTCCACAGTAATTTTGGATTTCTTTTTATTCCTTCACTTTCTTTCTCATGGAAAAAAATAGTTTCTGATGAAGCCCAAAGAAAAAGATAATTCAATTATTGATCAGTGTTGCTGATTGCAGAATAGAGAGGTATATTTCATAGATTGCATTTGAGGTATTTTTAATTGATTGATTCATTATTTTTTCAAATACAAAGGAGAACTCTGGAAATGCTCTTTTTGAAGCCAGGGAAGTCGTGAGAAGCTGTGTTCAACTATTCTGTTGTAGACTAGTTGAAAAGCACAGTGGAAATGTTTTCTTTCAAAATATGTATTTGTTTTTAGCTTTTCCTAAAAATGTTTTTAAACACATGCTAAGACCCCTTTACCGAATTAATTTATTGCAAAGAGCAACGTACAACTCCAAAGCAGAGGTTTGAATGCTGAACTTTAGTATTTATAGAGGGCAAAACTATACACACATGTTCTTACACACAAATGCATATTTACGCATGCACATAGACTAACAACCAGCCTTGAAACATGTTCTACCTGAATTTAGTTAAGAAGATTGTTTCTTATATTTCCAAATTGATATTAATTGTACTACCTTTATAATTTTCCCAGTTTCAATGAATATCACCAGAGGCAAAGGAAAAGTTAAAATATTTGGCTTTACTTACAAGTTTACATTGTGCTTGATCATAAATAATGCATATGCGTACAAGTATGTGTATTTATTGTGGTTGTATATGTATGTGACATTAAAATATCCATTTATATTTATTTCTATAATTAGTTTTGTTGCTGCAGCTTAGACTCGGAGTTCTTGGCTCTTGGGTAAATAGAAATTAACACCAGGCCAAACGGAAATGTTTCTTAGGCAGGGTTTAATAGGCTTGCAGCTCGAGAAAAGCAAGGGAGTAGCTCTCTCAAGGGCCTAGCTCTTGTCATTTTAAGGGAGCTGAGGTGAGAAATGGTGTGACATATAGACACATAGAGGTGGGGAACTTTTAGCACCTACTCAGTTTGTTAACATGTTTCTTCAAGCGTCTGTGTTTCATTAGCATGCTAAATCCGCCGAGTGTGTCATTTCTAGTATTATAATGAAATTATAATGAGGGAAAAACTCAGTGAAAAGTTAGCACTGGAGTCCATCTTGTCTTTAACTAGCTGGGTCTGGTCAGGTTTTTAATCAGGAATGCCACATTCCCACTCAGTAATCTTGGAAGAAGTAACTGAAGAAGATTAATAGTTAGATTTTTCCTTTTATGGTTGGGAATTCATCTTGGTCAGCTATGTTGGAAGGGGACAGCTTTCTGCTACATGAATTGGGTCAACTTGTTAAGGGAGGCAAGAAGGTAGAGGAAGAAATATGCCCAGACATGTGAAGACCACTAGGATCTCAATCATCACGTATCATGTCTACCAGGACTGAATCTCTTCTGGGTACTGTCTCAGTTTTGCCCACAGGCCCTCAATTTTCTTTTCCATCTATATTTTCTTCTTCAGTTTCACTGGGATCACTCAGATCATTTCACATACACACACACATACATAAAATAGTATGTCTCTAAAAGTCTTAAGACTCATTTAAAGCATTAACTTCAGAAACAAATGTTACAAAAATTTTTTTTTTTTTTTTTTTTTTGAGACAGAGTCTCGCTCTGTCGCCCAGGCTGGAGTGCAGTGGCGCGATCTCGGCTCACTACAAGCTCCGCCTCCCAGGTTCACGCCATCCTCCTGCCTCAGCCTCCCGAGTAGCTGGGACTACAGGTGCCCGCCATCTCGCCTGGCTAGTTTTTTGTATTTTTAGTAGAGAGGGGGTTTCACCATGTAGACCAGGATGGTCTGGATCTCCTGACCTCGTGATCCACCCGTCTCGGCCTCCCAAAGTGCTGGGATTACAGGCTTGAGCCACCGTGCCCGGCCACAAATTTTTTTAAATACATATTTTGAACATTTAATCATTTGAAATTCTTTACATCATTTCGTTTTGTGAATTCTTAATAATAAACTAATTAATTTTTATTTCAGTCAGTTTGCCATTTTCAGATAGACTGAAACAAAATGTCAAATACTTGTTATATATGTATACATTTTAGTTACTATCTGTTTCTACCCCTTCATATCTTCTGTCCAGATCAATTTTCCTCTGCCCAACTCCCATCACATTGATATGGGGTGGAATTTTAATTTGGGGCTATCATGTGTAGTATATACATTAATTTTTCCCTTTTGTAAATGTTTTGTTTTTCTAAAATGAAAGATTTGTTTGCTTGTTTTTTTTTGCTTTAGATAATGAAGACCAAAAATAAAATTCTAAGCCCCCTCACCAACTGAATGGGACCACTCCTTTTGACCTAGGGCTTTCCAAAGTTAACCTGAAATCAGGTCATGATAGGATGGAAAAGTCAGAAATGCCTCATTATACCCTCCTCCCATTGAAATTCACACACAACTGACCAGTATTAACATCAACATTAAAACAGAGAAGACTGAGAAACAGACTCTTTGTATCAATAAGACACCAAATTCCAACCTGATTCTAGTATAGCATCACATGACATATAGCAGGCCCTGAATAAAATTGAATTATTTTTCTCCCAAAATATATTTTTTGACATATTTTGAAGTAGCCCTTTAAAGCTGTCTCTTGTGGGCAAAATCTACATTCTGTTCAGAATCCCCTTCCCTTTCCAGGTGTTTTCCCTGAGCCAGGAGAGAATTAACTAAGAGTCTGGCACCTTTTCGTGTCTTATAAGAAACATTTACAATTAATTGTCTCTGAAGTCTGCTTCCTGGAGGCATCATCTGCATAATAAGAACCTGGGTCTCCACAATCCCCAATCTTAACTCAGATATTCTCTTCCATTGATTCTATGTCTTCAAATAATAACTCTTTCAACCACTTGCTAATTAGAAAATCTTTGAATCCACCTATGACCTGGAACGCCCTGCCCCCTTGCTCCCAGTGGTCCCACTTTCTGGATGGAACCATTGTACACTTTATGTGTACTGATTGACATCTTATGTCTTCTAAAATACATAAAACCAAGCTGTAGCCCAAGCACCTTAGCAACATATTCTTAGGACTTCCTGGGGTTGTGTCAGAGGTCACTGGTCTCATATTTGGCTCAGAATTAATCTCTTCAAATACTTTACAGATTGTGACTCTTTTTGCTGACAGTAACAAATTTTATATTTTATTATATTTAACTCACATGTATCTTACACATCTTTTGCATTTTTTAAGTAATTTTCTATTATTATTATTATTATTATTATTGAGACAAGGTCTGAGTCTGTTGGTCAGGCTGAAGGCAGTGGTGCAATCATGGCTCATTGCAACCTTGACTTTCCAGGCTCAAGTGATTTTTTGTGCCTCAGCCTCCCGAATAGCTGGAATTCTACAGGCATGCACAACCACATCCAGCTAATTTTTGATACTTTGGAGAGATGAGGTCTCATTATGTCGCCCAGGCTGATCTTGAAGTTTGGTCCCAAGCAATCCTCACACTTTGGCCTCCGAAAGTGCTGGGATAAACAGGAGTGAAGACTGTGCCTGGCACAGTACAGTTTTCAAAAGCCTTGTTGTGGGATTTCTGTGTGCCTAAGCTTCTGAGGTATTTTAAGCCAAGAATATTACGGGACTGCTGTTTTGGTGTTTTTTGCTAGTTATAAAAGCTAGACTCAGTTATTTTTCTTCAATATGTTAAAAAGTCTACTCCTTTGTTTCTTGTATATAAATATTGCTCGATGCATGTGCTGTTAGTTAAATACTAATTTTTTTATAAGTGATATCCTCTTTTCCTCTAAAAACTGTTTTTTCTGTTTTTTAAATAGTTCTCCAGGCACCCCTTCAGTCTGATGTATTTCATCTTCTTTTCATTCTAATAAATTTATCTCTATTATTTCTTTAAAGATTAATTATTTACATTAACATTTGCCCTTTATTGGGACTCCTGATGGTGCTTATCAGGCCTCTGAGCCCAAGCCAAGTCATCATATCCCCTGTGACTTGCACATATATGCCCAGATGGCCTGAAGTAACTGAAGAATCACAAAAGAAGTGCAAATGCCCTGCCTCGCCTTAACTGATGACATTCACCACAAAAGAAGTGAAAATAGCCGGTCCTTGCCTTAAGTGATGATATTATCTTGTGAAATTCCTTTTCCTGGCTCAAAAAGCTCCCCCACTGAGCACCTCATTACCCCCACTCCTGCCCGCCAGACAACAACCCCCCTTTGACTGTAATTTTCATTTACCTACCCAAATCCTATAAAACGGCCCCACACTTACCTCCCTTTGCTGACTCTCTTTTCGGACTCAGCTCGCCTGCACCCAGGTGAAATAAACAGCCATGTTGCTCACACAAAGCCTGTTTGGTTGTCTCTTCACATGGATGCGCATGACATTTTGGTGCCATGACTCGGATCAGGGGACCTCCCTTGGGAGATCAATCCCCTGTCCTCCTGCTCTTTACTCCATGAGAAAGATCCACCTATGACCTCCGGTCCTCAGACCCACCAGCCCAAGGAACATCTCACCAATGTTAAATAGGGTAAGCGGCCCCTTTTGTACTCACTTCTCCAACCTCTCTCACTATCCCTCAACCTCTTTCTGCTTTCAATCTTGGCGCCACTCTTCAATCTCTCCCTTCTCTTAATTTCAATTTGTTTCATTTTTTGATAGAGACAAAGGAGACACGTTTTATCCATGGACCCAAAACAACGGCGCTGGTCACGGACTGGCAGGCAGCCTTCCCTTGGTGTTTAATCATTGAAGGGACAGCTCTCTGATTACTCACAGAGGTGTCTGACCACGCTGCAGGGACGCCTGCCTTGGTCCTTCACCTTTAGCAGCAAGCACGCTTTTCTAGGGGAGGGGCAAGCACCCCGACCCCTTCTCTCCCTGTCTCTACCCATTCTGTGCTTTTCTGGGAGAGGGGCAAGAACCTTGACACTTACTTTTGCGCCCCCTCTTATTTTTGCACCCCAATCTCTTATTTTTGTGCCCCAATACCTTATTTCTGCTCCCCCACCTCTTTCCTGCTTTTCTGGAGGGGAAGAACCCCCTAACTCCTCTCTGTGTCTCTACTCTCTCTTTTCTCTGGGCTTGCCTCCTTCACCATGGGCAACCTTCCACCCTCCATTCTTCCTTCTTCTCTGTAGCCTATGTTCTCAAGAACTTAAAACCTCTTCAACTCACACCTGATCTAAAACCTAAATACCTTATTTTCTTCTACAATGCCGCTTGACCTCAATACAAACTCGACAATAGTTCCAAATAGCCAGAAAACAGCACTTTCTATTTTTCCATCCTACAAGATCTAAATAATTCTTGTCGTAAAATGGGCAAACGGTCTGAAGTGCCTGACATCCAGGCATTCTTTTACACATCGGTCCCTCCCTAGTCTCTGTTCCCAATGCAACTCGTCCCAAATCTTCCTTTTTTCCTTCCCGCCTGTCCCCTCAGTCCCAACCCCAAGCTTCGCTGAGTCTTTCTAATCTTCGTTTTCTACAGACTCATCTGACCTCTCCCCTCCTCGCAAGGCCTAGCTAGGTCCCAATTTTTCCTCAGTCTCTGCTCCCCCACCCTATAATCCTGTTATCACCTCCCCTCCTCACACCTGATCTGGCTTACAGTTTTGTTCCGAGACTAGCCCTCCCCAACCTGTCCAGCGATTTCCTCTTTAAAAAGTGGCTAGAGCTAAAGGCATAGTCAAGGTTAATGTTTCTTTTTCTTTATCCGACCTCTCCCAAATCAGTTAGCTTTAGGCTCTTTTTCATCAAATATGAAAAACCCAGCCTAGTTCATGGCCTGTTTAGCAGCAACCCCTAGACGCTTTTCAGCCCTAGACCCTGAAAGGTCAGAAGGCCGTCTTATTCTCAATATGTATTTTGTTTTATTACCCAATCTGCTCCTGCTGTTAAATAAAACCCACAAAATTAAATTCCGGCCCTCAAACCCCACAACAGGACTTAATGAACCTCGCCTTCAAGGTGTACAATAAAAGAGTAGAGGCAGCCAAGTAGCAACTTATTTCTAAGTTGCAATTCCTTGCCTCCACTGTGAGACAAACCCCAGCCACATCTCCAGCATACAACTCCAAACATCTGAACCGCAGCTGCCAGGGGTTCCTCCAGAACCTCCTCACCTAGGGGCTTGCTACAAGGGCCGGAAATCTGGCCACTGGGCCAAGGAATGCCAGCAGCCAGGGATTCCTCCTAAGCCATGTCCCATCTGTGCAGGACCCCACTGGAAATCAGACTGTCCAACTCACCTGGCAGCCACTCCAAGAGCCCCTGGAGCTGTGGCCCAAGGCTGTCTGACTGACTCCTTTCCAGACCTTCTTAGCTTAGCCGCTGAAGACTGGCGCTGCCCCATCACCTTGGAAGCCTCCGGGACCATCACAGATGCTTTGGGTAACTCTTACAGTGGAGGGTAAGTCTGTCCCCTTCTTAATCAACATGGAGGCTACCCACTCCACATTACCTTCTTTTCAAGGGCCTGTTTCCCTTGCTTCCATAACTGTTGTGGGTATTGATGGTCAGGCTTCTAAACCTCTTAAAACTCCCCAACTCTGGTGCCAATTTGGACAACATTCCTTTTTAGTTATCCCCACCTGCCCAGTTCCCTTATTAGGCCAAGACATTTTAACTAAATTATCTGCTTCCCTGACTATTCCTAGGCTACAGCCATACCTCATTGCTGCCCTTTTCCCCCAGTTCAAAGCCTCCTTTGCGTCTTCCTCTCGCACCCCGCCTCCCACCTTAACCCACAAGTATAAGATACCTCTCCTTGGTGACCATGTGCCCCTTACCATCTCATTAAAACCTAATCACCCTTATGCTGCTCAACGCCAATATCCCATCCCACAGCAGGCTTTAAAAGGATTAAAGCCTGTTATCACTCACCTGCTACAGCATAGCCTTTTAAAGCCTGTAAACTCCCTTTACAATTCGCTCATCTTACCTGTCCTAAAACCAGCCAACGCTTACAGGTTAGTTTAAGATCTGCACCTTATCAACCAAATAGTCTATCCACCCCGTGGTGCCAAACCCATATACTCTCCTATCTTCAATACCTCCCTCCACAACCTATTATTCTGTTCTGGATCTCAAACATACTTTACTATTCCTTTACACCCTTCATCCCAACCTCTCTTTTGCTTTCACTTAGACTGACCCTGACACCCATCAGGATCAGCAAATTACCTGGGCTGTACTGCCGCAAGGCCTCACGGATAGCCCCCATTACTTCAGTCAAGCCCAAATTTCTTCATCTGTTACCTATCTCCACATAATTCTTGTATAAAAACACACGTGCTCTCCCTGCTGATCGTGTCCGGCTAATCTCCCACACCCCAATCCCTTCTATAAAACAACTCCTTTCCTTCCTAGGCATGTTTATTGTGGACAGAATTCTTACACAAGAGCCAGGACTGCGTCCTGCAGCCTTTCTGTCCAATCAACTTGACCTTACTGTTTTAGCCTAGCCCTCATGTCTGCGTGCAGGGGCTGCCACTGCTTTAATACTGTTAGAGGCCCTAAAAATCACAAACTATGCTCAACTCTCTACAGTTCCCATAACTTCCAAAATCTATTTTCTTCCCCCAACCATCGCTCAGGACAATGCTTATGCTGATAAATTAGCTAAAAAAGCAGCTAGCATTCCAACTTCTATCCGTCACGGCAGTTTTCCTCCTTCACATCGGCCACTCCCACCTACTCCCCCGCTGAAAGTTCCACCTATCAATCTCTTCCCACACAAGGCAAACAGTTCTTAGGCCAAGGAAATTATCTCCTTCCAGTCTCATAGGCCCATTCTATTCTGTCATTTCATACCCTCTTCCTTGTAGGTTACAAGCCGCTAGTCCATCTCTTAGAACCTCTCATTTCCTTTCCACCATGGAAATCTATCCTAAAGGAGATCACTTCTCAGTGTTCCATCTGTTATTCTACTACCCCTCAGGGATTGTTCAGGCCCCCTCCCTTTCCTACACATCAAGCTCAAGGATTTGCCCCTGCCCAGGACTGGCAAATAACTTTACTCACATGCCCCAAGTCAGAAAACTAAAATATCTCTTAGTCTAGGTAGATGCTTTCACTGGATGGGTAGAGGCCTTTCCCATAGGGTATGAGAAGGCCATGGCGGTCATTTTAGATATAATTCCTTGGTTTGACCTTCCTACCTCTATACAGTCTGATAACTCACCAGCCTTTAATAGTCAAATCACCCAAGCAGTTTCTCAGGCTCTTGGTATTCAGTGAAACCTTTATATCCTTTACCGTCCTCAATCTTCAGAAAGGTAGAATGCACTAATGGTCTTTTAAAAACACACCTCATCAAGTTCAGTCACCAACTTAAAAAGGACTAGACAATACTTTTACCACTTTCTTTTCTCAGAATTCAGGCCGGTCTTTGGAATGCTACAGGTTCCAGCCCATTTGAGCTCCTGTGTGGACACTCCTTTTTATTAGTTCCCAGTCTCATTCCAGACGCCAGAACAACTTAGACTGCACCCCAAAAAGCTTTCATCCCTACGGTCTTCTGTCTAGTCATACTCCTATTGATCATTCTCAACTACTCATAAATGCCCTGCTCGTGTTTACACTGCTGGTTTACACTGGTTTACACTGTTTCTCCAAGCCATCACAGCTGGTATCTCCGAGTGCTATCCCAAACCGCCACTCTAAATTCCCTCTTAAAGTAAATAAATAATATTTGCTGGCAAGGCTATGCTGAACCTCCTTGGGCACCCTCTAATTAGATGTCCTAGGTCCTCCCAATTCTTAGTCCTTCAATACCTGTTTTTTTCTCCTTCTCTTACCTTGTATCTTCCATTTAGTTTTTCTATTCATCCAAAACCGTATCCAGGCCATCGCCAATCATTCTATATGACAAATGTTTCTTCTAACTACCCCACGATATCACCCCTTACCACAAAATCTTCCTTCAGCTTAATCTCTCCCACTCTAGGTCCCCACGCCACCCCTAATCCACTTGAAGCAGCCCTGAGAAACATCGCCCATTCTCTCTCCGTACCATCCCCCAAAAAAATTTTCACTGCCCCAACACTTCACACTATTTTGTTTTATTTTTCTTATTAATATAAGAAGGCAGGAATGTCAGGCCTCTGAACCCAAGCCAAGCCATCACATCCCGTGTGACTTGCACATATATGCCCAGATGGCCTGAAGTAACTGAAGAATCACAAAAGAAGTGCAAATGCCCTGCCTCGCCTTAACCGATGACATTCCACCACAAAAGAAGTGAAAATGGCCGGTCCTTGCCTTAAGTGATGATATTATCTTGTGAAATTCCTTTTCCTGGCTCTAAAAGCTCCCCCACTGAGCACCTTGTTACCCCCACTCCTGCCCGCCAGACAACAACCCCCCTTTGACTGTAATTTTCCTTTGCCTACCCAAATCCTATGAAACAGCCCCACACTTATTTATCTCCCTTTGCTGACTCTCTTTTTGGACTCAGCCCGCCTGCACCCAGGAGAAATAAACAGCCATGTTGCTCACACAAAGCCTGTTTGGTTGTCTCTTCACACGGACACGCATGACAGTGCTTTTATTCCTTTCATATCTTTTAACTTTTAAAATTATTTACTTATTTCTGTATTCCTCCCTGCTTTCTTCTTGGAGAACTACTCAAATTGATCTTAAAATACGTGAATTCATTATGTTATTTTTCCAAAATATTTTCATTTTTTAGATGTAAACTTGTATGTTTTCATTCTTAAATTATATAATTGATCTCTTTTATTACTTGTTTTTCTTTAATAACTTTCCTTGACTTTCCATGTATATTATGCTTATTCAAAAATTTTTGTCCACATTTGACTGTCTGGTGCATCTGATAATATTACTTTTCTCATTTATTAGGATTTTTTGAAGCGGATGGTTTCCTCAGATATTTGACATCTTGATCTCTGTGTTTTTAGGTCCTAAGTGATTCTCTGACTTCCTACCATTTCTTCTGATTTTAGCTCCATCTTTATCCTCCTTTCAAAAGTATCTTGTGCAGATAGTTTTTTCATCTTTGAGGGCATCTCCAGTATAAATCAGGCTTGCCTCTCAACTTTCTGCTCTGTTAGTTTAAGATGGAGTGTTCTTGGTTTGGCTAAGTGATTTATAACCCGTCCATCTGCCTTCCAACATACAAGATTTTGTTGCCATGGTCTCTTTCCCTGTTTTCTCTGAGACTGTATGTTTAATTTATTTCTTTAAAAACGTCCTGATTTTAATAGGTGTTTGGGAGGTAGCAGAGATGAATTACTGGTTCAGTCTACTACTGTTATTCAGAATTCTCTGTTTGGCCTTCAGATACCTTTCTTCTAGTTCCCATTCATGAAGTTTTCTTTGTCTTTCCATTAGAAAAATGATTAACTTATCTCCTGAGGATGTTTAATATTTGTATTTGAAGCTTATTACAATGTCTTCTGTCACAGGTCTTATATCCCTTAGTCAAATGTATCATTATTTATCTCTATGTCTTTAAACAAAATTTAATTAATGCACAGTGCTTTATTAATGCAAATTTACTTGTCAGTCCTAAAGAGACCATGAGAAACTAATGTTATTTACACTTTTACCTCTAGTGCCAGTTATATATTTTCAACAACAACAACAACAAAAGGAAGGAAATAGCAACTACTTTCTTATGCTCTCTACTCTCTGGCCTTTGTGCTTACCAACATCACTGTGTTGGTAAAAATCACTGGTTCTATTGTTAGAGAGATACTGCATATCTAGGCCCTTGCTTATCATGAAAAAATTCACTAATTCATTGTGCAATGCGGGGACATAATCTTTCTGTTGTGTGCACAGATATGACTGTGATTATATCATAGTGGTAATAGTGATGCTTATCAAACAAGGAAATGTGTTTTCCTGTATAGAAAAATAATCCACCTAGAAATAAAGCTACTCTTTCTTCAGTGCAATAGCTAATTCCCATTCTGTATAATGATATTTGTGCACATTGACCTAGAGCAGAGACATCCTCTCAAATGTGAGTGCCTGTCAGGCTTATGTCTCTATTAGGTTAACCTGGTGTCTTCTTTTGCTATATATTTGGTGCTTTTTGCAAACCTAATTTCCTTTGCTTTATCTCAGGATAAGACATAGTGACTTCTCTAGTAAAGTAAGATATGGAAACCAAGAGTGACTTAGAAAAAAATTAAATATAGGAGGGTTTTAAAAGTGTTATTCACAAGCTTTCTATCCCTATGGCATTCATCAATGGCAGTTGCTGCGTTTAATACTGACAGTTATTAATGCTATTATTTGAAAGTTGTAATCACGAGCAATAAACTTCAAATTTATCTCTCATTAGACTTTAAAAGCAACTGCCCAATGTTAAGCAGTAAAATCCTGCTTAAGGTAACCAGAACTGTTGGAAGAAACGGGCTATTATTTAAGCAAGTTTTCTTTGAAAAGATGCCCATTGATAGGCATAATGGTCTTTTAAGCATACATTTAGCTTAAAATTTGGTAAAATTTGTTTAAGATCTTTCTTTAGATCTGTTTTATAAATCACATCATTATATACTCTTAAAGGGCAAATACTGTATGTTCAGTATGCTTGTATCCTCAAGGACCTAGCAGGCTATCTTACATGGCATGGCTGTGGTTTACTAATGAGAATACTGCACATGATGGGGG
>NC_045434.1:149439019-149487509 GCF_002776525.5 Piliocolobus tephrosceles
TTTTTTGTATTTTAGTAGAGACAGGGTTTCACCGTGTTAGCCAGGATGGTCTTGATCTCCTGACCTCGTGATCCGCCCGTCTCGGCCTCCCAAAGTGCTGGGATTACAGGCTTGAGCCACCGCGCCCGGCCCCACACTCATGTATTTCAACAATCAGTGTTGGGTTACTGACGATGGAAAACAAATCACTAAATTTATCAAACCCTTGCATCTGGGATTCTAAATGCAAATTAAGTTTCACCAGTTCCATGCACTTGTATACGATTTGGAAATGAGGAGTTAGATGGGGTTGTTCCTTGTTACTTTGGCTTGTGCTGTTTGAAAGAAGATTGGTAGAGACCTGGAGTTTTTCTGGAATGCCCAGTGATTCATTTCCTAACAGCTGAAGGGTAGTAATGTCTTCAGGTCCTTCAAATGCTGTTACTGTCCTTTGATCTTGTGACTCATCTGATGCAGTAGTGGCTTCCTGGCCCCACACCTTCCTGGCTGCATAGTGTGAGTAGCAACTTTGATGTGTTAGTTTGAGTTGTGGCTCTGCAAGACTTGAGCATGCTCTCCCAACCCTTCATGAAATTTTGTAAGCACCTAATCTCTTGTGTTACATATGCTCCTGCTTAAAATATTTCTATTGCTTTTTATTACCTGCTACTGATTCCTGACTGTTACAACAGCTAATGCTTTCTAAATAGTTACTATGAGGCAGATGTTACAAAAAGTAAATTATGAGATTATCTCTGAAATTATTAATATTTTGTAGTTGAGAAAACTGAGGTCCATAGGCCATATTTGCTAGTAGAGGGAAGAACCATGATTAGAACCAGGGTACAGTCAGGAACAGGCCTCTTCTGAGACTCATTACAAAAAGTGCTGTAAGTAATTAGTTATTAATCATTAGTTATCAAGATAACTAACTTTTGAGTAATTTACTTAGAAATGTAAAAATAAGTGATTTATTGGATTAGAACATTTCAGAGGCCATTGGTCTGTCAGACTGATTTATACGCTTTCTTGAAAGGAAGGCAAATGGATGGAATTATAGCTATAGAAATGTGCATAACCCACAGTGTATCTCAGTTATGCCACAACCATTAGGAACATAAGATTTCTGTGGATTTTATTTGACATGTATGTCCCATTTAAAAGTGTAAGAATTGCTATTTGATACAAATGCTTACATATCTACTCATGCACAAGAAGTATAGTATCTTCAATCATTTTCTAATTAATTATGTGATGAAAAACAGAATCAGTTGTGTGCAAGTGTGCATGTGTGTACATGTGTGTTTGTGTGTGTCTGTGTGTGTGTGTGTGTGTATTGTGTGGGGATAAATATATATGTATTCCCCAGAAATATAAACTGAGATAAAATTTGTAACTAAAAATATAATGTCATTTTCGTAACACGTACTCAGATACCAGAAAGTTCCCAAGAAAAATTTAGAAATGGAAACCTAATAAAATTTAATGCCAGAAAGCCTCCGAGAAGGAATAGACATATGATTTTAAATGATATGGAATAGAATATTTGAAGGAATAGATATATGTTTTAAGTGATATGGTTTGAGACTAATAAGATTTATCAATAATCACCTAAATAATATAAAAATAACAAATTAGTTAAGATAATAGCTAATATTAATGATAGCAAAATAATTCAAAGTCTTAAGGACATGAGACCATAAAAGTTATCTTCTTATTCACATACTAGAACAATGCAAGCATTCTTGGTGAGAATCTCTCCAAATCCATGATTCAAGGAGCCTGGGTGTGTTTGCTGGTTGGTTGGTTTGTGAGCAAGATCTAAAAGTGGCATTCATTATTTCCTTCATCACATTCATTACAACTTAATATGTTCATAACTAACCAAAAGAGAGTCTGGGGTACATGTTAAAGCTCTATGTCCAGGAATGAGCTCAGCTCATATTTTCTGGCACTTAATCCTAAATATTATGTGAAAAATAAATCAATGTTGCTTCTCAGAAATGTCCTGAAAGAGTGAACACAGTAATACAGTTGTTTCATTTTTAAATCTCCAAATCGAGACAGCAAAATTATAATTTACCTAAAGCACCAAAAATATATCAAAAATAGCCTTTCACATAAATAAGTTGATGAGAATTGTATTTCTTTCCATGATTTTCTGTGTTCCCAAAACTTGTTAATTCTGTCAATGCAATTCCCAAACTACGAAGCAGTTTAATTCTGCAAAATTTACTAGGCTTACTAGTTATTCTTAGACAAAAGGTGTTTGAGCAATAGTTAGAACTTTTTTGGGGGGAAAAGTTCTCCTGTGGCATATCTCAAACAAATTACTCTCCAGAGGTGGCACTCTAGCACTTACTTTTGGAAATCACTTCAGATGATTATGATGCACACATCTTAACCACATCTTAACAACCCCTCCCTCCTCCTCAAAGAAACACCATAGTTGTTATAACAACCATTTTGAAACTTCTAATTTCTCAACTTATTTTTTTCAGGAATGATAAACACAAGTAGATATTTATCTAGTGACCACTACAGTTTGGTTAAAAGAATAATACTTTCCAAAAAATAAATTTCAAAATATCAGCAAGTTGAGTACCTATCACATATCGCTTTCTATTCTCTTATGCTAGGAAATATATGAAATGAGGTGCTGTATTTTGCCCTTGATGCTTGTAATCTCTTTGCAAAGACATTTCTGAAACCATTATAGAAAAAGACTGCCAGAGAAAGTGTGTGGTCACTGAATATTACTTCAGTGCTCTATAATTCCTAACCTCCCTTGCAGTGAGATTGACATTCTATGATTGCTACTTCCCAATGAAACATGACTAACGTAATTAAAGGCAGTTTAAGAGCCCCTGTGGCTCTTCTTAGTCTCTCTCTTCCCTTGGGACCAAATACCTTAGATGGCTTTACTGAAAGAAGTGGGAGAGGGGCATTCAACTGTGGCTTAAGCATATAATACATATGTGTCTACATGAGTGTAAAATTCTTCACTGAGAATCCCCACTGAGATTTTGGGATTTGTCTTTTTGGATGACAATATTGGTATGTTGACTAATTAAAAAGTCTCATATAATCCTGTGTTAACTTGTCTGGGACAGAAATAAGTAACTTACATTTAAAACACAGATTATTTATTAATGCAAAAAACTAGTTGAATGCGTTCTGTGTGCCATGGTTTTTCTGAAACTAGTGATACCAAAAAAGTAATATGTAATGCTATCTTCAAGGACAGATGGAGACATAAACAAAATAAGTTGAAATAAAATATTAAGGGCATTTTATTGAAATGCATTCAGCATAGAATGGGGCCCTAAGTACGTAATATTCATTTATGCCTGGGATTGTGTGAGTCACCCTCTAGTACAGAAAAATAATGTCTTAATTTAAAAAAAGAAACACAAAACATTTTTTTCACCAAAACATTAATTGCCTTTGTGGTTTACTTCATCCAATATTTTGAGTAAGTGTTAATAACTTACACCTTAACTGATGCTATTTTTATTGTCCTCCCCTAATTTGTGTGTTTGGCCAGGTGAAAGCAGAATCAGTATCTAATAGAACTATTGTTTGTACAGGAATACCTTTAGAATTGGAGCATAGGCACATTGATGACATTCTTACCTAGCATGGACTCTCCTGTTAATGGATCTTCTATTTCTAATTTTATTATATGCATTTGAAAAGGATAAAAGGAGAACATTTTGCAAAATGAAAGAAAAAGACACCTAATTTAAGCATGCTAGGGGGTGGATCCAATTTTCATTTTGAATAGAATATTACTTCAGTAATTATCTTACTATTTAAGAACAAGAATAATTAGTGTAGTAATCTCTAGTCTTATAGTACTCACAGTGCAGAGGTGAAAACATTATAATCTTGAGTATATTGTAGAGGTTTAATTATAAAGTTTACATGTAGATGAGACAGCCAAGTATAAAGGGGTCACTGGAGAACCTCCAACCAGCCTGTGTACTTGGAGAATGGGGTGGAGCCATGAAAGTCTGCACTCTTTGTGGGGGGGAGGGTGGGGGAGGGAGAGCCTGACCTCTCCTGATCCAGTGTAGTATCTGGGATTCAAGCTATGAGGTGGGAAAACCAGCTAGCAGGCTGTTGCTTTGCTGAGAGTTCCTGTTTCTTTTTTTTTTTTTTTTTCCTTTTCCCCTAATAAATTCCATTTTTCTCACCCTTCTAAGTGTCTGTGAGCCTAATCTTTCATGGTCTTGTGACAAGGACCCCATCCTTAGCTGAACTGAAAAAGTCCTGCAACATAGATATGTACGCACATTTAAGTGACATTTTTGTAGCACATAAGTATATGCATATGTGAAATAAGTAGATATTTGTTTTCTATTTTTTTCTGAAGGGAAAAGGTAACTTTTTGGCAAAGAAATATTACTTTCATATTTGAGGAAATCTATCAAATATAAAGAAACTCTGAAATGGCAATATTCCCAAGTCATCTTAACATTATCTAATTTCATAGAAAAAGTTTTTTCAGGTATTCTATAATTTAACATCTAATATTATAAAGTTGAATTAAACTTGTCGAAGAATTTATCTGTTTTTATAAATATATAATTTGTATTGCTATCTATGTAGAGGAAAATGACTAAATTTGTCCCAGGAATTTTGCCATTATAGGAGTATTTTATATTTAGACAAAAAATGATATTTTCACACACCAGAATAATCTGTTTCAATTCACCAAATACATATACATATATAACCAGTTGTCTTTTTTCCTAGTCATGGTGGACACTGGATATACATCTAGTAATGGAAAAAGACATTTTCCCATTTTCTTTGGGGGCATAAAATACTGGTGATGATTGAGGAATACAACAAACTGGACTGTTTTTTGTTGTTGTTGTTGTTGTTACATCATTTTTACAAATCTACTTGAAGATGAAAAACAGGTTATTGCAAATAAGTTTCTAAATTCTGGGAATTTGAAATTTGAAAACTCATACAACAAAACACCAAATACATGCTACCAACTGACAAAATACCCCACTTTTCTCTGTCTCTACTTCATAGGAATTTTTTCTCTATTACTTCAGCCAAGCTATCTCTGAGATATTTCCTATAAAAGTAACAAAGATGTAGCTATCAACATGTACCAAAAGAACCTATAAATTAAACAAAATATTATATGCTTTAGCTTATCAGTTTTAGAAATATCTTTTTTGTTTAGTACAAAAATTGCATAATCAGTTCCAATGGATTACTTCAACCAAGTTTTATGTCACCTACTCTATGGCAGATGCAATGGGGAACAAAGCAATGAATAGGGACTGCCCTAAAGAGAAGCAAAATTTGTAGCTTATATAATGAATAGTGTGATACTGATTACAGTATTAAATATGCATCCAGTTTCTTTTTGTTTCTTTTCTAAGTCATTTGATTTGCAATTTTACAAAGATAACTGAACATAGCATTAAAATTATAAAACTCAATTTACTAATTTATTCATTTGTTCAATAGATATATACTGGGGCTTCTGTATGTCAATGTATCCAGAATTAGCTATACAAAGATTTTAAAATACAACATACTCTACAATTCTGTGCAACTTACACCAAAAGGAAAGACAAACTTTAAATGAATAACTACACAGTTAAATTGTAAATAGTCATAAAGGTTAAGTTATTTTATCGTTGAGTAAGCCAGGCATTTAATATGTTTAAACCACATTGGGTGACATAAAAACACTATATGATTTTTTTTTTTTTTTTTTTTTTTTTTTTTTTTTTTTTTTTTTTTTTTTTGCGATGGTGTCTCCCTCCGTCACCCAGGCTGGAGTGCAGTGGCACAATCTCAGCTCACTGCAACCTCTGCCTCCCGGGTTCAAGCGATTCTCCTGCCTCAGCCTCCCAAGTAACTGAGACTACAGGTGCCCACCATCATGCCCAGCTAATTTTTGTATTTTTAGTAGAAACAGGGTTTCACCATGTTGGCCAGGCTGGTCTTGATCTCTTGACCTCCTAATCTGTCCACTTCGGTCTCACAAAGTGATGGGATTACAGGTGTGAGCCACCACGCCCAGCCATGATTTAATTGTCATATCCTATTAGGCAAATAGATATTTTCCTCATTATTCATATGAACTGACCAGTGCTTAGGGAGGCTATGTAGCTGAGCTGGAAACAGTGTGGTAAGCATCAGAACAGGTATTCAAACCCACAGTTTTCTGAGTCCAAACGTCCATCTTAATTATTATGCCATAGTAAAACATAAAAGGCATTTTCAATTTTCAGAGAAACTCCATAGGCATAACCTCATATTTGATTGGAAAGTTGTTATTCAAACTCAAAACTCTCTGAATTCTGCCAAAAATTTCACTGATGTTCACTATTAATTTGGTGAGTAGGTGAGAGCACGTGTGTGCAACAATATGACATCCAGGCTCTTTGTAGTCAGAATCTACAAGTCAAAGTGAAAGAGGCTATCTTTCTACTTTATCAGACCAGATGCACCGTTAGCCTACCCTAAGAGAGTAGCACAATTCTACAGAAATCTGTTTGCCATATTATCAGCCATGCTACAATAAACATTGAAACAAAAGGATTTAATCCTACTTTCTACTTCTTATTTGTTCCAAGAGATAATAGCAACTACAGTATCAGCTTTGAAAATGTGTGTTGGGAGTCATATTACATAACCCAATCTAAACAACGATCTTCAATAATTTACTAAAGATTAATCTTCTTTAGTAAAAATAATCTATGTATAACAACTTGGATTTATTAGTGTGCTCTGGTTTGAAGTTTTTAAAAATATAACACAGGAAAAAATTGAAAGTAAATGAAAAACTTAAAAACCATTAGATAAAGCAAAATTATTTTTTATTTATGGTAATGACACAATGAACTACTTTCTGACACCTTGAACATATGAATATCAGTCTTTTATAGCATAACATCCATTACTCTAAATCCTCTGCAAATTTATGTTACAGCATATGTAGTGTGGAACCTGGACCTTGAAGTCAGAGAGATGAATTCAAATCAAAATCTGCCATGTACTACCAGTACAAATTTGACAAGTGTTATAGACTGAATTGCATTCCCTCAAAATTTGTATGTTGAAGCCTTAGCTGCTAGTGTTACAGAGGGTGACTGTGTCTGGAGATAGGGCCTTCAAAGAGTTGCTTAAGGTAAATGAGGTCACAGAATATAACCCTAATCCAATAGGACTTGTGTCTTTCTAAGAAGAAGTCAGGTGCTGTGGCTCATGCCTGTAATCCCAATACATTAGGAGGCTGAGGGAGGAAGATTGCTTGAGCTCAGGGGTTTAAGAACAGTCTAGACAACATGGAGAGACTTCACCTCTACAAAAATAATAAATTAGCCAGACATAGTGGCATGTGCCTGGTATTCCCAGCTACTTGGGAAGCTGAGGTGGGAGGATTGTTTGAGCCTGGGAGGTAAAGGCTGCTGCATTCTAGCCTGGGAGACAGAGCAAAAGCTTATAGAAGTAGGAGATGAAGGAGAAGGAGAAGAAGAAATAGCAAGGATGTTCACTCATTGAGAGAAGGTCATAGGAGGACATAGCAAAAAGGCGGCCACCTACAGTCTAAGAAGAGGGACCTCAAAAGCAATCAAACCTACTGTCACCTTGATTTTGGACTTTCAGCCTCTAGAACTGAGAAAATAAATTTCTGTTGTTTAAGAGACACAGTCTATGGTATTTTTTTACAGCCCTAGCAAACTAATACAGCAAGTAACTTAAACACTTCATATGTCAGTTTTCTTATTCACAAAGTGAAAATAACAGATCCAACTTTCAGAGTTTTTATTAGAAGGAAAAATACTATATGTAAATTCCTTGCCACACACATCTGAACATATAAATGTAAGTATTTCCCAATGCCATATTCTGTATAAAATACCAAGCAATGTCAACTCAAGTTTAGAATCATTTAATATTTTTTCCTCATAGTCTATTTTCTGTGAATTGAATCATAACATGCCAATTTATTAACATAATATAGAATGGCCTTAAAATACTCACAAAGGCTCTCTATGAATTCTACCATTTCATTGACTTGTCACAGCTAACAATAAGTTTGCCATTTCAAACCATAGTTCTGAATGTGTATCTGTGGTGTGGCAAGTAAGGAACTAATTAAGTATGAAATTACCTTATATATCTAAAGCTGTGTCTGCTCACCTTTAGGCATTTTGGGAATCCACCTAATGAGATATGAGTTTTGCTCCACAGGACAATCACAAAGCTCATTAATGCTCATTAAAACATAAGTAGTATTCAATGGATTCAGCAAAATCTCACTGTATTTTAATGAACATCTGAATCATCCAATGGAGCAAAACCCTCTCAAGGAGAAATTCTTGTTAATGCAAAAGGAAAGTGCAGGCCAATACAGATAGTAAATATTGTAAGTTTACCTACATGTAGACACATCTGTGAAAAATAGAAAACATATTCCCAGAAGTTCATCTCTTAACAATTAAAAATAAACCTGTCTCAGTTGATTTGACAAGCATCTGAAATACTAGAGAGAAGTATTTAGTGAAATCACTAAATTATTTGTCAATAAGAATGTTTCGAGTTGTTTTTCTCACATTGGATTTAAGAAAGTTGAAAATCTTCTGTTTTATAACTCATGTTGAAAACACTGTAGGTAAATGATGAATAAATATTTATTAACTGAGTAGATAAGTGACTTTAATATTAAAGTCTATATATTCATTTACAGACGTATAGTATCTTTCCGTACAAATATTTGAATGTCTACTGTGTGTTAGACACATACTAGCACTGAAAGTAAGAGTGATCAAAACAGACAGAATCTTAATGTCACAAAGCTTATATTCCTAAGAGAGAAAGAGGTGATAAGCATGTAAATATGGAACCAGTTAATAAGAAATATAGAAAACATAAAAACCTGGTAAACGTATCTATAGTAGAGAGAGAAGAAGAAGCACTGTTACAGATAGGGTGGATGGAAAAGGTCTCTAAGAAGTTGTTATTTGAGGAGAAACAGGATTGAAGAGTAAGCCTTGGGCATATGTGAGGGATGAGCTTTAGGGACAGAAGGAACTGAAAGTATAAATGCCTAGAGGCAGCAACAGACTTAGAGAAATACTCATAAGGCCAGTGTGCCTGAAATGCAGCGAGGCATGAAGAAAGTCACAGGTGATGAAATCAGAGCCATAATCAGGAACAGTGGCACCGATTTTCAGGCTTCCAAAAGAATCTAGATTTTATCTAAGTGGGATGGGATCATTCTAGAACTTTGAGTAAAATAGTAACTTGATTTTACGTCTATTCTAAAAGACTCTCTGACTTCTACTTGGAGAAAAGGTCATAGTAGTTTGGACAAGGGTAACAGTGAAGCTGTTGAAATGAGGATGACAGGAGACTTGGCAGAATTGAATGATGGATTGAATATGGTGTGTGAGAGAAAGGAAAGGGCCAGTGGATGACCTGAAGGGTTTTAGTCTAATATACTTATTGGCCAAATAAATTTTTGACATTTTTCAAATAAGAGCTTTTATTTTTTGTCTCAAATAAATTGATATTAAAACCAAAATAGGACAAGTACAGTGGCTCACACCTATAATCCCAGCACTTTGGGAGTCTGAGTTGGGAGAATCACTTGAACTCAAGAGTTCAGTACCAACCTGGGAAACATAGTGAGACCCTGCCTCTACAAAAAAGTTTAAAAATTAGCTGGTCATGCTGGCACATGCCTGTGGTCCCAGCTATTTCTGAGGCCAAAGTGGGAGGATTGCTTGAGCCCAGGAGTTCGAGGCTGCAGTGAGCCATGATCACAACACTGTACTCCAGGCTAGTGATAGAGTGAGACCTTGTCTCAAAAACAAAAATAGAAAAAAACCCTCACAAAATAAATATAAAACTGAAATAAATATTATGTCAAGAACATAAATTATAAATGAAGTAGTTCCCATGAACCAGTGCCAGGACCAATTCTGTTCTTACTCAGGATGTTCTGCCTTAAGGAGCCATTCTATTTCCAAGATTTAAGAACTATATCAGTCCTCACATCTCCCAAATATTTGAGGAGACTTCAAGAAGTACTTGGCAAATAGAATTAAAAAATGTAAATAAGAAATATAAATTTTCTCCTCTCCACAGAAGCTCCATCAGGCTTAAGACTTCTAAGTGATGATACAAGCCATTCGATTCATCTCTAAAAACCCAAGGTTCCTGAGAATTTAACCATGTCAATGCAATCTTTTCATATTATTGAATAAAGAAAAATGAGTGCTCTTTAAAGATTTTTTAAGATTAGGAAACAAAAAGAAGTCAGTGGGGGCCAAACCAGGACTGTAAGGTGGATGCCTGGTGATTTCCCATCAAAATATTACAAAATTGTCCTTGTTTGATGAGAGAAATGAGCATAAGCATTGTGGTAAAGAAGGACTCTCTGGTAAAGCTTTTCCAGGCACTTTTCTTTTGAAGCACTAGTTCACTTTCTCAAAACACTCTCACAATAAGTAGATGTTATCTTTCTTTGGTCCTCCAGAAACACAAAAAGCAAAATGCCATGAACATCCCCCCAAAAACTGTTGACATGACCTTTGCTTTTGCTTTGACTAGACCACTTCCACCTTTTGATAGCCATTGCTTTGATTGTGCTTTGTCTTCAGGATTGTCCTGGCAAATCTGTTTCATCTTCTGTTACAAATTTTTGGAGAAAGGGTTCAGGATCTTGATCCCCCTTGCTTCAAATTTCCATTGAAAGCCCTGCTCTTGTATGCAGCCAATCTGGGTGTAATGATTTTGGCACCCATTAAGTGGAAAGTTTGCCTGACTTTATTTTTTTCAGCCAGAACAGTGTAAGCTGAACAAACTGAGATGTCTGTGGTGTTGGTTATTGTTTGTGCTATTAATCATCATTCTTCTTCAGTGAGGTCATGAAAAAGATGAATTTTTTTCCTTGTAAATTGATGTGGATGGCCTGCTGCTGTGGGCTTCATCTTCAATATTGTCTAGTTCTTTCTTAAAATGAGTTATCCACTTGTATTGTTTTAGGTTGCTTTAGGGCATTTTCTCCATAAATTTTTCATAAAGCATCAGTGATTTCACCATTCTTCTACGTAAGCTTCACTACAAATTTCATGTTTGTCTTGCTTCAATTTTAGCAGAATTCATGTTGCTCTAATAGGGGCTCCTTTAAAACTAATATCTTATTCTTCTGAGTGCCTTAAACTAGATCTTATTCAGACATGTTATGACAGGTTATTATACGTTAATTGTGATGCAAAAAAATTGGAACTTCCTTCATAGTTTTTCCATAATGCATATTTCCATGAACTATGGCCCCTCATATGATTTCTTTTCTGAGCTTCAGAATGTGATTCTTCTTGAAGTTGTCTTAGATATCTTAAAATCATAATGACCAAAGGCAAATTCTTAATATTCTACCACAAATGTGCTCTCCTGAGATTTTATTAATAAAAGTCACTTTCATCCTCCTAGTACTAGTACATTGGAAATGCTTCTTGGTATGTTTCTTCCACATCACCTAGTTCTGTTGATAATATTTCTAAAATATATCCCAAATGGAACTATTTTTTTTCTCTCTCTCTGCTTACACTAGCTTACTCAAAGTCATCATCACCCCGTCTCTAGATTACTTTTCTCCCTGCTCCAAACTAGCCCTCTGAATAACTTCTTCTCCCTACAGTAATTAGAATAGTCTATTAAATTTTGATCAACATAGCTTTGATATGGAAGAGGAAGTTTCATATATTAGTAACAAATGGTAGTAAAAAATATTCTTCTGCACTTCTGATGTTTCTTCCTATGAAGAGTCATCAATTAATGCAACTCTAGGGTTCTCTTCACTGCCTTTGGCAAGTTTTGTAAATTTTGAGTAATATCCGTGTATGTGCAGCCAAAATCTGTCTGTGTTTCTGGAGAGTTAGTGTACTTATAGAAATCACAGTTCTCTTTTGCTCTTCCATGCCTTATATCATATGTGGACAGATCATTCCCCTTGCTCTAACTCTCTGTGTCCTCGACTGGGTAGAATTCAGTATTAGCAAGTTCATTTCTTTAGTCAACCTAAAGTTGTATCTTCAATTTGACCTCTAATGGTAATTAAGTGTTGCTCTAGCTTACATGTTTTTTAACTTGTTCACAACCTGAGTCAGGAAGAGGACTTCTACAGGCAATAAAATCACTGATTACTTATTTTACTTTGTCGCACATTCCTTGTACTAAGATGATCTTGAGGAGTTCATCATATAAAACCTTCGATTTGCCCATAGATCGTAGCATTGACAAATAACATGAGGGAGAGAAAGGCAAATCTAGATGCAGAATAAATGTCTATTTCATTTAGAACAAATTACTGCCTCTCACCTATGATGCAAAGGATCCCATGTAATCAATTTTCTAGAATATTCTATAGTGGTTAATTTGAGCTGTAATGCTAATTTGGGGACTATTCTTAGTAAATTAAGAATTCAGAAAGATAACTCAGGTCATCTGTGTGGAGTACTGTGCCATTTTGTTAAGTCTACCATAGTCTATATTCCTGCCCCATGACCATTTTGATGGTATATGCATTAATCAAACAATAGGCCCTTAGAGGAAGAACCATAACCGAAAATAATGGTAAGTCATCCTCTGTATATAAGACTATTATCAACAGTGGCAATTTTTACATGGGAAATAATAATATTCAGGTCTTGGTCTATTCAGAGTAATCTATCCAGAAACTACTTACCCCAAATTATTTCACCAAATGTACTCCATTCTGCCAGATTACTAAACATTGACTATGAATCCACATAATTTCTAAGTCAAAGCCACTTCTCTTTTCAAGCAAAGTGCCAGCAGTTGGGAGAATATACAGGTATCTTCAGGGATAACAACATGAAAGCAACTGAATGTCTCATTTCTCTGGTAAACAAGATTTTACTTGTGTTCGCTGAGGGAAGGTCTATGCAAACATACCCAAAATCCGAGGAAGCTGAGAGGCCAGAGAAAGAGGCTACAAATCCAGATCTTTCAAAAGAAACATTTATAGGGGCATTCTTTAGCCTCCATACTTGTTTTACTTCTCAAACAATTGCTTATAAACCTCTCATGTGATTTGTCCTACATTAGACTTAGTCATTTAGAACTCCATTCTATGATGTAATTAAGTATCCTTCTAATTTATTTACTTTTTAACCAAAGGTATGCAAAATCTGCTGTTGTTTGTACTTAAAAAAATGATTGATACAGCAACAAAGGTACCCCAAATAGGGTATCCATGAATTTAATTAAGACATTAGAATCTTTTGAAGACTTTATAAATTGTGTCCACTTAATAATAAAATTTTGTCAAGCTTGCTTGCCTTTGTGTCAGACAGTCAGGTAGCATTCAGTTTAGAATTAGCAAATCTAGGATCTTAGAAATAGCTTTTGGTAATTCTCTGGATATTGTCTAATACAAGTAATGACAGTAAAGATATAATGAAGGAGTTAAAATTTATTAAAGTCATAATTTATGTCTGTCTAAGCCCTTTCATTCATTATTTAAATGTGTGTGACAACCCAACGTAATTGGTACATTATTCTCAATGTACAGATGATAAAACTAAGGCTTGTAGAGGTTAAGTAACTTGTCCAAAGTGGTAGCTGTGTTTTAGTAGTATCATTACTATTTCTTTTAATATCAATATGTCCTAAAGCCAGTTTATAATTTATTTCCAAATCTAATGCATTCCCTGTGTTGGTCAATTATATCACACTTTTGTTATTAAAAATGTCTTTCTGTATTTAGAGAACTAGTAGACTATAGTAGTTAAAAGCATATCATAGACACCCTATTACCTTTTTTGAAATACCAGCTCTGACATTTTTTAGCTGCGTATCCATTACTTCACATCTCTGACCTCAGTTTTCTCATCTCCTAACTGAAATAACAATAATGTCTATCTTATAATGTCGTTGTGAGGATAAAATGGATTAGTGTATGTAAGTAAAGTCAGCTTTGCAAGTAAAATTTTATAAATATCGGTTTTGTCATTGCTGTTTATTATTATTAATAGCATTAACTGTGACAAGAAGTATAGCTAAGACATAAATAAGACTGGTTTCTACTTCAAGTGACTTCCATTCTTATGGAGGAAACAGACAGGAAAATATGTCATTACTAAGTATTATTTTACTTAGTAATATACATATTAGAGGCATATCCAATAATAATGAAAGAATGACAACATGTGTGGAGGAGAAGAACTAAAGCTACACTTAAGGTTCACACAATACTTATTAAAAGATACAATACCTGAGTGACTTCTTCTAAGAACACATATATTTAGCCAGGTAAAATTTAGTTTAGGATGCTGATAAAACCAGAGAGGGTAACATTTGCAAAGGCACTGTGATAAGAGAGTAAAATGGTACATGAAAGAAATGCAAGTCCTTAAAATGGCTTGAAAATACATGATGGGGGAGATGAGATGAGAATTCAGGTCAGAGATAAGCTGAAGTGTATCATTAAAAAGTCACACTGAGAAAGGTAAACTATTTCCTAAATGCTAGCTGTCCAAGGGGTTGGGGTGGGGGTTGTATTAAAAGGTTTTAAGTAGAAGACTGACATGATCCACTAAAATTACTTTGAAAAAAGATCAAACTGAAAGCAATATAAATAATGGATTGAGGGGAGAGGATGTGGCACAAAATTTAGAAAAACAGATGCTATTTAGGAGTCTTTCGATGCCAAAAAATAAAAACAAGAAAATAAATTAAATGATGTAATCCTTAAGAAATTAATACTGGGAATGGAAACAAGAGCCAGATTCAGGTGAAACTAAGGAATTCGATCTAATTAAATTTGATAGTCAACCGGGTAAGGGAAAAAGAAGTGGCAAGGATGATTTATAAATTCATGTTCTTGCTACTGGATGGATTTTAATTTTATTTATAGAGATAGAAACATAGAAAGAATAGAAAGATTTGGTGGGAGATATAAAGGACGTATATATGTATATGTATATATATATAACATTTGGGCCAAGTGGGGTGGCTAACACCTGTAACCTCAGCACGTTGCAAACAGAGGTGAGTGGATCACCTGAGGTCAGGAGTTCAAGACCAGCCTGACCAACATGGTGAAACCCTGTCTCTACTAAAAAATACAAAGATTAGCCTGGTGTGATAGCACGCACCTGTAATTCCAGCTACTCCAGAGGCTGAGGCAGAAGAATCTCTTGAATCTCCTCCCTTCCGGGGGGAGGCGGAAGTTGCAGTGAGCCAAGATTGCACCACTGCACTCCAGCCTGGGCAACAGAGTGAGACTCTGTCTCGAAAAAGAAAAAAGGAAGAGAAGGGAAGGGAAGTGAAGGGGAGGGAGGGGAGGGGAGGGGAGGGAGGGGAGGGGAAGGGAGGGGAGGAAGAAAAGAAAAGAAGAAGAAAAGAAAAGAAAAAGAAAAGAAAAATATAACATCATACATGTATATATCAATATGTCCAATAGAAATATTGGGATAAGTCTATGGGTCTGAAATTCAGAAGGAATTTTTGGCCTGGAAATCCATTTGGTAGCTAACAGCCCATAGGTGGTAGTTGAAACTATGAAACACATAGAATTTCCTCAGTGAGACTATCAGGAGTAGGAAGAGGACCAAGGAAAGGACTTTGGGAAGTGTGAATGAAAAAGCAGGCAGAAGTAAGGGAGCCAATATGGGACACAAAAGGAAAACAACAGGAATGGGAAAGGAAGAGAATGTGGAGCAAAGGAAAGAAAAAGAGACATTTTTAATAATAAAGTGATTAAGCAATATGAAATATTTAGTAACTAAATTGTCATTGGTGAATCTATGGAGCATATTTTCAATGGAGTGTCATAGGTGGAAGACGGGTAGTAGAAGTAGACAGAAAATACAAAAAAAATAGAGGGAGAGATTGTAAATTGTGCATGGCATTTTAAGAAGTTAGACCATTATGCATAGAAAAAGATAGGGGAGGAATATAGAAGGAAATAGGGAAACTGACAATGAAAAAAAAAGCCTAGAAATAGGGTAATATCTAGAAAGAGATATAAAGTGGACATAGAGATTTTTGTGTATTTGTTACTTCATTTTTAAATTATTTGCACTTTAACAAAGTTTAGCTGATAAATTTAAAAGTATATATTTAAGTGAAATAAGTCAGACACAGAAAGACAAACACTGCATGATGTAAGTTTTATGTGAAATCTAAAAATGTTGAACTCAGAATCAGAGAGTAAAATGGTGGCTTCCAGAAACTAGGGCATGGGAACATGAGGAGCTGTTGGTCAAAGGGCACATAGTTTCAGTTATGCTGAATGAATGAGTTCTGGAGATCTAATGTATGGCATGGGGACTAGAGTTAATGATACTGTATTGTATAATTGAAATGTTCTATAAGAGTAGACTTGGCGCATTTATTACTTCAAATGAGGAAATAAGGCTGTGTATTGAAGAGAAACAAAAACAGACAGGTAGAGTTTAAAGATTCAGTTGTCAGAGAAAACAATGGATCCAAGTCCCTGAGATAGAGGAAGGGTTGAGATGCAGAATACTGGTAGAAGTATGTTGTTTATGTGGAAGAAACAATGTTTCCACCAAAATTGGAGGGAAAATAGTAAGAATGAGGGTGTATATAGATAATTTATACCCCCTTGATGTTGATAATATCGCAGGTACAAAAGCAAATTTTGATGATATTTCAGAAAGTCAGGAATGCATAATTGGAAGTGTCTGTATGTTACGTGTACAGGAATATACTAGAGCCTAGAATGAAATAATGCATGTATCCAAATGACTAAAAAATCTACAGTTAATTTATTATGAAAAAAATGTGTGAAGAAATTTTGAGTGGTCTATAAAAATTGAATACATTAATAAGTTACATTAGCATAGATGACTCATGCTTAAAAGATCTTTTTTATGGAAGAGATACTTATCATATTGCTCACTGACTGTATAATAGAATTTAAATAAATTAGGCCTCAGCTGTTATCTTCATTTCACAAAAAAAGCATGATATTATAGCAGAAAGGGGCAAATTATATTTCAATAACTGGAAGTTCTTAATATGACCAAAATTATGTAAATTCTACCAACCGTCAATTTTCTAGGAATTTTAGTCTTCATGCTAATTCACAAAAATCAAGCACAATGTATTTGCAGCTGGCTTAATTCTCCACTGAACTACAGAAAAATATGGCTCATTGAACCAGGTAGTGCCATACTGGCACAGTTTTAAGAAAAGGTAAATATATTTGGCAAATTTCAGGACTACCTTAGAAAAACAAGCACCTCGGCATCTTATGTTTTATATGATCAATAGGACAGTACAGCATTTAAGAGAGACAATGTACCATGTTACATACGGGAAAGAACATGGTCTCTGCATGCCTAGGGTTTCAATGGCAATGGTGCCACTTGTGACTTTGTGCATCTACCATCTCTGAGTCTTGTTGACTTCATTGACAAAATGTTAATGATAATGTATATCATCAGTCATCCGGAATTTTGTCAAACTTTTCGGATATATTTGTTTCTTTTCTTTCTTTTTTATTTATTTATTTATTTTTAACAAGGTCTTGCTCTACTCAGCCTGGAGCACAGTGGCATGATTATGGCTGACTGCAGACTCAAATTCTTGGGCTGGAACCACACCCCTGCCTCTGTCTCCCAAGTAGCTGGTACTACAGGCATGTGCCCTTATGCCTGGCTATTTTTTAAATTTTTGTAGAGATGAGGTATTGCTATATTGCCCTGGCTGGTCTCAAAACTTGTGGGCTAAAGTGATCCTCCTGCCTTGACCTCCCAAAGTGCTGGGATTATAGGCGTGAGCCACCTCTTCTAGCCTCCTATTTTTTTAGATGGTAGAAATTTGCACATTATATTTGAATGATTGCAGAAGAGAGATTAGAGACTGGAAAATTTAAGATTAAAGAGAGAGAATGTATATTTCAGTGTAAAATCTATATCTTTGTCTGCTATAATGAAATACCATAAACTGGGTAACTTATAAAGATCATAAATGTATTTCTCATAGTTTCGAGACTGGGAAGTCCAAGAACAAGACTCTAGCACATTGGGTGAGGAACAGTTTTCTCATAGATGGTGCCTACTTGCTGTGTTCTCACATGATGGAAGGGGCAAGGCATCTCACTGGGTTCCCTTTAATAAAGGCATTCATCCTATTCATGAGGGCTCCTCCCTCACGACATAATTATACCCCGAAGACCCTGTCCCCTGAAATCATTACACTGGAGATTAGGATTTCTTTTTTTTCTTTTTTTTTTTTTTTTTTTTTTTTTTTTTTTTTTTTTTTTTTTTTTTGAGATGGAGTCTCGCTCTGTCGCCCAGGCTGGAGTGCAGTGGCGCGATCTCAGCTCACTGCAAGCTCCGCCTCCCGGGTTCACGCCATTCTCCTGCCTCAGTCTCCCAAGTGGCTGGGACTACAGGCGCCCGCCACCTCGCTGGGCTAGTTTTTTGTATTTTTTAGTAGAGACGAGGTTTCACCGTGTTCATCAGGATGGTCTGGATCTCCTGACCTCGTGATCCACCTGTCTCGGCCTCCCGAAGCGCTAGGATTACAGGCTTGAGCCACCGCGCCCGGCTAGGATTTCAAAATATGAATTTTTGGAGCATACAAATATTAGATAATAGCAATCTATGAAAAAACAGGAAGAGATTAGATATCTAGAGTACAGGTAAGATAATAGTCAAAGAAGAAATGATGTGTGAAACATCCCAGGTGTATATTGACCAAATAATGATATATTCTATTAAAAAATAAGGGTTATTAAAACAACAGTGACAATGTACATGAGTTCATCAGGGTCTCTAAATGCCTACACATATGCTATTTTTATTCCCAATCATTGATTTAATTCTTCTTTTCCTTTACCATATTCGTCACTTTCAGCATTTGTCAGTAGTAGTGAAATTACTACCACATTTTCCCCCACATACATGTTGTTCCCCCACATACATGTATACATAAATGTATACCCCATAAAATGCCTTGTTATTTTTCTAGCTATCATTCAAATATTCATGCCCAATCTCTTTATTCTGATGTGTCCAAAGAACAAACATATAACATGATACATCTGACTGTAATCAGCCCAGTATCCTGACCTAACCTGCTGAGCCTCCACTGTGGACTTGACAAAATCAAATACAGTCTTCTTACAAAAATGGAGGCTGAGAACCAATTTCACTCAGAGGTGAATTTGGTTTGGGCATGTAATATTACCAGTTCTCTGTTTCTGACCTAGCAGGAGCAAGTAGTGTTTCTGAAAGGGAGCATAAAGCAATAATTAATATTTTAACATTTAGAGAATCACCAATAAAAAACAACCAAAAAGTTTTAAAAACAATTTTTATACAAATAAAAATTAATATTTTAATATTTAGAGAATCATCAATATACAAGGTATTGAAATAAAAGGAAAGCCACAAGAAACAGAACAAAGCAAACAAAATACATAGGGTATTAAATAGAATGCAAGATGAATTAAAACTGAAAATCAGCCACCTTTAACACACACACACACACGAACTTAAAGATTATATCAAACCCATATTTGTCCATTCTAGATTATCCAATGACACTGACTTTGTTGAGAAATTGGAGAAGTTCTTTATATGCATCCGTATTACCAACTAGCTAGATCAGTTTTTAAATGTCTTAATTATCCTTATAGCTATGATAGAATCATTGGGCATTTTCATACACAGCTGGAGTATTGGTATAAATTGGTATAATGTTTCTAGATGGTATTCTGAAGTATCTATCAAGCTTATAGAAATTGCTTTTTCAAAATATAATAATTCCATGGAGATAATTAAAATTTTTAAAAAGTTTGGCTGTGTGTTTCTGAGAGTATCACTTAACAAAATGAATATTAGAAGTAACTCAAATATCCCAAATAATACACACATATGCACACAGAAATGCACCATCCCTGTCTATTTTAATGAAAAGCAGTCAGTAGAATTTAAGCTACAGAAGTAAACCAGTCCTAGAGTTTATTACCTTTATCCTTCAATAATTCTTTGTATGGTCTCATAATAAGCATTTAATTTTCATTTAGAGTCATACTTAAAAGAATGGCCAAATAATTATTTTGCCTTAATGTGTGATTTTAGTCTTCTGACTGCTTATAAAAGAGCAAAATGGGGGAAAATCACCATTTCAAGGAGTCTGAAGAATTAAAAAATGTGTGACTTCCTCTAACCTTCACTGCAAATTAATTTTTATGTATATTTTTAATTTGATAGATTGACATTTCGCTAATCTTGACTACATGGATCAGTAACTCCCACTACTTAGCCAAGAGGTTAATGAGAAATTGATAGTAATAACAAAAAATATACCAAGAGGATTTGTCCTGTTTCTCCTCATCCAAAATAATAATTTGGAGCATCTATCAAGCACTTTCTTGAAAGAGAATAAGCTATGCGAAATGCCAATGTGTAAAGAAAGTAATTTATAACTTAATGACAGACAGCCATCATGAGATTGCTTTTTTAGACACTTCCTTTGTATGTTACCTATTGCCAAATATACCATAGAATTACAGGTTTCTCTCTCTTAAATGTGCACTTAACCAGGAACTTTTTATTGACAGAACAAAAAATTAATCTTCTGTCTTATTTTGTATGGCTAAATATTCAAGTAAGAACGCTATGACTTAAAGTCGTGGCACACACATAAACACACATAAACACACACACATATACATACACAGATAGATACCTACATACATACAGTATACACACTTAAACATGTATAATATTCATAATATGTGATATATTATGTTACATATTGACATTTAATAAAATTAATATAAAAATGTTTCATATTATGAAATATTATTCAGTGCTAAAAAATACTATGAATCCATGAAAAGGCATGAAACTCATATGCATATAACTAAGTGAAAGAAATCAATCTGAAAAGGCAGCATGCTCTGTGATTCCAAATATACGACATTCTTGAAAATAAAAATCTAGAGAGAGTAAAATGATCAGTGGATGCCAGTGGTTGGGGGAAGGGAGGGATGAACAAAAAGAGCACAGAGGATTTCGAGGGCAGTGAAGCTACTTTACATGATGCCATAATGTAGGTACTTGTTATACACTTATCAAAGCCCACACACTGAACAACATCAAGTGAGAATCCCACCATAAACTATGAACTTTGGATGATAATGATGTGTCAACGTAGGTTCATCAGTTGTACAAATGTATCACTCTGGATGTTGGTACTGGGAAGGCTACCTACATGTGGGAACAGGGAATGTATGGGATGTCTATGTACTTTCTGTTCAATTTTGCTGTGAACCCAAAATGGCTCTAAAAATACAAGTCTATTAAAATAAAAAGTGTTACATATACAACTTGGATTTATCTTTCTCAAAGCACAGCTTGGTAGAAGACAGCATATGATTTTTTTTTTTTTTAAGAGACAGGGTCTTGCTGTGTTGCCCAGGCTAGAGTGAGAAGTGGCCCTTCACTTGGTTTGCATAGTCATGGTGTACTATAGCCTATAAGTCCTGGGTTCAAATCATTTCTTCTGCTCAGCCCCCGAGTGGCTAAGAAAAAAGGCATGGTGTATCCAGTGAGATATTTGATTTTACTTCCCAGAGAATTTCTTCTAACATGAAACTTACAGCTTGGAATATTAATTACAGGTCTTGAAGCTCCCTAAAAAATTCCAACATACTTCATCACCGCTGTCAAGTTTCCAAAATACTGCTGCAAAAACCCCAGACAATGCCACCTTTATAACAAATTGATAATGAATATGTCAAAAATCCAGCCATATTAGCTCCACCACTAAACTTATTTTAGGATAGTTTGCAATTTTGCATTTTCAGAATATGTTAAACTGATTGATTTCCAGGAAAACTGCTTTTATTAGAAATTTAAACTTAATTTTTGTGATATTTCTATTCTAGGGAGTGTAACTTTCTCAGTGAGAACTTGCTTTCTGGGGAATATTAAGGACACCCCATGTCTTGCTTTGTTTCTATTTTTTAGAATGCATTTGAAAACAGGTAATGAAGACACTGCCTCACAGTTTAATGTGTTGATATACACAACCTTCCTAAGGTGCAAATGCATGCAGTGGGTCACTTTCATTAGAGTCCCAAAGACTTGCAGCAGCTGGAGATTCCTTTTTTCTACCACTCGGAAAACACTCTCAAGACATCTTTGCTAATGCTGACCATTCTGCTTTGTGTATTGAGATTCTAAAATGTGCTAATTACCCTGGCTGGAATTCAAAATCTGATCTACTTTGCCAGGAATAAGACAGTAGTCCCTAGGATGCATGGAAGGAAAAAGCTAGCCTTCAGCTTGTTAAGCCACCATGCTGGCCACTTCATCATAGGAGTCTTTATGTCCCTAGAAGCCAAGAAAGATTTATAGAACCGCTTACAAATTAAAAGAGATGCTGAATAGGCAAGAGCAGCGGCTTCAACTCACTGCGAACAGTGTTGGGAGAATTAGTTTACCAGACTGGGAAGTTGCAAATGCAATTGAGTGCAACATGAAATACAATAGCCTGTAATCCCCACAGTGACCACATACCCACATACCTGCAAGGCTAAAATTGGCTTTTGACCTTAGAAATACATACACACATATATATATACACACACCCACACACATGTATACACATACATATATATACATGCATGCCTTTGCTTAATGTCTATGTACTTTCTGTTCAGTTTTGCTGTGAACCCAAAATGGCTCTAAAAAAGAAAGTCTATTAAAATAAAAGTATCACATATACAACCTGTATTTATCTCTCTTGGATTTATCTCTTCTCAAACATTCAAAGCAATAACAATAATCTTGGTTCCCTCACCAATTTTTTGAAAAAAATCAATAATTTTCAAATTGTGAGCATTTCTACATTGCTAGGTTTTTAAGTGGAAATTACATATGCCAAAAAAAGAAAAAAAAAATGCTCTAAGGTACTGGCTCAATTATTTTGCAAATCTTTCATTAAGTGGAAGAAAACATTTGGATCTTTTTTCTGCTCCCTTGTGCAGTGATTAACCAAGTTAATTTGCAAAGTTGAAAGTGTTCTTTTTGTATTGCTTCTCCTGTATCAATAGCCAAATCCTTGCTGCAATTGTTAAAAGTTTGAATTTTTAATAAATCTTGCTGCAGGTCTTCATTCACTATAATTCATGTTAACAAGATTCAATGAATATTGCAAATGATCATTTTTCTTGTTATTCAAAAGCTACTCACTAATTTGGCAAAAGGTTTGCCCACATCTGATTTACTTAATACCCGAGTAAAATTAGATAAAATGAAGAGAATTATATATTAGCAAAATGTTTAATTTAGGTCCATGAGGCTGCTGATTCAGGCTTTCCAATAGAGCTGGCTGCTAAGGCTTGGCCCAGACACAGCAAACACTCCATTCTCTTTCCTGGTCTTTTCATCAGGTTCCAGGATAAACTCCCTCTTCTTTCACTCAGAGCTTTGACCTCACCAAGGTTTTCAACATTTTTTAACCTTCTGGGCCGTTTTCACCACATTACAAATTGATTATAAACAGCCTCAAGTAATAACAGAGGAAATGGTTGTTGAGTGCCTAATATTTTTTCATTACTGAATCATACGGACTGTCAGAATTTCGGGGGAGGGGAGAAATAGCAAAAATGTATACTCTATTATCAATAACATAAAATTTGACAGGAGATAAAATATATCAAGAAACAATGACAATACAACAAAAGATGTATTCAATTAAATGCCAAATTATATCATGTCATTTGAGAGATCTAACAATTCTAAGGAAATGTTTTTGTCACAGGATCCTTGGGGTGTCACTTTGCCAGCCAGAAACCTCTGTGGAGAGCGGGTGTTGCTCAGGCATGCTGGACTTCTTCCACCTACGCCCTGGCAGGCGGCGCTCGGCTCGCACTACCATGCCCGACCCCACACCTGCCAAGGGCGAGACAGGTGCGGAGTGGCAAGGGTTATGTGGGCGAGGCCACTGTGCATAGCCAGTGGCTACTACGGCAGAGCAGGCAGCTCTAGGCACCAGCACAGATGCTGGCTCAGCTGCCGGCTCCATGCGAGGCTGTAGCTGGACCAGATGTACCGCAGGTGGTTTCCACTGTGCACACCTGTGGAGGAAGGAAACATGGTGGTACCCAGAAACTTGGAGATGCCAGGAACTGCAGAGCCCCCAAAAGGGTGTCACAGCCCTAGCTCAGGGAGCTCCTAGGTCTTGGCTTCCTGAAGGGCTGCATGCAGCTCTTCCCTCCTTCTTGTCACTGGCAATGTAAGAAGCCAGGTTGGGGTTTCAGCCCTGCTTGTGTTACAGCTTTTTCAGTCCCCCCAAGACAGGTCCCAAGTTCTTGTCTTACATCCAGGAAGAATGAGGTATGTGAACAACTGGAGGGTGAGCAAGGCAGAGAGGAGCTTCACTGAATGGCAGAACAGCTCTCAGGACACCCAAAGCTGGTAGCTCCTTTCTACAGGAGCAGGTCATCTCAAGGAGTGTCTGGCTCTTAGTGGAGAGGAGACCTAAGTGGGTAGCTCCTTTCAATAGGCAGGTCATCCTGAGCCGTCCAGGATACCTCAATTGGGTAGATCCTTCCCATAGCAGGTCATTCCCACGTCTCTCTGTGAGTCTGGGTGAGTCCAGAGTTTTTATAGGCTTGATAACGGAAGAAATGAATTCTGATTGATCCATGGGCAGCCATGAGGCAGATGTAGAAAAAGCACCGTTTAAGTTGCGGACTCCACCCAGAACTGACAGACTGGCCGCATGCTTCCGGCCGTTTATGACTTGAAGGTGGGGTTCAGGCCGTCCATGGCTTGAAGGTGGGACTTCACTGGGGACCCACCCCTTTCCACCTAGAAGCCTGTCTGCCTCCTGCCACCATCCATCACGTCATCCAGGGTTCCCAGGCTGTTCATGCCAACGGGCACCTGGAGGTCTGTACCGAGCTGGCCTCAGTTCCCTCAGTCTCCCCTCCATGTTCATCAGTGCCCATAGTCCAGAGGGGACAAAGGTGGCAGGGGGCTAGTATGTCAACAACAGCCCGAGCACATGCACACCCGGCTGGGACAGCACCCAGTCTCGGCCTCAACTTTGCTCTGAAATTGGAGCATGCACCAGGACTTGGGAAGAGTCCAGGCAGTGGAAGAAGACATTTCTGAGCGTGCGCGGGGCATGGGGTCGGGGGGCACTTCCCCAGACTCGGAGAGTACAGACATGCCTTGGTTCACAGCTGCAGCTGTGTCCAGAAGGGCGAGGCTTCCACCCGGCCAACTTGGAAGGCGGTGGGGCTCCCACCTATTTCCAGCTCCTGCAGGCTCCGCGGAGCGCACAGTCCAGTTGTGCCTTCCCCACTGCAGTAGGCGTCTTCCCAGCAGCCAATCACACGGCCGTGAATGCCATCACTTTGTGGTATACCTACAGCCTTAGGTAGAAATAAACTTAGAATAATTATCTCTTGAATATCTTCTAATAATTAATTTGTTCTCAAATTACTCTAAAACAATAAATAAACATGGTAGTTTTTAGTGACTTGAAAGAGTTTCTGAAAAGTATGTTAGGCATAGTGAAGAAAAATAATGAATTTTTTCCTGTGTTGAAAATTTCACAAAATTTAAAAACTTAGGATGAAGTAAATATTCTATTGTTTTCCTTTTCTAGGAATGTTTTCCATAGACTTAAGTATAATCCATGTGATTCTTTGTGGCTCTCATTTTTCCTCCTTTTAAATAGAAATCTCTACAGTGGTTTACGTATGCCTGTCCCTCCACTGAATGTTAGGTTTGTGGGTAACAGTTAACACATCTCTTTAATTTCGTAGGTCTAAAGATTATAAGGAACATATGTGGGGAGCTGTACTTAAAGAACCATACTAAATGACTTTCATCTACACGTGAATTTGATTTAGATGATGAGAGTCCAGGCACTGAGCTGATGCTATAGTGGATGATACTCTGGGGAACTTGGAAAAGGCAGAATATATTTACATATGGGAGGGAATGAATCACTGAGAAACCAGGGGACAGCTCATGGTACACAGCTTATAAAAAGACTCCCAATGATCCCTACTTCCTTATATAAAAGACTGCCTATGTACAATCTTCTCTTCTTAAGTGTGGACTGGCTCTAGGGAATATAATATAACAAAAATGGCAGGATACCATATCCAAGATTAGTTTGCAACAATACCATGATGTGTATGTGTGTGTGTGTGTGTGTGTGTATGTCTGTGTCCGTCTCTGTCCCTCCTGTCTCTCTCTCTCTCTCCCTCTCTCTCCCTCTCTCTCTCTCTCTCGACCTTCACTGTAGAGAAAGCACACTTCAATTTTGAGAGCTTTTCTATGGAGAGTTCTACATGGTATAAAAACTGATATCTCCAAGCAACATCTAGTGAGAACCTGAAGCCTACTAACACCTATATGAGTGATCTTGGAAGTATATCCTCCCCAAGGAGAACCTTAAAATGACTGCATCCTCATTTAACATCTTTATTAGGCTTTTATTTGGCTTACGAGAGATCCTCAGCCAAAGGCATTCGATTAAGCTGTTCGGTCAAAGATGCTACCTTCTGGAATCACTTACAGAATAATTTTTTCTTCTTTACTCTGCCTTGCAAATTCAAACTTTCTTCCGTTTCTTTGAGCTGTGATCTGAGACTCCTTAATTCAGTGATTCTTCAGTGCCGAACTTACGTTCTTCTCCCTGGTGTCTGAAAATTACTCAAGTCAGTAAACCAGGGACATTTTAGGGTCCACTTGGGTTGTTTTCCTTCTGTCAGCAACTGGAAATTTGTGTTGCTGTTGCCTAATTTCTGAAACCAGTGTGGCAAATACTGTCTTAGTTCCGGCTACTATAACAAAGTACAATAGACTGAGTGGCTTAGAAACTACAGAATTTTATTTCTTACAGTTCTGGAGGCTAGAATGGGTGCCAGTATGGTCCAGTTCTGGTGAGGGAACTTTTCTATGTTGCAGATTGCTGTCCTTTCTTTGTATCCTCAACTTGCAGAAAAAGAGCAAGAGAGGTCTCTGAAATTCTTTTGATAAGGGCGTTAGTTCTGTTCAGGAGCACTCTAGTCTCATGACCTATATACCTCCCAAAGGCCCCACCCACTAATATCATTACATTGTGTGTTAGGAATTTAATATATAAATTTTAAGAGGACAAAACAATTTAGCACATAAAAATATCTTGTCTCTTTCTTTTCTTTCTTCTGTTTTTTTTTTTCTTCCTCTCTCTCTCTCTCTCTTTCTCTCTCTTTCTCTCCTTGGAGAAGCAAGTCTAGTATACCACATATTCATGCTTGAAACATTCAGCAAGTTTTTAATTTTATATATTATTTCTTTAATTCCGAAAATTTTATTTCATTCTTCAATAGTGCTACCACCTTCAAGACTGTCTCTTGTTCCTTTAAACATAGCAAAGACCATTGTTTTCATGTCTCTAGTCAATATTAAAACACTGGTCTATTTCTACAGTTTGTTGATTTTGATAGGTTTTTTTTTTTTTTTTTAAGATGGAGTTTCACTCTTGCTTCCCCAGCTGGAGTGCAATGGCGCGACCTAGGCTCACTGCAACATCCGCATCCCGTGTTCAAGTGATTCTCCTGCCTCAGCCTCCTAAGTAGCTGGAATTGCAGGCATGTACCTCCATACTTGGCTATTTTGTATTTTTAGTAGAGATGAGGTTTATCCATGTTGGTGAGGCCGATCTCAAACTCCTGACCTCAGGTGATCTGCCCACCTTGGCCTCCCAAAGTGCTGGGATTACAGGCATGAGCCACCGTGTCCAGCCAATTTTGTTAGGTCTTAATCTTGTAGTTCAATTTTCTTTTCCCTATAGCTATCTTTGACTGTGTGCTGGATATTATACTTTAATAGCTGTATATAGCTACTAATACAAATATAACTACACGTACAAATAATTTATTTCAGAACTATATTGGATATATATTATTTAGGAGAGAAATGTGTTTTTCTAGTTTGGGCAACAGGCCTATAATTGAACAAGATTACCTTAAAACAAGTTCAAAGACTGAAACTCCCTGGATGATCTCTACTGGATTAGAATCAGGTAATATACACAGGAGATTAACACCAGACAGTAATTTCACAAGGGCTTTTTTTCTTCTGACTTACTCTGATCCTGTGAGAGCAGCCATTTGGTATCTCATTTTTATAGGCATGGTCTGCTGTGAGACCTTGCCCCTTTACCCACCTGATTTGAGTAGTTTCTTTTTTTTTTTTTTTTTTTTTTTTAATAACTAAAGCTTCAAAGACTGTCAATATAAAGGTGCTAATTTCTCTTAAGGGTAGATCACTGACAAGTTTGTTACCTCTCTGTTTTATTTTTCCTTTTACGTGGCCTCTAATAATTGTTTCCTGTTTTGTCATCCCTTACAAAATTGAAAGCATTTTATTAAAATACTTCATTCATTATTTTTAGATTTTATTTTTCAGCATGAGTGTTGACTTGCATAACCTAGCTTATGAAAGGGACCAGGACAGCAGGGACCAGGGCTGCAAAACAACTCCTGAACTAACTTAGGCAAACAATTCCAGGAATCTAGAAAGCAGAACAGACCGGGTGAGCAGACCGGGAAAACAAGCCCTACCCCTACCCTACCCCTGCCCTGCAAGCCCCTGATAAACGTCATCAGTGTTTCAAAATGTAACTGAAATACCAGAAATGGCGGGAACCGATCATAACCAGCCAAATCACCTTGTTCAAATGTCGGCCAATCCTAAGTCTGATGTGTACAAAATCCCCTATGACTCTGTACCTGTTTACCCCTGACTATAAAAATGCTGTCTGGAGCCCAGTTAAGGAACTTTCCCGCTCCTCTCATGACTAGTGAGGAAGTTCCAGGTTCGAACCTGTAATAAAGATCCTTGCTGCTTGGCTTTGACTCCGGACTCTGGTGGTCTTCTCTGGGGAATAAACGGTCTGGGCATAACATCTGGGGGCCCGTCTGGGATTTCCCCCAAGACCACCAGACCCCAAGTCAACGGATCCTGATCTGTAAGTAAGCCGGCTCTGTCTCTGTCTATTTCCCTGAAAATCTCGCGAGATCTGTAGTCTGTATTGCAGGTGGCACAGTCTTGGCGGACGCGCTAAAAGACAGCCACCAGGGACTGGCGGGAGACGTCCCCCGGTGCCCATCTGGGGGCCTCCACATGTGGTTGTCCCATCTGACTCTGGTCGGAAATTAAGTCTGACACGCACTTGCGAATGTTTGCTGTTCATCATTGTTTGTTTGTCGTTGTTAAGTGTTAAGTCTAAACCTCTTCTTCCTTCCCAGGACTTGCCTGATATTTACCTCCACTGAACACTTATTTTTGTCCCCCCTTCTCCCTGTAGGAACAGCCTGAGAATGGGCGGCGCCCAGAGCACGCCGCTCTCCCTCTTTGTTAATAACTTCAAAGATGTTAAGGCTCAGGGACATGACCTAAGTGTAGAACTCAAAAAAGGAAAGCTAGTTACCTTCTCCCGCTGGGAGTGGCCCACCTTTGGCGTAGGATGGTCCTCCGAAGGAACTTTCTGTAAGTAAATAGAATACAGCAATTTGTTAGAGAAATATTTGATACCATCCAATTAATGGTCCTCTGTAACCATTACCAACCTCTTCCCCACCCTGAAGAAGAGGCTACACTGTAATAACTCGGGGTCCAGGATTGGACTCCCAGTTACCTGTGAGAGGGGGAAATGAAAGGGACCAGGACAGCAGGGACCAGGGCTGCAAAACAACTCCCGAACTAACTTAGGCAAACAATTCCAGGAATCTAGAAAGCAGAACAGACCAGGTGAGCAGACCGGGAAAACAAGCCCTACCCCTACCCTACCCTACCCCTGCCCTGCAAGCCCCTGATAAATGTCATCAGTGTTTCAAAATGTAACCGCCCTACCCCTACCCTACACCTTCCCTGCAAGCCCCTGATAAACGTCATCAGTGTTTCAAAATGTAACCGAAATACCAGAAATGGTGGGAACCGATCATAACCAGCCAAATCACCTTCTTCAAATGTCGGCCAATCCTAAGTCTGATGTGTACAAAATCCCCTATGACTCTGTACCTGTTTACCCCTGACTATAAAAATGCTGTCTGGAGCCCAGTTAAGGAACTTTCCCGCTCGTCTCATGACTAGTGAGGAAGTTCCAGGTTCGAACCTGTAATAAAGATCCTTGCCGCTTGGCTTTGACTCTGGACTCTGGTCTTCTCTGGGGAATAAACGGTCTGGGCATAACACCTACTGGTATGAACAATATGAAACAATTGAACATTTGCATTCCTTGATATTCCCATTTGTAAAATGGAGATAAAGTTTCAGAAAGTTACTAATTAAATGAATTGAAATAATATATAAAATTATTGAGAAAATATAAAGCATTTTTCTAATATTATTAAATATTTTAATTGTTTCATTAACTAAACATCATAGAGGGTGTTTATGGGTCTTGCAACAAGCTATCCACTGGGACTGTAAGATAACTGAAACACAGACCAGATTCTTGGAAGAATTTGTTTTGCAGTATCAGAAGTAAACAACATGAACCAGAAATAGCTTCATAATGCAATAAATAATCCAATTTTTATAAATATATAGATATGCTAATAAATTACATACAATAAAGATGAGCATAACAATTTCTTATAGAAGTCAGAAATAGTCTTTAAAGGGTATGGTAACTGGGCTCAGTTTGGAAGTTTGAGTGATATTTCATTGGTCAGAATAAAAAGGAGAAGTACATGGCTGGAAGAAAAGTTCTTTGGTGCAAAGTCATGAAGTCTGGAATGGAAGTGGTATATTGGGTAAAAATCTGAAACATCAGCAAGAAGAGAGATCTTAAAAAGAAATAGCAAAAAATATAAGTAGGATAATCTGGAATCAGATTATGGAAGGTTTTATATACATATTTCAGCCACTTGAACTTAAGCCTACTGCCATAAAGAGATAATAAAAGTTTTAATGAAATGAAGTAACAAAATGAAATTGTGTACCTGAAATCTGTATTTGCTGAGAAAATGAAAGGCATAGTGGGAAAGCTAGAAATGGCAAAGTGGGAAGTCCATTTAGAGTTGATTAAAAGCTATGCATTCCAATTTATATGTGGTCACTGTTTAGGTAAAAGATTAAAAGATTCTGAACTTAAGCAAGAGCTGAGGAGTTAGGAGAGGAAAAATAGATTAAAAAGACATTTGGGAGGTAGACGAGTCAGAATTTGAGTAATCAGTTTGAATGGTAGTGAAATAGGAGAAAAGCACGTTTGGATAGGTTAGTATCACATGACAGAATCTTCACTAGAACGCTCCAGAAGTTTGTATAACATGTAAGTCTATAGGTGACAAGTGACCTTAATGCATACATTAGTAAAATCTATAGGGTAGAAAAGTTTACTCAGAGAGACTTGTAGAGTTAGGAAAGGAAAGGTGAAAATATGGAATTTGGGAACTGTGAATAGTTAGGGGGCAAGAAGAAAGAAAAAACCGGTGAAATGTTGAGACAGTCTAGGCAGAATCTTAAGAAGAATTCAACGTGGAGTGCAGACCCAAAGGAAGAAAGGAGATTTCAGAAGGAGTGGACAGCTACATTAAAAGTTGCAGGGGAGTTAAAATAGAACAAGTTGATCATTAGAACCAGCAATTTTTGCAATAATATCAGAGTTGGTGTTAAAGTGAAGTTGATTTTATAGAAAAAGGAAGGAAGATGTATAGACAGCAAGTATAGATTTCTCTTTTTAAAAGTTTTAAAATTAGTGAGTGTCTAGATGAAAGGGTGATTTTTAGAATATGAGGGACTTCCGCATGCTTTTGCATTTGAGGATAAGTCCTTAATGAAAGATTCTGCATATAAAAGTGAAGGGATGGCCGGGCGCGGTTGTTCATACCTGTAATCCCAGCACTTTGGGAGGCCGAGACGGGCGGATCACAAGGTCAGGAGATCGAGACCATCCTGATTAAAATGGTGAAATCCCGTCTCTACCAAAATACAAAAAAAAATTAGCAAGGCATGGTGGCGGGTGCCTGTAGTCCCAGCTACTCAGGAGGCTGAGGCAGGAGAATGGCGTGAACCTGGAGGCGGAGCTTGCAGTGAGCCGAGATCGCGCCACTGCACTCCAGCCTGGGCGACAGAGCGAGACTCTGTCTCAAAAAAAAAAAAAAAAAAAAAAAGTGAAGGGACATAATTGAAGAAAGACAGTGATAAAAAGCAAGAGAAATGTTTCCATTGTCAGGTTCATGAAATGGTTTTGTATTTCCAAGTCTGCACTCCTATATTTAGGAGTGATTCATAACTCATAATGTGGTAAATATTATCATGGGCATTAGAAGTAGATGTAAAATTGACTGTACAATAAAAAGATAGTGCCTTGGTTGTGGTGTAATAATATAAAGAATCAGACCTCCCATAAATGTGGTTAATTGAGGTAAACTCCCAATTAGTCTTTAGGCAAACTTCTCAGTGTGAATAAAGAAAAAAGTAAGACAATGGTCCTACTGTTACGGGATTTACATTTAGTGTCTTTTAATCACAGAGCAAATATTTAAAATTTTCCAAAGTTAGATGCAAGGAAATACGTTTCCATACTTTATTTTACTTATGTTCACTTTTTAGTAGTTAACATACCCTCCTACAATATTTAAAAAGGCTAAAAGTTATTACATATTTTACTCCCATCCTTGTTTTTCATCCACCCATTTCTCTTCTTGGAGGTATTCAGTGTTATTAGTTTTACTTATACTAGTTAAGATAATACATGCTCACAAAAGAAAATTCTTACAAAGGCACAAGCACACACACACCCCACAGATGGTCATACACTTGACCCTTGGACAATGCAGGAGTTAGATGTGCCAACTCTGTGTGAAGTAGAAAAGCTGCATATAACTTTTGACTCCCTCAAAACTACTAGTAGCTTACACTTGACAAAAAGCCTTATTGACAGCATAAACAGTTGATTAACACATACTTTGTATGTTATATGTATTATATACTGTATTCTTACAATAAAGTGTGTAAAGAAAATGTTATTAAGAAAATCATAAGGAAGAGAAAATCGACTTATTATTCATTAAGTGGAAGATCATTATAAAGGTCTTCATCCTCATCATCTTGACATTCAGCAGGTTAAGGAAAAGGTGGAGGAAAGGAAGGGGTTGGTCTTGTTTCAGGAGTGTCAGAGGTGGAAGAAGTTGAAGAGACGAAAGGGGAAACAGAAGAGGTAGACACAGTCAGTGTAATTTTATGGAAATACTGTAATTTCTGTCTTTTTATTTATCTAGAAATGCTTTTATACGGTACCAATCCCTCTGACTATTTGTTTAGTTTCAGTGTCCATATCATGGAAGCGTACGTGTCATAAAAGAAGATGAAAGCAGTCTGGAATAATGAGAACACTTCTGCCTGAATGTATAGTGTCAATTTGTTTTCTGGCACTGCTTCTTCTACTGCTTCTTCCTCATCGTCTGGCTCATGTTTGGAAGCATTCATCTCCATCGAGTTGTGTCTTCTGTCTACTCCTCTGATGCGACATCTGTTAGCTCTGAACTGCTTCAAAATCTGTCTTGAACTCATTCAAGCCCCTCTGCACTCACCTTTTTGCCATATCCACAATTTATTTGTAAATCCTGTGAAGTCATGCACAACATCTAGACACAGTTTTCTCCAGCAGGAATATATTGTTACAGACTTGATAGCTTCCACACCAACAACAATGGAATCTTCAATGGTGTAATTCCTCCAAATGTTCATGAGGTTTTTTTCTCTTTCAAAGTTATCTTCCATAGTGTGGAAATATTCTTTCCATAGGTTATCATGTGTAATGACGTTTCAGTTCCTCATGATCCCACGATATAGAAGTTGAATTAGGATGGCATGTTTGGGAGCAAGCAGACCACTTTAGTATCTGTGGTGTTGAACTCACGAGGTTATACGTGGCCAGGGAAATTGTCCACTATCAAAAGAACTTTAAAAGGCAGTCCCTTACTGACAGTGTACTTCCTGATTTTAGGGACAAAGCATCATTAAAACCAATTCAGAAAAACAGTTGTCATTGTCCAGGCCTTGTTGTTGTACCGCCAGAGACTGGCAGCTGGTGTTTATCTTTTCCCTTCGAGTCTCAGGGAATTAGCAGCTTTATAGATAAGGGCAGTCGTGATCATAAACCTGACTATTTGCACAAAGCAGTAAGAGTCATCCTATCCCTTCCTGCCTTAAATCCCAGTGCTCACTTCTATTCCTTACTAAGAAATGTCCTTTGTTGCATTTTTTCCCCCCAGAATAGGGCATTTTTGTCTGCATTCAAATTTTGCTCAGGCAGATATACTTTCTCCTCAGTGATTTTCATAATTGTGTCTGGGAACTTGTCTGCTGCCTCTTGACCAACAGAAGCTGCTTTTCCTGTTATGTTAACATTTTTTAAGCCAAACATCTTTCTAAAACTATCAAACCATCCTTTGCTGGCATTAAATTCTCCACCTTCAAATCCTTCACCTTCATTTTGCTTTAAGTTGTCATATAATGACATCATTTTCACTGATAATATTAGAGTCTATATGTATGCCTTTCTTATAGCAATCCTGTACCTTTATAAAAGCTACATATACAATATAAAATTAGAAGTTATTGCACAAAATGTGCAAGGTTTTTGTACCTGCTGGCAGAGCTGCTGTGACAGTCATGAATTTCCTTTTCTTTGTTTACAGCAATCCTTGGGCTGGGTTCCATTTCTCTTGAAATGACAGGCAGCGGAAATTTATTCAGTTGAGCCAGCTATAGACCTCAATCTACAGCACAGATCAAATCATTCAAATTTTTTCTTGTAATATCATGATTTTTTTCTTCTTCCTGGTAACACTTTCAGCATCAGTAGTGTCATTTTGTATTTGTTCTATGGTGTTATTCCAGGTTTATGGTACTGCACAAAGCACGATGAAAAATAAGCCAGAGCTACAAAAGGTCACTTTTTACTAACATACACAATTTACCGAAGAGAAGAACTGTGCACTGGGAGATGATTACCTTCACATGGTGTTTTAAGTGGACACTAACAACACTTTAGCTCACCACAATAGCAAGAAGAGAGGACTACAAAATTATTATAGTAGCACAATATTTACTGCAATTAATTGCCTACTGTTATTATTTAATACTGAATGTCCTTTTCACTGCAAATGCCACCGTGTACAGTCTGTCAGCGTATACATACATGATTTGGGTATATTTTATGGTAGTAAATAATAAAATTGGCTGGTATCTACATACATTTTGTGGATTCATGACATACCTAACTTTTTCTTAATTTTTTGATATTTTTAGGTTACATGACTCATCTCTTGAGTTTTTTTAAATTGTCATGAATCCCCAAAATTTTTCCAAAATATTCATTAAAAGAAAATCTTATATAGGTAGACCTGCACAGCTCAAATGCTTGTTGTTCAAGAGACAACTGTATTATATATACATGCTTAAGTGTCTTGCAATCTCACTTAACATCATATTTAATAGAATATTTTTATTTTTTGTTTCTTAATATTTCTTTCAATGAGTATGACAATGTAGTCAATCATTTCAATATAGTTAGACTTTTAGGCTTTCTCTAGTCTTAAGCTAATGTAAAAAAATGCTTCAAATAATTGTGCATGTATCATTTTACTGACTAATCTTTTTATTTTTTCCATTTTTTTCAATTTTATTTTGCTTGCTTCTCTCATCTTGCGTCACTATACTTTTTTTTTTTTTTTTTTTTTAGCTCTATCCATTCTATTTTTTGTTAATATAATGCAGCGAGGGGGAATTTTATTCCTTCTTCTTCCTTATGCTTGCTAACTGTTACTTCATTTTCTCCTCTCACCTTACTCTATCTTTAAGAACTCCTTAAAAACTGATTTATTTTACTATTAATAAAGGCATTTAATATATTTCTTTTTTTCTTAATTTTTGCAAATTATTGGACCACAATTGAATCATCTCTTTGGAAACAGCTTTCTTTTTGAGCTCATTTGCAGGTTGATTTTTTTCTTTTCCACAGTCATTGATATTGTTTTGCAGTATACGTCTTGTACTGATTACTTTTTGATTAACCGTCGTTGAATACACGAAGATTTTCTTCCCCCAGCTATTTGCTGTGAAGTGCTCAGGGTCATAATTCAGGAAGTTAAAACTTTTTTTTGGATGACCAAGAGTTGTGTAGATGACTTATTTCCTATTTTATGTCTCTCTACATAGTATTTATTTTATTTGACCACCAGCACTGAATGTCTCTCTGGTTTGAAGTGCAGAGTGCTTCCTGAAAATATAGCTACTTTTATAGATCTCATCCAGCCCTTCTTTCCCTAAATCTCTGAACTAAACAAGGTCTAGCTCCTGCTTTCAGCTTCTATACCCATTTTTTTTTTTTTTTTTTCATTTCACATAAAGTAAAATTTTGGACTGTACTTTCAGGGATCGTTCCTCAAATTGAAATGATTATTCTCTGTACTCCTCTGAGCTCTTTCAAATATCTGAGTATTTGATATTTTGAAGACAATATTTTGGGATAGCTGTCTCTTCTTCCCCCCACCTTAATCTTGGGACATCATCTTACCTTCAATCCTAATCAAATACATTATGCCAATTTTTTCATAGATATTATCTCAATAGTTTCTTGCAATATTTTTACTTACAGTTTAGAAGATAAGAAGCTAAGCCTGAAAAAATAATCACTCAACTTTCGGTCAGACAATTCAGAAGTAACTAAGTCAAACATTCAAACCAGGTATGTCTGACTTCAAACACCATTCTTTTTTACCATAGACAACACTGCTATAGAAAACATTTTTCATAAAAATACAGTTAATGATGGATATTGAGGTAAAATCCAATCTATGATACTATTTGTGAGTTAGCAATAAAACATAAGTAGATAATAAGTATGATAATATTGTTATATTTGTACTATAAAAACACTTACTGTTTTCTAACATTATAAATTGAGGGATGTACTTTGCAACTTAAAGTCTTTAACATTTATGGATTGATTTTGCCACCCACAACCACAACTCCAGGTACCATTACAAAACAAAACTCTTTAAAATGACTTTATGACTTTTATCAGCTGGTCAAATTCTTAATCACATAGGTGGAAAAATAAGCACCCTACCTTATACTCAATGTAGAAAAAAGTATTACATAGCGCATTACAGCAATAGATAAAACTTCCTCAAAATCTTGATAAATAAATGCTCCACTGAGCAAAGCACTTGCATTAAGCTCTCTTTCAAACAACAGTGTCTTTCTCATTAGATTACTGAATATCAGTGTGACCTGTTTACAAAACAATGCAATGGACAATTTGATTTGAAGTCTATCTCACCTTAATTTAGAATAAAAACACACTTTTCCTCCTCTTCGTTCACCTGTTCAAGTTAGTCTTTGGTGGTGGTGGTGTTTTTTAATAAGGATTTTTTTAGAGGCCTAAAAGGAAATGCTTTCCACTTTAGAAAAATGCCTGGAGTTGCCTGGCTGTATGTGTGATAAAGCAGTATATAAATCTAAGTTGTTGTTGTTGTTAATGGGATCTGTTCTCACAAAACGTCATTGTATGAGTGGCTTTTATGCTGAGGCTGCCAACAGGAGGGAGGAAAGTGAAGATTTTACTCTTGCTTTAAAAGGAAATAATCAGTCTGCAGGTGGCTGCATAGTGGGATAAGCAAACGGACTAAGTGTAGCACATAGTTTTCCGCACAGAATAACACCAAACAAGAATGAACCAGATAAAGATCTTTTGTACAAGCAGTGTTCTAAAGAAAAGCTTTGAGCTCCTAACTCCTCATGTTTATGCAGGAAAATCATGGTATGCTTAAAATTAGATTTTTCTCCACAGGAACTTCTTACTATAATGTAGAACTGAAGCAGTATATAATTTTAACAATTCTATTCTTCCAAATCATGTTAACCAATTCTGAATCAGTGTTAGGATGTTATCGGCCAAAATGAATCCATGCTCTTTGATCTGCACTGTCGACCCTAAGAACAGAGTCAATTCTTCTTTTTTCTCAAAGATTTGTCCAAGGTTCAGAGTTAATATATACTTTTATTTAGCTCTAAATAGAAAATGATTTCTTGAAAGGAGAAAGTAGGCTTAAAGCAGTGTTGAATTATTCCAAAGAAATGCATTATTTCAGGTTTTTCATAATCTTTTATTCAACTCAACATTATTGTGCAGTTGAAAATATTTGGATCACCCCATGGAATTTGGAAAATATGTTGCTTCAAGTCTGTAGGACAATGAAATCAGGATAATTTCAACTCAGTGTGATTATCAAAGGTAAGTACTTTCTTGAAAAATACTGTCAGATACCACAGCTTGCTGAGGGAAAAATGAGAGATGCCAAAATTCATTTCAAAATACCCCATGCATGTGTTTGGAAAAGAGTTTTAGCAACAACAAAGGTGTTCACTATTATAAGATGTTCAGCCGCTTACCTCTAGCTTCAGAGTCTATTCCCTGTTCTTGTCACCTAACTCTCATGTTGGGAGGCATCTGAGTGGCCTCCAGGATAACCATATTGCGGGACAAAAGAAAGAAGATGAGATGGAAGAGTTCCAGCTTCAGCCCAGCAGAGCCTGTGAGCTGGTGCCAAAGATAACAGAGTAGCATCAAAGGCTGTATGGGACAGCTGCACTGGCAGGGAGCTACAAAGGCAAAAGAGAGAGGAAAAGGGAGGAGAGAGAGACAGACAGATAGAGAGACAGAGAGAGAGAGAAACAGAGAGGAAGACAAAGACAGAAACAGAGAGAGAGGGACATTGAGACAGAGAGAGACATTGAGACAGAGAGAGAGAGAAAGATACAGAGAGGAAGATCTTGAAATATTTATGTTGTAGTATCATGAGTTCTAAAGGATGCAGGAGAAATGGGATGAAGAGATGAAAGACAACAGATGAAAATAGAGAAAATGGATAGAGGAATAAAGGAGGGAAAGTAAAGAGAAAAAAGGAGGAAGAGAGAGAGAAGTAAAAACAAAGAAGGAAGGGTGAGAATCCTGTGCATGGTGACAGAAAGCAAGGCTGCTGGACTAATTTAAAGGTCCTAAAAACAATGAAATGGATCATTAGGAAGCTGATCATATAGTTAGGTTCCTCCTCAAGCAATTGGGAGGGCAACAATCAGCTCTTTTGTTAGAATTTCCTTCAAGATTTTTTTGTTGAATATGTCAACCACCAAAACAACAATTGCAAAAATAAAAGAGAATCTGTGCTGAAAATAAATCAATTCTAACTTTGTTAGAGAGTTTAACAGTAGGTTAGGGAAATGAGGAAGGTGCTGACTGTGTGTGTGTATGTGTGTGTGTGTGTGTGCGCGCTTCAAGTTGCTGACAATATATTATGGAAATGATCAGTTATGAAAGATTAGGTTAGCTAATGGAAAACTAATAGGTAGAATATTTGATCTACAGCAGGGATTCTCAACCAGGGGCATTTTTTTCCCTCTCCAGAGACATTTGACAATGTCTGGAGACATTTTGATTGTCATGACTGCAGAGTGCAACTGGCAGTTGGTGGATGCAGGCCAAGGATACTGCTAAACATCCTAGAATGCAGAGGATAGCACAACAGAGAAATACACAACCCAAAATGTCAATAGGACAGAGGAGGTTGGGAAACCTTGATGTACAGTTAGAGAAACGTATGTTTAGATTTGGATTAAACACTTTGCTGGTTGTGTTACCTTGGACAAGTTATTTCAGTTTTTTGTGTCTCAGTTTCGTCATTGATAAAATGGAGATAACATTTCTTCAACATGGTGTCAACCTTAACCCTGTGTCTGGCACTAGACTGGTATGCAATAGCTATTATTTCCTTTTTCCTTCTTTCCATAATCTAAGTGTGGGATGAAGTAAAATAAAATAATAGCAATTAGTGGAAAAAATATGCCCCAACATTTTTTCTACTATGTATGGGAAGGTTAGAAATAATGCCAGTTTTCATAGCACATAAAGATGCCATAAATTCTTGCCAAAACAAACAAGTAAATAATAGAAATGAAGTTCTCTGAAAAAATTAAATGGGGGGCCTTTTCTTAACTGAATATATTAATAAAATATAACATTTTTATTGTTTTAACATTCATACTCTTGTATTCAATGCCTTTTTTCTTCATCTAAACCCTAGGCTATGTTCTCATCTGTAGGCACAGTTTCTCTTTTCCATGATGTACCACACATGTAATGCCCTGTTTAGGACTGTAATTCCTACTGTGCTGTAAGCTTGTGGAAATAAACTGAGACTACCCAAAAGAGAATGAACAAATGCTGTTTGTTCACTACTTGCTACAGCAAGGAAGTAAGTCAACATTACTTACATTTAGCACAGACTCAATGCCAGCCAGAGGAGTGGGAAAGATTTCCAGTAGGAAAAAAAAAAAAAAAGGAAGGATTCCGGGAAACCTTGACTGGGGATGGTGGCATAGGGAGGCTGGAAATGGAGTAACTAAAAGTAGAGCATTCTATGTCATTGGTTAAAAGCGATCTATTTGGTTTTCTCTGGTTGGTCCTAAGTTGGAAGTAGCAACAAAAATTGGGGAAACTGTCAGCTATTGATCTGATCAAACACTGACTGTTTGAGACTGAAGACTACAGAAGAGGTGTTTGGCTTCTTGAGCTGGTTGCTGAAGGCGTGAGGCAGAATTCTAGTTTAATATATGGTCCGGCTGCTGTCCATTTGACTATTTAGCTGTTCAAGCTCTCAGAAAAGAGATATAATGTTTATCTTACTCTGTTTCCAAAGCTGAGTTGAGCAAGTTAAAAGTAACAGTGACTAAAAGAATGCAAAGAAATGCCCAGTAGTGAGTAAAGGACTTGTATTCTAGATTATATTCCTTTGTTTTAGTACTCATTTTAGAGATCTCCAGTAGAATAGGTGGTAGTTAAAATAGAAGAATCACATAAAAGCAGGCCTTCTGATTTCCAAATAAACTGCATGGATCTAGGAAAAACACATACATTTTATTCAACAAAGATTTATTGAACACCAAATGTGGATTTAATCCTTTGCCTGTAAGGAGTTCAGATTTTACTGAGGGACATAGATGCATAAAAAGACAATTATAGACGTATGCTCCTGGCCTTGATAGAGTAGCAGTCTAGATTTATTCTCTTGCCTCAATTAATTTAAAAGCAGGACAAACTATATAAACTTGTTTTCAATCATTGAAGAGTAGGCAGCTCAGCAGAGTGACCTTAAGGGAAGGAAAATAAAGTAAGCATAGCAATTGCCCAGCTTGCAGCTTGGACAGTTCAGGTAGACATTGGAGCACAGAAGACCCCAAACAGGGCCCAGTCACCTCCCTAAATTGAAGAGACAGAGTTTATTCAGAGCGGTCCCTCAAGTCTCTAGCTGAGTAATGGTCAGTAAAGATAAGTAAGAAAACCACCTGAGGCTATGAAAAGAAACACACAGGAAAGGGCAGGTAGGATAATGATCAGAGTTGACACAGGGGTTTGGGAACAGTGTGTTCTCACCAACCAGAGTAGAAAGACCTTGAAACTCATGGAGAATTGAATAGAGTATTCAGAAAGGTCCACTTTGTAGACAGGACAAAATGCATATACCACCAAAGGAAAATAAAGTGAGTATATTGAACCTCATAAAATTTAAAATGTCTTCTTTTCACATGATGATGTCAAGAAAATGAAGACGCAAGCCAGAGACAGGAAGAAAATGTTTGCAAAACAAATATTCTAAAAAGGGCCTGTATCTAGAATATATAAGGAATTTTTACAGTATAATAATACTAATTATCTCCCTCCAAATAATTTGTACACTTTAGCAAAGAAGATATATGGATAGCAATTGAGTACATATCATATAGAGATGCTAAATTTCCGTTATCATTAGAAAAATGCAAACTAAAACCACAGCATACCACTACCCATTTATTAAAATGGCTAAAATGAAAATGACTGCTTATCGAATTGTTAGCAAGAATATAGAGATTGAAATTCTCATACATTCCTGGTGAGAATGTAAAATGGTACAAGTGTTTGGGAAAACAGATTGGCATTTTCTTAAAAAGTGAAATATATACCTACAAAATGATTCCGACACTCCATAACCTTGAGAGGAAAATGAAAGCAAATGTCCACACAAAGACTTGTATGCAAATATTGGTTACAGTTTTATTCACACACCAACTTTCATCAACAGGTGATTGGATAAACAATTTCTGATCTTTCTATGCAATATAAATTCTACTCAGCCATTGAAAGGAACTGTCACTTCTATATGTACCAACATGGATGAAACTTAAAATAATTGCAGTGACAAAGTCAAACAAAAAAGGAATTATGTTCTATGTTTTCATTTATATTACATGTTTAAAAATACAAAATCTTCTACTGTGACAGAAAGTAGATTGGTGCTTGCCTGGGGATGAGGAAGGGGAGGGAGAGGAAGGGATGGATTACACCAGGGCAGGAGGACATTTTACAGAACGGTGAATATGTTCATTATCTTAGTTGTAGTCATGGTTTCATATTGTGTGTGTGTGTGTGTGTGTGTGTGTGTGTGTGTGTGTGTCAAGACTCACCAAATTTTACACATGAAGTGTGTACAGTTTATTATGTATAAATTATGCTTTGATAAAAGCTGTAAAAACTGATCGGTTTATTCCTGATCAACAATGTTCAGGTACATTTCTTTTCTTCTTTTTGGACAACCTTATTTCTTAGTTTTATCAAATTAGTTTTATACTATGCTTTAGTTACCTTTTTTCTTCTTATAATATTAGGTATTCTTGTTCACTCAACTTAATAAAATCAGCAAGCTTAATATATTCTCTGTTTCAACAATTAGAGAATATATAACCAAATTTACAGCAAGTTTTGAGGGGTTTCAAATATTTCTGCATGGAGTCGGGTAGGCAGCAGATTGATTTACCTTGGAGAACAGATACTTTGCGGAGGTAAGAATAAATTTCTAAAAAGAAAAAATAAACCTGAAAAAAATATAAGTTTAACATTTTTTATAAAATTAAATTTGAGATTCAGAAATACGTTTATCAAGAAGTTGAATACAGATAGTGACATCTTGAGGTAAACAATTTTAGTATGGTTTGGGATTGGGTTTATGATGTGGAGAATTTTTAACATAACCAATCATTTCAGTTGCACATATTAGGTATACATCTAATAAGGCCAAATTTATAAATTTAGTAAAATAAACAGGATTACAATATTTCAAGTGAAATGATATTTTTAAAGCATTAGTCACTTTTTAACTAATCATGATAAGCAAGATATTGATTTGTAAATGAATACCTTTTTATTTCTGAAAGCAATATCTGCATGTTTTATTAAAAGTAGTAGGTATTTTTATAAATCAAAAATTAATTTATAACTCGATTTATCGTTATATTGTAAAACTGAGCAAATTACTCAGATCATGAAAACAAAAAACTTTGCCAAATTGTTACACAGAAATTTCAAGCAATAGTGTTTGGTTAGTCTTCACTCTCCCAGTTAATTGTTGTTACCCCAAATTTTGTGTATAGATCCTGTTTTACAATTGTTGGGAGCCACTGTATAACTGTATCTTTGGCCTTATTTTGCTAGTTCCTCCATTTGCTTTGGATGCTATAACGTTTTATTTGCTATGTCTGAATTAATAGCTCTGTTCCAATAACAAACTAAAATGTTCTCCAGGCAACTTCAATATCCTAAGGAAAACATGGTCCAAGCAATCTATTTTCTGACACTCTTTTACACTTACCCATCCACAGTGATGGAAAAAGTGACATAGTATAGATCTGCAAGTGACACATTCCCAGTCAGGTTTGTTTCCCCAGCCCTAAACTCACTTAGCAACTCAGACCAAAGAATTTGCTGATGATATCCTATACATATACACACAGCCCAACTTAAACACATTCTCTGAAAATCAAAATGACACAAATGTCCTAAGAATCTATACATAGTTAGACAACTCTTGCAAAACAGCAAGAAATAAAGGTTAACTCTCCTAAATCATATTCTTTGATATTTCAGCTTCTCTGACCTAAATGACTCCTATTTCTTAAGTCTGTTGTAACCCATGTACTGAAACACATCCACAAAATCAGAAAGATCCCAGAAAAAGACATCAAATGAAATTCAAAACAGAAGATAATCAGTGAATTGGTAAGAATCAAATCAGGCAATTCTGAAACATGTATATGATGGGAGATTGTAAAACAGTGATAAGAGAGTCAGTGGACAATAACTGATTAAAGTAAACAAGTTAATATTTTCAGAATAATTTACTTAGCAATGTTATACAAATCTCTCAACTAGAAAAGGCAAAGCATCTTCATAATCTAATTATTTCAAAAATTATATTAGCATATTAATCCAGTGCCATCCTTGGCATGGTATTGCTATTGAGTGTTTCAGTTGCCATGACAGCAAAATCATTTAGAGAAAGTAGCTGTTCATTTTTATAAAGAAAGTTTTTTAGGGTATCACAGATAAATAAAATATTTTGATTGAATAAAAATGGTTGCTATAATATGTTAGTATAAAATAATCCCAAGGAAAACACTTTTAAGTAATTAATTACTTGATATTTACAATGGAATAAAGCACATTAAGAACCTTATGATAAGGAATTAAAACACAAAATACCAAACAAAGGAAAACTTCAGTGACATTTTAAACATTTCTGATGTTTCAGCTTAGCGCTAAAGTTAATGATATGCTAAATGCACAGTGTCTTACACATGGTATATTCTCAATACATCTCCATTGAAGAAATGGAAGAAAAAAGTGCCCATATAAATCCTATAAATCTTAAAATTATATTTATTCTATTTTTCTCATTGCTATTGAGTTTCAGAATGCATTGTGCTATGAATCATATTTCCATATAATCCAGTAGAAATTGAGTATGTGCTTATATTTTAAATAATTAAACATATTAAAATATTGACATAGAAAAGTTTTACAATGAAATGTCTGTAAGGAATAAGGAATATAATCAATGTATTACAGATTTAAAGTGTTTTGGTTGAGGTCACTAGAGTCCAACCCTGAGCTAAATCTATTTCATTAACTAACGGCAAAATATTGATTTAAGCTCCAAGAAAAGCTGAAAGGATAAAAGTTACGTAATGCTGAGATTAATTTAGTTACTCACAAATCACTTGGTATCAAATGAATATTTTTAAAGAAACCTGACAGAAAAAGAATTTTAATAAAATAAAAGATGAATTGTCTTAATTAACTTCAAAGAAGTGTAGTAAGCAAAACTTCTATCACATATTCTCTGTGCAAAAGAGAGATAATTATGAGAACAAACTATTTGTTAAACAATATTTTGGGTAATTTATATTTATTAACTCTGAATTCTTACAACATCCCTAGGCATTTGCATATTTTATAGGGGGAAAAATATACCAAAAACAAACCTTTCATGTTCATCCTATAGGCAATCTCACTGCAGATTCTTTGCAACTACTCTACACTGCCCCTAGGTTGCTACAATTTATGGGAGTTTGGTGCCAGGAGGAACAACAAGATCTAAGCTGTCATATTTTTGGCAGATTTTTTTTGTCATGCATTTTTCACTTTCCAATGGGCAAAAACTATAAGACATTTTTTGGCAGTGCAATTCCTGTATATTACTTCTATATTTCAATATTTTTATGATGTATAATTTGAGGCATTTTAAAAAGCATTATTAAATGGTATTACTATAATTCAGTTTGAGGCAGAGTGATATTTTTCATAGCATCTCTGGGAACCATCATGTGCTTATTAGAAGGGAAATATTCTGACATCAATACCTTTAGGCAGTTTGGTTGAAAGAGAAATGCATTTGAATATGATTCTCATAATACAGACAATCATAGCTGCATTTCAAGTTCAGAAAGGAGGAACAGCTTTACTCCTAAATAAAAATAGATATTATGTCATAAGGTTTTAAAATCCATGCTCTTTAAAAGCTACAATATTCAGAAGCCTAGAAAAATAATCTGACATAATCCAAATAAACACCCCTGTCTATCACATAACCTTTAATTATGATCTGGCAACTATAATTTCACCTAATTAGAAAAGGTGAACCCAATTTTGAATTGTAAATTACATCTTTTATGAAAGCTTTTATGAAATTAAGTCTTCCTTAGACTGACAGACTCAGTCAGTATGGTCTGAGGTGCCCTATGATGTGACACTTTTGATAAATCAGTGAGCCATCTCAAAAAGCTTCTAGATGGAACCCGTTACTGGTTTTAATGCTAGTAGGTATAGCTTTCCAATTAAGACTTGCAGTATAATGTATGAGGGTTGGCACTCTAACCCCTCCAATCTCCCTGAACTCTTGTTTTCTCATTTGTAAATGGGGATGAAAATTCCAACATTTAAATGAAATTATAAGAGATAAACAAGAAATCATAGGAAAATACTCTGATAGGCACTCAAATCATTTTAACTGAATTTAGTTGCAATTAATTCAGGATTGTATGCTTTTGATAATACACAATTCTACTTAGAGTAAGGGAAATCTTTATTAAGAATAAAAGCCTAGACTATTTTTTAGTTTTACAATACACAGAAATTAAATTTTCACAGGTTGATTATATAATTTTACTCAATAAAAATAAATTGAACAAAAAAGAGTAGAAGTTTTAAATCCCTAAGATCTTTAAAATGACTAGCCTAATGAATTTTGGTTGAACAAAATGTTATTTAAAATATATAAGTAAATAAAAATTCCAATAGTCTATTGACAGTAGCAACTAACAGACATTTTTGTGAAAGAACTTATTATGAAATTTACATAGATGAGAGGAAAAGTTTTAAGATCCTATATATTAAAGGCACAGTTCAGGCTTCAGATTTCAGCTATTTCAAACCTTATCAAAAAACTGACATTGTCCTAAAATTGAAATTATTTATTTAAAAATAGGCATCCTAATCAAACCTTCAGAATCTCTGAACGACAACAACAAAAAATCATTGTATTAAAAGAGCAAACATAAAAATATATATTGAATTATTTTTTCTCTAAAGTTTAAAAACACAACCCAAGAAAGTTTTTTTTTTGTCTTTACTAGTCTATAGATGATTTCAAAAAGTTATTAATGCAAAGCTTCGTAGGTTTTAATATGCCTAAATAAAATTGAGAAGTGAACCGTACTACTAGGTCTCATCTTAATAATGTATTGTTTTGTAGTTCTGTTATCTAGTGAAAATAAATGAAACAAAACACCAGCATGACAGCAAACACAGATATTCTATTTCTATGTTTTCTACTGGTACTCCCAGGGAATAGAAGGTAGTCCTGAAGAAAAAAGACTTTTAGTAAATGTGAGAGTCTTTTAGCAGAATTTAAGATCTTGTTTTTCAAATATAATTCCAAGAGAATTTTTATAAACTTCTCCCTACTATTGCAAAAGGCATTCTGCAGAAAATTCATCATCATATATCGTGCAAGGAGAAATACGGGCATTAAAATGTTCAAAGAGTGTTACAACTTTTAATTTTTTATTTCAGATGTGTTTTGACAATGGCTGGAAGAAAAAAATATATACAGTTCATTCAGTCTATAGTAAAGATAGAAAGGTTTAAAGGTTGAAGCTTGAGGAACTAGCAAAAGATCTTGTGAACTGTAACAAATATATGTAGAATATTCCATAAATTTAAGAAAAGAAACAATATTATGTTAAAAGAAACCATTCTTGACAGGAATAGCACAAGTACTAGTCTCACAGCTTCTGGATAAAGATTTAGCTATGTTCTTTAGGCAAGGAGTTGTAATATACATGAGAACATGTTTCAATAATGACTATCATGTATGAATTGATACTGTTCATTCTAAATATTTTTCATTAAACTTAAGCACTAAGCAAAGTCAGTCATTTTTAAGATTTTATTAACTACAGAATGAGGAATTATATAAGATCCACTAGAATATAAACAAATGAAAATGTTTTACTATAGGTCAAAACAGAAGCAAAATTTCACCTTCCCCTGTTAATCCAAGGTCAGGAATAGGTAAAAACATTAAACTTCATCTAACCTATAAATTCCCATTAAAATAATTCTCATTAAAAGTAAAAAGAAGTTGGTTTGACAGTTTTAATCATCAATAAATTAACCAAACACTTTAGTATGATGTTAATATATAGCAACAACTACTCAAATATTAATAGGTTTTGAGCTGACCACCTTGGACTATTTCATTTTTGCTAATAATGATAAATAGTATTTTTGTGCTGTTGTAAAGAACTGGCAGGTAGGAATCATATCTGTGCATGTTAAAATATCAATAATTCTGCTTCTGTTTTTATTTAGTCACTACTTCATTTTAGTCCACCAAGATGAAATTACTTGCATAGGGGTTACCGAGGTCTGACAGCCATGTTGGGGAGCACTTGCAGTCAAGAAAAATAACCTCATAGAACTTTCTTGTGAGGGTTGCCAATAAATTTTTTTCTACGGGTGATACGCTTTCTTTCTGTTTCTCTCT
>NC_045434.1:149487609-149514811 GCF_002776525.5 Piliocolobus tephrosceles
TTTTTTTTTTTTTTTTTTTTTTTTTTTTTTTTGATACTGAGTCTCACTCTGTAGCCCAGGCTGGAGTGCAATGGCGCGATCTTGCCTCATTGCAACCTCTGCCTCCCGGGTTCAAGCGATTCTCCTTCCTCAGCCTCCTGAGTAGCTGGGATTACAGTTGTCTACCACCATGTCTGGCTAATTTTTGTATTTTTAGTAGAGACAAGGTTTCACCATCTTGGCCAGGCTGGTCTCGAACTCTGACCTCGGGTGATCCACCCGCCTCGGCTTCTGGATTACAGGTGTGAGCCACTGTCACCGGCTGATACACTTTCTATATAATGTACTCTTTCCTGAATTTTTTTTGCTCTGAGTACATTGCACATTTTCTTTCACATAAAATGAATCATGCATTCATGAAAGTCAAATACAGGTGCACTTTTCTATCCTACAGCTAACTTATAGTTTTTAATTACTTCGCAACCCTTGAACATATTCTTTTTTAGAAATATGTGACTGGATCTTTCTGACATTAACAACTGCAGGGAAATAAATTCAGGTTTTTCTTTATTCCCTCTATTTGCCCATACTAAACAAGGAAATAAAACAAGTAAAATAATGTGAAAAGCAGAAGCACACTCACAAAGACTTACCATATCTCTGATGACTTATTACTTTATATTAAACCATAAAGACCTTAGGAAAATGTATTTTTATGTGTCTTTAGTGCAATCACATTCATTGCCAAAATTAATGCTCTTGCACCAGACTGCATGGGTTCAAATCTTGCCTCTATTATTTATTATCTGTGTCTACTGGAGCAAATACCTTCCTTTCTTTGATCCTTTAGACTTCTGAGTTTATAACATGGGAATAATAACATCTATCTAGTAGAGTTTTGTGATGTATACATGAATACAAAAATATTGTTAGATCTGTTTTTGATATATAGCATATTTTCAGTAAATATGAACCACTATTATTATGTGACTTGGATCTCTCACACAGATTGGAAGCTACTTATGACAGTGGTAAGGAGTATATCTATTACTAGTCTGGTACTCTTGGTATCTCCAAAAGACACTGAATATTTCATGATAACAATGGTATTGGCAACAGTAACAACATTGTTACTTGGCCATGCATATATTAATAATCATCATCTTAAATATAAATAGAAGTGTTAGTCAAACTTTGAAGCCTTGAATGGCATGATTGATGCACTTAGTTGGGTAAAATGAACAGTGAATGCACACAAAATGAAATGATAAGAAGTGAAAAAATAAGGAAATAGAAATGAGAAAGATATTTAAAAAGGGAAAGAAAGGCAAATAGTAGAAAATGGCTTATGTTTTTCTCATTGATGCCTCCCCAGCCCAGAATAACCAAGAATAAATACAAATTCTCCAATCAGACACACAGGAATGAATTATAAATAGTACAGTGATATTCATCCTAAAATACCTTTTTCCTGAAAGAAGTAGTTGCATTTGACTCTTATTACATATAAGTTCATGACTTTGAAAAAGAAAAGCTGTTTTTTTTTTTTTTTTATACTTGTGTTTGTTGTGTTAACACTAATTTTTAAAAACCTTCCTAGGCCACAGTGAGTCAAATACTAAAGAAATTTGAAAGCTCTATCTTTAATTTGTCCCATTCATCTTTAAGGAATTTTAAGAAATCTCAACCTAGTAATTTTTTGTTTGAATAAATCGATGGTGGAATTGGATGAGCTGTTTTCATGCCTAAAATATTCAACATCATTATCATTCAAAATATTTTTGAGCACCTACCATACAAGAGCCATATTAGAAGTGACAGTGGTATAAAGAGACATGATACAGTTCTGCCGATAAGGGGATAATACAGATTGTACCTGGAATGTAATAAATAACACAGATCCGCAAATGGTAGGTATGAGTGATACAAACTAAACTTTTTATATGAGTTCCACATGCAGAGTAGAAGCAATACTGTTGTTACTGCTGAAAGTTTTCTCTAGAAAGGCTTTTCAACAAGTATATACCTTTCGATGAGTATATTTGTTTCTGTCACAACAGTATTACCAGTCTACAAATGGGAGGTGATGGAATCAAAGGATTATGAGAAGTAAACTATAAATGTTTATGATTTCTGCTCTGCTCAAGTGATGAATCGGCACAGTAATATTTTCAGCCCTGAGTTTTAACCCAGGTTTTGCAGCTAAGCTAAAGCAGTTTCCAATCCAGTTTTATAGCAACATAGAATTTCTTTCAAATAACAGTGATGATCCTCCAAAGTTCATCTGCAATGTTCAGCCAGTTTACCTCTTGTTGAGACAGAAGGACTTGCATACACTTTTGAGGATATAGGCTTCAATACGGTTCCTTAATGAAAGTGAAATTATCCAGGAACATGTAACGTGATGTGACATGGTTGATAGGAGTATATTTAGGAGACACAGGAAAAAAACAAGAGGGGGTTACGATCTCTAGAAAGAAAGAAAATATGTGTCTCAAGCTATATATTTGTCATATAAAACAATTCCATACTTAGATTTCAAGCAAAATATTACACAATACTAGAGCAGGAAATACAAATGTTATAATGCTATCTTTATATTTTCTAAAATCCCAAATTGCTAAAAAAAAAAAAAAAAACAAACAAACAAAAAAAAAAACAAATGAATACCAAAGATTTTGCAACAGTCTTACAAATACAAGGAAATTCATGGTCATCACCAGGAAATTAGATGCAATCAAACTATATGTCAATTGTGGTTCTTTTTTCTCATCATGCTTAGTCCTCAGATCAAATTTCATGAATAATTCGGGAGTCTGATTTAATACAATCATGAATTCTAACATTGAGGACATTAAAGAATGCCTGTTGTCTAGCCCATGCTTTACCCAGACTAATAAAATAAGTGTGCTTAACCATTTTTACTCATACTTTCTTGTTGTTTTTCAATAGATTGCCTTATGTGCCATATTAGAAACAAAAGTTTGAAAAATGTCAAACCATTTCTTTCCTTGCATGGAAATAGAAACATCAGACGTATTTGAACTAAATAAAATAGTTTTATTTTGATTAGACTTCCTTTGGTAACTAATTCAACTATGAAGAAATTAAATGTAACATAAAAATTTGAATAAAGTAGAAATAAATATATAGTTATATAGTTATTACATTAACTAGGGTGCAGGTAGAATACAAAAACAATCCCAGTGAATGTAAGAAACATAATTTAATACAAATAATTATTAACTAGAGATTGAAGAATTCAGAAGACAAATTGGGAGCAACACTGCGGGGTCAATGAGGTTACATCTGGAGGGAACAGCACTAACCATGAAAGAGTTCTAAATTATTAGAACTTAGTGACTTGGAGCAGGGCTTCTCTGGAGCTGAAATTGAGACCTGTGACTGGTGTTGCTAAGATCAGAAGAGGTGCCCTATGGGTCTGGCATACAGACCTATGAGAAGCATACATCAGTCAGCTGGTGCTGTTGTCTCTGACAAGCTTCAAATCTGGTTTAGTAAGTACTGGGGGAAAATGTAGGGTAGAAACAACTGCCACTGTAAAGAAATGTTGGTGGGTGTTATTGACAAGACCAGAAAGCAAGTAGAAAGCATATAATGATAGCAAAGCCTTCTTCCTGCTGCTGTATAGTTTCTTTCTAGTGCCCTCTATTGGCAGATCCTGATAGGAAGGTAAGCTGGCAAAACAGAAATGAGGTTTACTGAGTCTCAGATTCAGAACCATAGGAAAACTTTTAAAAGGATGACCTTGAAGCTGAAAAGCAGAGGATATTGTGACCAAATTCATGCCAATATTCAACAACTTAGATGAAATGGGAAAATTCATCGTATGACACAAACTACCACAATTCACTTAAAATAAAACACACACACACACACAACAGATAATCTGAGACCCAATTATGAAATGAAGGAATTGAATTTGTAGCGTGTAACGTTTTCAAAAAGAAAATTCCAGAGCCATGTAAATTTACTGGTGGATTCTACCAAACATTTAAAGAATAAATGATACCACTTCTACATAATCTCTTCCAGAAAATTAAACATAAGGAAATTTCTTCTCAGCACATTCTGGAAGGCTACCATCACCTTTACACCAAAATAAGGAAAAGACTTTACATGAAAATTTCAGGATAATATCTATCATGAACATAGACAAAAATGTGCTTAACAAAATGTTAGCAAATCAAATTCAACAAAAATAAAATAAAAAAAGATAAAATAGGCCGGGTGCCGTGGCTCACACTTATAATCTCAGCACTTTGGGAAGCCAAGGCAGGCAGATCACCTGAGGTCAGGAGTTTGAAACCAGCCTGGCCAACATGGAAAAACCCCGTCTCTACTAAATATAGAAAAATTTGCCAGGCTTAGTGGTGGGCACCTGTAATCCCAGCTACTTGGGAGGTTGAAGCAGGAGACTCGCTTGAATCCAGGAGGTGGAGGTTGCAGTGGGCCGAGACTGCACCACTGCACTCCAGCCTGGGCAAGAAGAACGAAACTCTATCTCAAAAAAATAAAAAATAAAATAAATAATTTTTGAAAAGATACAATATGATGACTAAATGAGTATTAGCTCAGGAATGCAAGCAGATTTAACATTCAGAAGCAAATTAATTTAATTCACTTTATTTACCAACTGAAAAAGAATATCCACAAGATAATCTCAATAGGCAGAGATTGAAAATCTAACATTCATTCCCATTCAAAAGCCTCAGCAAACCAGGAACAGAAGGGAACTTTCTTTGACCAATGAAGGACATCTACAAAAAACCATACAGCTAACATCATATTAAATCATGGGAGACTGAATTATTTACTGCTAAGATTAGGAAGAAGGCAAAGATGCCCACTCCTACCAATTATTTTTACATTGGACAGGAGGTTCTAGCCAGTGCCATAAGCAAAGAAAAAGGAAATAAGTCATCCAGTTTGAAAGGAAGAAGCAAAATATTGTTTCTCACAGATGACATTTTTCTATGTAGAAAATTAAATGAGGTATATGAAAATAAAAGCCATGGGAACTAATATGTGAGTTTATCAAGTTTGACAGATATGAGATAAACATACATATAAATGAATTTCATTTCTATGTACTAATAGTGAAAAAATTCAAATTAGAATTAAGAAAGCCATATATTAGCTTAAAAATATGAAATAGGCATAAATATGATAGAATAAATGAAAAACTTATACACTGAAAATTACAGAACATAGTCAAGAGAAATGAAAGAACACCTAAATAAATGGAGAAATATAGCTTGTTCATTGGTTGGGAGAACTCAATATGGTTAAGATGTCAATTCTCAAATTGATCCATAGCTTCAATGCCACCCTAATTAATGTTCTCACACACCTTTTTGTAGAAGTTGATAAGCTGATGCTAAAATTAATATAGTCATATAAAGAATAGCCAAAACAACTTCAGAAAGAACAAAGTTGGAAGACCAAGAAAGTTTAATTTTAATACTTATTTTAAAACCACAATTACCCAGAATATGAGATTGACATAAAAATCAACAAATAAATCAAGGAGACAAAATAGAGATCTAGAAATAAACCAACTCAGAAACTGACAACTGATTTTTGACAAAAGTGAAAAAGTAATTCAATGAAAAAATAAGAGTGGTTTCATCCAGTGAATATTCATATTAAAAAAAATTAACAAACTTTGATACATTGCTCTTACCACCAAGAAAAAAAAATCAAAATAGGTCAGAGACCTAAATGCAAAACCCCAAATTATAAAACTTCAATAAGCAAACTGAGGATGAGTTGTTTTGATTTTTATGTAGGCAAAAACTTCGTCGCTATATCACCAAAATATGATATTTGAAATAAATGTCTGAAAAATTGGACTATATAAAATTGTAACATTTTGCTGTTCTGAAGACACTGTTTAGAAAATGAAAAAACCCAAAGACTGAGAAATAATATTTGCAAATTACATTTCTGATAATGGACTTTTATCCAAAATATATAAAGAACTGTTAAAATTTAATTATAAGCAAATTGGTTATAGGAATGGAACAAAATATTTGACCGGAGGCTTCATCGAAGAGACTTCTTGTACAGGAGAAACCATTTTTTTTGGAGAAAAATAAATACAGAAAGGTGGATACATGACATTAAAACACTGCAAGGCTCCAAAGAAAATGTGTAAGAAAAATATGAGTTGTCCAAAATAGGTCAAATGAAAAGTATTTTTTGAATCATACAGTAAAAATGCTAAAATATTTTTACTAAATTGAAAAATCAACATGGCATATACACTACGTGAGTTCAGAGTTTTTTTTTTTTTTTCCAGTTTGCAAGCCATTAGAGTATATCTTATTTATACATGCTGAACTTTACATGAACTTTCCAAAGTCATTGTTACACCGAGCTCATAGTTCTCTTTCAGGGAAAGATAAAATGTCCTAATTTTCACTCTCAAGTTTTCTGAAAGAATTCCATGAAGTGTCAAGATAACCTCCTCTATAAGTATATTGTTGATTTTGAGTGCTCTCCGTTTTCTCGATATTTCTGATTATTGCTAGATCTGAATCACATGGGGCAAATTTATTATTTCCATCTAAATTCTAGAATCCTCCCCTCTTAACAGTGGCTGTTTTATGTGGTTCAGTATAGTTTTTCTAGCCACAACACCTATGTCTGCAAAATAGTTGATTATCAACAAATACGTGTTTATTGGCTGAATAAATCCTCTTCCATTTACATCTCATAATTTTATTTTCATATATACATTTTGCAATAGGAATTCAATTTGACCAATAAGTTGTACTCCAGAAGATTTTTCTGTACTTTACCATTGAAAGCTGGAGTTTCTACTAGAAATATATCAGGATCTAGGAACTAACAACTTGACTCCAAGGGTCTTAGAAGTTATATTAGCTCTTTTAGGCTGAAAAGTAGGTATCTGTCCAAATACAATCACTAGAATAATATGAAGCTATGACAATAGTGAGTCAAAAGTTTGAATGAAATCTTTTGTATGATTTGGATTATTTTTATACCTTTTTTCTATGTATTTTGACTTTTGTTTTCACTTCATGAAAACCTAAGAATTTGGAAAATACTAGCTTACCAAAGAGAGAGAACACTAAGAACAGAGTGAATCCCAATGGATTAGGTGTCAGCTTTTGTACCTGAAGGAGTATTTTCTAATGAAAAAGAGCAGGGTGATATGCATACGTGATTTTAAAACCTTTCTTATCACAGCCCCAGGACCCCACAGATTCTAAGCTCTTATAATGTAGCTACTGAGATGAAATACTAGGGGGAGTGGCTCTGTATCTGTTGAATCATAAAGCACCCGCACCACCAAATGATTTCAGGATTGGAAACTATTACATTACACAGTTGGTCTTCTTGTCTTTTCTCCCCCAGGCATTTTCTTCTATACTATCTCTAGATAGCTTTCAGAAAACCACATAATTTCATCACATTTTATCAAATTTTATAAATTTCACCATATTTTAGGGATATAATAGATATACAAATAAAAGGTACATATTTAGGTTATATATTTAAGTTTTGAAACATGTATATTGTCAGAAAATCATCAGCACAATCAAAATTGTGAACAAATATGTAACTACCAAATGTTACTTCATGGCCCTTTGTAATTGCAACCTTGTCCCTCCCCGCTATCCAGGCAACTATTGATTTGTTTTCTGTCGTTGTAAATTAGTTTGCATATGTGCATGTATGTTATATAAATATTACATATTTAGTTGCATTTTATATAAATGTCATTATAGAGTATTTACTCTTTTTAATCTGTCTTCTTTCAGTTATCACAACTCATAAAGATTCACGTAAGTGAATTTATCAATGGTTCATTTGTTTTTATTTTTCAGTAGATTCCATTATATCAATATGCCCAAAGTTTTTTTATTTATTAACGTGCTGACTTTTTCTTTTCTAAATTCTGGATAACACAAAGAAAGCTGCTATACATTTTGTATACAAGCGTTTGTTAAAACATAATGTTTCTTTTCTTAGGTGTTAGTTAGATACCTAGGGTTAGAATGGCTACATCATGTGGCAGGTTTACATTTAACTATTTAAGAAACTGCCAGCACTTTGGGAGGCCGAGACGGGCGGATCACGAGGTCAGGAGATCGAGACCATCCTGGCTAACACGGTGAAACCCCGTCTCTACTAAAAATACAAAAAACTAGCCGGGCGAGGTGGCGGGCGCCTGTAGTCCCAGCTACTCCGGAGGCTGAGGCAGGAGAATGGCGTAAACCCGGGAGGCGGAGCTTGCAGTGAGCTGAGATCTGGCCACTGCACTCCAGCTCGGGCGACAGAGCAAGACTCCGTCTCAAAAAAAAAAAAAGAAACTGCCACACTATTTTTTTGTTTCATTATATGAATAATACTTTGTATAGGCCTGTAATCTCAGCACTTTGGGAGGCCGAGGCAGGTGGATCACCTGAGGTCGGGAGTTCAAGATCAGCCTGACCAACATGGAGAAACCCCGTCTCTACTAGAAATACAAAATTAGCCGGGGTGGTGGCGCATGCCTGTAATCCCAGCTACTCGGGAGGCTGAGGCAGGAGAATCACTTGAACCGGGAAAGCGGAGGTTGCAGTGAGCCGATATCGCGCCATTGTACTCCAGCCTGGGCAAAAAGAAAGAAACTCCGTCTCAATTAAAAAAAAAAAAAAAATACTTTGTATAAATAATTGTACAATGTATATTCTTACCAGGAATATATGAGAGATCCAGTTCATCTAGATATTCACCAATAAGTATAGTCAGTCATTATTTTTCCCCATTCTTTTTTTTTTTTTTTTTTTTTTTTTTTTGAGACGGAGTCTTGCTTCTTCACCCAGGCTGGAGTGCAATGGCATGGTCTCGGCTCACTGCAACTTCCTCCTCCCTGGCTCAAACAGTTCTCCTGCCTCAGCCTCCCCAGTAGCTGGAATTATAGGCACGTGCCACCATGCCCAGCTAATTTTCGTCGAACTCCTGACGTCAAGTGATCCACCCGCCTTGGCTTCCCAAAGTGTTGTGATTACAGGCAGAAGCCCCCGTGCCGGGCCGGTTTTCTCCATTCTGACAGGTATGTCGTGAAATCTAAGTGTGAATTCAATTTGAATTGTCCTAACGATTAATGATCCTGAGCATTTTTTCCTGGGCTTATTTAAATATATATATTCATTGGACTTAAATTTGCAATCCCATACCTATTGACACAAATTTTATTTTATTTCTCACATTAAGATAGAGCCAGATTACCTGAATTATATGTTTTTTTCTCATGCTTTGGCAATAATGCACATAAAAAGAAAGAAATTAATATGAATACAAGTGCCGTGTTCCTTTTTCCACTCCCACTCCTTTTCTTTCCCCAAGTCCATTATGTACATGCTCGGACATACACGTCTTCAATCAGTCTGTAACCAGTCTGTCATTTTGAAAGCTCAACTTCGCTCTCCTGCTTTGCAGTGCTATTCACACCCTGCCTAAGTCAATCATAGGAAATCTTGCCATCTGCAACGCAGTAGACCTTATATCTGTCAAAAGAATGAGAAAAAAAACAGGACTGCACATCTCAGGAAAGACTCAAGTTAAGGTCAAAATCATTCAAAATCACTTGCACTGTCTTTTTACTATACTTCTTTTTGAACATGCAAAAGCCAAATGGGTCCAAGATGGAGAAAAGTTTCCTGTTCACTCCTAAACTGCAACATATTCAGAAGTGGACAAAAATAGTTTGCTTTAAAAATTATGTGCTTATACGAAACAATTGCAGATAAGAGGAACAATACCTTCATCCCTGTAAAATAAAAACACTTTAAAAAATAGTGCTCAATATCATATATACATATATATGTGTATACATATGTACATACTGAAACAATTACTGATAAAGGCAGACATCTGGTAGTGTTGTTTATCTAAAAATCATTTAAAAGATTAATTGCATTTATCAGTAGAGAATTTAAATTAACATTTTATAAAGTGTGCATTTTAGGAATTCACGATGAATAAAAGTTTTGAAATTTGATAAAACAACAAGCAGTCATTGCTGGTTTTTTAAAAAATAAAGCATTATTGAAATTAATGTTTTATTTTATTAATCTCCAGTTTTATTGTTTTTAAAATGACTTCTTTAAAAGATAGAGTCTAGCTGCATCAAACAGGTCCACAAACTATGCCCTCCAATTCTATTAATAAGCAATTTATTATTTTCTGTTAAATATTCTTGTCTCTGTTGTAATCGGTACAGAATGTCTATTTGTAAGTCTCACAGGAAAAGTCCCTACTACAAGTTTTGCCATCTATATTTGCAATTCCTTGTAATATTCTGCAATTTATGAAGTATTATATAACAGACCACACAATATGATTGCCTTTATGCACTTAACACTTTAAGTAGGTCACTATTCCAGCACAAAACAATTTGAATACAGTTAAGTTAGTAAAATAATAATTTTTAATAAATTGAATTGCTTGATCCTATAATCTATTAGTTTCTAACCTTTTGGGAGGACAATGCACTGCACTGAATATCTGATTACTTGCTCTGGTTCGTCTTCACAAGAAAAACTTGTGTATCATTGTATTATATACATTGAATGTTAACATAATTTCAGGATATTCATTGAATGAACATAGAGTGCTAAATCTGTGGAATCCAGGTTAACCAGCTCCAAGACTGCAGTATCCAGGTGTGTAACGTAGGCATTGCATAAGGGCAACCAAATGTAGTGGTGATGAAGTCTGTGTGTGTGTGTGTGTGTGTGTGTGTGTGCATGCGCGCACGCAGTAGAGGGCTGATGTAATACAATATCAATGCAATTGCAAGTTATAAATTCTTTGTAAAACCCAAATTTCTTATTTGTAATATTTAAGCTATTTCTTGTTTATCTGACAATGCATTTGTGTATTTTTACCCTAGATATACAGTTCTCCACATCTTAAATAAACCTAGACAAATAAGAATTTTCAACCTGTGTTTTCAATGTATTTACTTACGAATTTCAAAAACATTGAAATTATCCTTTTGCATTCCTCTCCTTGTTTCCAAATTATTGTAATTAGGACAGATTACATTTATTCATTTCTACATAAACAAATTTTACCCAGTTTCATGTGACTAGGTCCATGAGATACTGGGAAATTGAAATAGAATATAAAAGTAATTACCACTGGGAAAGTTTTGCTTTCATGCCACAGAATATAATTGTCCATAAATGTAATTTTCTTGCTATTAATAAGCGAGAAAACTCCAGTACAACACAAAATTTCATGAACAAACTTTTAATAGGAAGGAAAAGCATTTCTCCGTTTCTTCTCTTTTTATTGCCATCATCCTCCCAACTGCAAGTAGCTTTAAAACTCTATCCTCAATCTTCTCTTCTATTTATAAATCACTTTTTAATAGCTATCTCTTGATTTTGCTACCCAGCGTCTACTCACTCTATGTTTCTACATATCATGTTAAATAGTCTCTGATAAAATATTTCTTCCCCATTCTATCTCTCTAAGTGCTCTGAGTAGGACTCTATCCCTAGCTTCAGAAATAAAGCATGTGACCTATGTTCATTCTGGCCACAGTTAGTCATTTGGGACACAAAATAGTTTGGGCCACTAACGCACTATGGACTTTTATTTATATATTTTAAACGTAAACATTTAATTTTAATTTACCAATGAACTAATTAATCTCCAATAAGTCTATATTTGGTAACTGTACTTTTTTTTTGTGGCTATAATGTGTGGCTTTTAACATACTCACGGGGCTGTACAACTATCACCACAACCTATTTTAGAACATTTTCATTACCCCCGCAAAAAACCTCATGTCCTTAAGCCATCACCCCTCAACCCTCATTTACTCAAGCTCTAGACAGTCAATAATCTATTTTCATCCTTTGTAGATTTGTCTGTTCTGGACATTTTATATACATAAATAAAGTTTTATTGGAACACATCCACACTCATTAACATATTGTCTATAGCAGCTTTTGCACTACAACAACAGAGTTGAATTGTTGTGACAGAAACCATATGTCTCACAAAGCTTATGTACTTTTAAATTGCCTTTTTTGAACATTATTCCCTAAGTACACTAACCTATTTTAAATCATGTATTTCTTTAAAATAAGTTGAAATGCAAAGGAAAGTTATAAATTGGACTAAATACATAATCCTTTTGTAGTGGATTGATCACAGTCATTTTGCCAATTTGTTCATGCCTCCATGTAACCTCATTGACTCTGGGGTTGGTCATGAAAATTGCTTCACCAAAAAAAAAAAAAAAAAAAAAAAAAAAAAGAAAAAAAAGGTTAGTTTAAAACAGCAGAAATTTATTGTTTTATAAGTTCTGAAGGTCAGCAATATACAATCATTTTTACTTTGCTGGAATTAAGGTTTTGCCAGGGCTGCAACCTCTTCCTGAGGCTCTAAGGGAAATATTGTTCCTTGATTATTCTAGGTTCTGGTGGCATGCTGCATTCCTTGACTTATGACAGCATCATTCCAGTCTCTGCCTTGTAGTCATATCACTTTCTCCTCTTCTCTGTGAAATCTCCCTCTGCCTCTCTGATTAAGAATTTACAATTTCACTAAGGCTTCTTTGGATAATCTATAGTAACCACTTACCTAAAGATTTTTAATTTAATCATATGTGCAAAATCTTTGTCACATAATGTAATATACACAGGCTACAGGGGTTAAGATATGAATAGATTTGAAGGTACCTTTCTCAGCCTACCACAGAATTAATATCTCATTAATATCAGGAGACCTTTCTCAGCCTACCACAGAATTAATATCTCATTAATATCAGGAGGAAGTGTTTCAAATATTTACTATTTTATATTGTACTTGTTCTATTTTTTAAAAATACTCCATTTTAATGATTAGAAAGTTCGTATTTCCATTTGGAAGAAGGTTTTCTCTGAATGAATTTTGAATTTTTTAAAATAATTTATCCACATTTGTTTAGATTATTATATTTTTTTCTCTTTCCATCTATTTTCATTGTGAATAACATTGATTGATTTTCAAATGTTAAACTAACTTAGCATTCCTGGAATAAATAACAATTTTTGATGTATTTTATTTTATATACTTTTACATTTGATTTGCTAATATTTTATATAGGGGTTTTGAATTTTAAGGGAGAGAATTGTTTCTACTTTTTCTTTCTTATAATGTCTGTAGATGTTTGATATCAAAGTTTTGCTGTTTATATTTAAAAGATTAAGAAATGTTTTTACTTTGTATGTTTTTGGAAAAATATGTATGATATTTATATAATTTTTTCTAAAATATGTGTAAGATTTCTTGTGTAAACCAATATGAATTTTCTCTGTAAATAGATACTTATGGGTACTTAATATCAGTAATAAACAAAGACTTTTTAAAATATTCAACTTTCTGTTACTTTTTGTGTCTGCTTTGGTAAATCAAACTTTTCAAAAGATGCATGATTTTTATCCAAAATGGCAAGTTTATTATTACAGATTTGTCATATGTAACATATGTAATTCAATAACGGTTTGATGATCTTCTCAATTCCATATAATGGAATCTATGTTTTTTTCCCTTTTTATTTTTTTCCTTAACAAGTAACCAACTTAGATATATTCTAAAACATATTTTCTCTTTGCTTGATGTCTTATTTTATATTTATTATTTGAGTACTTATATTTTGTTTGGATTAGTTGGCATTTATTTTTCTTATTTTATGGACATATATTATTGGCAACAACCTAATAGTTGTACATAGAATACATGTGATGCCTTGATACACACATGCAATGTATAATCATCAAATCAGGGTAAGTGGTATATCCATCATCACAAACATTATCATTTCTTTGTGCTGGGAACATTCCAAACCTCTTTTAGCTATTTTGAAATACACTGTAAATTCATGTTAATTATACTTGCCCTACTGCACTTTTGAACACTAAAACATATTCCTTCTACCTGACTGGATTTTTGTACTCATTAATAAACCTCTCTTATCTTCCCTCCCTCATACTCTTCCCAGTATCTGGTAGCCACAGTTCCACTCACTACCTCCTATGTCCAATGACTTCAAACATTTCCCTCTCTGTTTATTTTCTAATGTATACAATTAAAGCAAAACATTTTCCTCAAAGCACTGTTTTAGCTACACCCAACAAGTCTGATGTAGTATTATCTGATTATCATTCGGTTCAAAATATTTTCTAATATTCACTCTAAATTGTCACCTGTGTGTTGTTTTACATTTTTGATCTTTACTTATTTTTTATTTGGAAGATTAATTCATTTACACTAATTGTAATTACACAGAGTGGTTGATGTCTACAGTTTTGTTATTTTTGACTGAAAAACTTGTTCTAAATCCTTATTCTTTAATTTCTTACATACTTTTATATGTTTCAAATATTTTGCTTTATTTTTTACTCTTTCTGATATATTATTTATACATTCTATCACTTTTAATAGTTACAGTAGAGATAACAGCTTGAATCTGTGATGTATTGCAACTTAGTAAAATTAGTATTTGTCAGTTTCAAAAACAATTAAATCCGAATTTAATTTTCTCTCTGCTCTTTGCTTTACATTTAACATATATTTTTAAATCTTCCTTTTATATATTTAAACTCCACAAGAAATTATTATTATAACTTGATGCAGTCAATATGCATTTATAATTGCCTTCATTTTAATCCACTCCTTTATTCTTCAACTTTATTTAAAGTTTATGTTTCCTTGAGGAATTATTATGTTATTGTACTTTAATATTTCTTCAATTCAGAACTTCACATTATGTTTTTCTGAATATAATTTAGTCTGCTTTTTAAATTCTTTCTTTTTTATATACAGACTTGTATTTTGGCAGTTCTCCCTTTTCCTCATCATTTTTAGGATACCACCCCTTCGTTTAGGGCCTTTCATAGTTTCCATTGAAATGTTAGCTATTAGTGTTGTTGCTGTTACAGAAATAGAATGTATTCTTTTTTTCTCTGGCCACTTTTAGGATGCTATTTTTGTACTTGGGCTTCAGCAGTTTGGCTATAAGGTACAAAAACATATCTGTCTGTAATTTACATTGTATTTATCCTGCTTGTGTTTTATTGAACTTTAATACTGGATTAATGTTTTTCAACCACTTTTGGATTTTATCTAACAATTTTCAGATGTCAGTTTGTTCCTTATCATCTTTTCATCTGGTCCTTCAATTACACATGTTTAGAATGTTTCAATGTCTCTTCCATATGCCCCTTTTCTTTTTTATGATTTTTTTTTGAAACAGGATTTTGCTCTGTAGCACAGGCTGGAGTGCAGTGCCATAGTGACTGCTCACTACAGCCTCAAACTTGTGGGCTCAAGCGATCCCACCACCTCTGTGTTTTCAGTAGCTAGGACTACAGGCATATGCCACTACATTCGGCTAATATTTTATTTTATTTTATTTTATTTTATTTTATTTTATTTTACTTGTAGAGATGGGGTCTCACTATGCTGCCCAGGCTACTCTTTAACTCCTGGCCTTAAGTGATCCTCCCACCTCAGCGTTCCAAAGTGCTAGGATTACAGGTGTGATTTTTAAATTTTTTTATGCTTTTAATCTATGTTTCAACTTAAAATTTGTGGCAATTATACAAAACATGACTACCTTCAATAATGACAATCAACTCTGTGTGTGTGTTTCCAACCTTCATCTCCAGTCCTAACCTCTCACCTTTAGTACACTTCTACATGCCCTACTATATTGAAGATATATATATCTTATTTGATAAATATATCAAATATATTGAAGATAAATATATCTTAATTGAATGATATATTATCACTGTAAGTAAAAATTATTTCTTAATTATTTTCTTCCTATTATTTCTGACCAAAAATGATTAAATTTATTTTGAAATATTGTATTTATCTCCTATTATTAGATCTTTCACAAAATTAGGTTGATTATTTATTCCCAATAACTTACTCTTTACCATTGCCCTTATATTGTTTCATCACTGAATGACAAGTTTATATTATTAGCCCCTTAAAATATTCTGTCCATGTCCCTGTGTTTTGTTGCTAGGAAACACTTCTCTGAAACATTCTGCACTGATCTCCTCAACCTGTGGGAACAATATTGATAAGGAGAGACCTGAAGCCCAGGGCAGGCCAAAAGAGATGCTAGTATAAACCATCAATACAGTGCTTAGTCACAGCAAATTTTAATCTGTTGGTGAGGAGTCAGTGAAACAGGATTCTATACCACCTCTGATGACTAAAGCAATGACTTAAATAAGAATTTCTATCTCTGGATTTTGCAACTAAAATATGAAATAAATTAGGCTGTGTTGTATAATGTCATTGGGTAAAGATATATGGCTTACAGATAAATCTTAATAAATATTGACTCATAAAACAGGACACTGTTTTTTGTGACGTAATTTTTTCCATTCCAATAACTACTGCTCTCTGTTACTGAAGTAAACTTCTTTTTTTTTTTTTTTTTTTTTTGAGACGGAGTCTCTCTCTGTCGCCCGGGCTGGAGTGTAGTGGCCGGATCTCAGCTCACTGCAAACTCCGCCTCCCGGGTTCACGCCATTCTCCTGCCTCAGCCTCCCGAGTAGCTGGGACTACAGACGCCTGCCACCTCGTCCGGCTAGTTTTTTTGTATTTTTTAGTAGAGACGGGGTTTCACTGTGTTAGCCAGGATGGTCTCGATCTCCTGACCTCATGATCCGCCCGTCTGGGCCTCCCAAAGTGCTGGGATTACAGGCTTGAGGCACCGCGCCCGGCCTGAAGTAAACTTCTAAGTATCGGTTCCCTGTTAAAGAAATCATAAAGTTCCTTCATTTTTCTTTCATCATGTGTTATAATTTTCACATTTTTAAAGTTTACATTCTAATCTTCTACAATATTTGCAATTTAAAGTTAGCTCAACCACTTTATTTCTTCTTCCTCAAAAACTACAATCAGAAGTCCTTTTGCATCCTCTCTGAATATCCACACAAATACAACTAAGAAGATACTGGAGGGGAAGAAAGTTGAACCCAAAATAACAATAACACAATTGAAATTTCCAATGATAAAAAAGAATATGAAATTGATTGGTCAAAAACCATCAGTAGCCTACCCAAACTGTGTCTCCATAAATAGAGAGACTTCAGTCACTTGAATGAGTACAATAACATGGCACATAATGCCCTAAGTCTGCCCAAAATGTCAGATTAGAGATCCAGGCCTTATGCCTAACAGAAAACTCTCTTGCGTAAATAAGAGATTGTACTTTTTGAAATTGCCAGTATATTTCTTCTATCCTCCTCCTACTGCTTAATAACTATAGGTCCCAGAAAGAACAAAAACAGAAGAAGAAGAAGAAAGAGATAGGCAAGGGATACACTATACTCCTGAGAGGTAAATTGTTATATGTAGGCAGACAGAAGAACTCAGATTGCAAAGAAGATTGTAATGATTATTGCACTTCACTTGGTGGGTGTTAAAGAGCCAAGAGAGAGAGGAAATAGAAAGATTAATACTAATAGATAACACAGATTAGACCTGTACCATTATTATGATCTAAAAATAGATTATTTATATAAACACAGACAAGCTGTTTATAATTTAAGAAGATAAAAATCTTCTCAGACCTGCAAGAGATCAGACACTAAGCTGCTAAATTATGCTGCTTGAAAAGCAATTGCAAAGAACATACTACAGCCCACTAAGAAATTAATCAGAACTAATGTCTTTGTAATCCAGTTGTCTAATACTAAGTCATTTATTCATCCATCCAAAAACCAGGTATTTATTAGGCAAATTTGGTAAGTATACATCAGTGTTATAAACAGGCTTGCTGATATCCTGGATAATAGAGACAGGAGAAAAATAATCCTAAAACAAATTTACAAGCAGATACATTATAAAAATTATCAAGTGTTGAACAGTTAAAAACAATGAAATCTAGACTTAAAGTATAGTAGATAAATAAAATAATAATGATGGCTAAATATATAATAAATTAAATGTAACAATAATATGCATATAAAATTTTATGCTTTAACAAATGCTGAGAAATAGGAATGATATTTGAGTGTAGGAGATTGTGCTGCTTTCTTTCTTTTAGAAAGTGACTATAGTGAGGTCATTTCATTATAGTCCTTTACTGACACTGAAACTGTATTACTGTATTGTAATAGAGTTGTAATACATTGTAATATATTGTATATATTGTCTTGCTTTCTACTATTGTGTGGATGAATTTTCCAGGCACATGTCTACTAAAATGTACTCCTCTACTTTCTCACTAGATTCAATCCATTCCGGCAGTTGTCCCTCCCCCCTTCTGCATATCTGTCATGTATCATCTTTCTTTCTCTTTCCCTGCCTCTCTCATGTATCATCAATTTTACTCCTGCTACTAGTCTATTCCAAACAACAAACATGTTGCCATAGGGCATATTACAAATAAATAAATACTTCCTTGATGTATGTTTTTTCCCTAAATAATCACTATATTGAATGAGAATTTATCAATGATTATCAGGGGCCAATGGTTGTGGTAAGTTGTAATTAAAAGTGAATAGCCCAAGGGAGTGTTTTAAGATGAAGAAACTATTCTGTATCCTGATAATGATGTTACATTACACAAATCTATGCCCATGTTAAAAATCAGAGAATGTACACCAAAAAGTCTGTATTACTGTATATTTATGTGAAAGGAAAATAAAATGAATAATTCAATCAACAATGGTACTTTATTAATTATGAATTGTAATGCACTAGATAACAAATAATGCAAAAATAAAGGAAATTTTATTAATAGCAAAAGAAATGAACAAAAACTTAGGTGTGTTTGGAAAATTTGACATGTATCTTTTATTCATTGACAGAGAAGCTGAGGTATTTAGACCATTTATATTTAATATGATTATTGATATGCTTGAGCTGAATCTATTTTGTTATCTGTTTTTGATTTCTCCTGTTACTTTTTCCTGTTTTTGATATTTTTCTGCCACTTCTGAATTAGTGATTATTTTATTAATCCATTATAACTCCTTTGTTGTCTTATTGGCTATTGTGTTTTTGTTTTTGCTTTTATTCTTTTGAGATTGCTTTAAGGTTAGCATTATAATTTTTAAATTCATCAATGTATATCTTAAATGATATTAAACTATGTTACATATTGTGTGAAAGCCTCAGAACAGTATACTTTAATTTCTTCCCTGCTGGATTTAGTGCTACTGTCGTCGTACATTTTGCTTCCACACATATTATAAACATCTTGAGGTATTGTTATTATTTTTATGTTTAATATTATCTTTTAAACTGGATTAAGTCGTAAGAATAACCTTTATATTTACAAATGACATTACCATTTCATAGGCTCTTTATTCTTCTGTGTAGAACCAGATTTCCATTTTGTACTGCTGTGATTCTGCTTGAGAAACTTTCATTAACATTTCTTGTATTGCATGACTTTGGGTTGTGAGTTTCAGCAACTGTGTGTCTGAAAAAAATTATATTTCTCCTTTATTTTTGACATGATGCTTTTTACCTGATTTAGTATTCTAAGTTGACAGATTTTTTTTTCTTTCAGTATTTTAAATATGTTATTTCACTGTCTTCTCATTTGTGTTGTTCCCCAAAGAGAAAAGTGATCTTATCCTTACCTTTGTTTCTTCATATATAATATGCCTTTTCCCTGACTTCTTTATAACTAGTTTTAAGCAATATAATTATAATGTGTCTTTTGTAGTTTTTTTTGTGTGTGTGTGTGTGTGTATGTGTTTCTAGTGTTTAGCTTTATTTATTGATTTACTTACTTAATTTCTTGGGTCTGTGAGTTTATGGTTTCCTTCCAAATTGAAATGTCTTGAATTATTATTTCTTCAATATTTTCAGTTTCTCTTCCTTTTCCTTTTCTTTGGGGACTTGTTGGTGAAAAAAGTCAAACTCTGTAAAATATTTGAAGAGGATTATTCTGAGCCTCATATTTGAGTGATCTTGGCCCGACACAACCTGAGGAGGTCCTGAGAGCATGTGCCCAAAGTCACTGGATTATAGCGTGCTTTTACACCTTTTAGGGACACAGAAGTTATGGGCAAAGACATATACCAATACATGTAAGGTATATATCGGTTCAGCCAGAAAAGGTGGGACATCTCAAAGTGGGGGTGGAGAGTTGGAGGTTGAGACCTTCCAGGTCATTGGTGGATTCAAAGATTTTCTGATTGGCAGTTTGTTGAAAAAATTCAATCTATGCCTGAAGGTTGAAATCAGCATAAAGAAATGCTTGAGTTAAGATAAAGGGGGTTGTATAATTCAAGGTTCTTGTTATGTAGACCAACCCTCTTAGTAACAATAGGCTTCAGAGAAAATAGAAAACAAATGTCTCTTACCAGATATTAAAAGGCGACAGACCCTTAGCTAAATATCTTAGATTAGGAAAAGACCTGGGAAGGGAAGGAGATTCTCTACAGAATGCAAATTTCCCCGCAAGAGAAGACTTTGCAGGGCCATTCCAATATATGTCAAGGAAATATATTTTGGGATACAATATTTTGATTTCTTTAGGGTTTATTATCTGTCATGTCATGCTATACCAGAGTCAAGTTGGAATTTAGTATTCTATTTCTACAGAAAGTCTTATGATCTCTCTATTAATGTTAATGCTGGTCAGTTGTGCCTAAATTCCAAAGGGAGGAGGTTATAATAAGGCATATCTGACCTCCCTTCTTGTTATAGCCTGAACTAGTTTTTCAGGTTTACTTTGGGAACCCCTTGGCCAAAAGGGTGTCCATTCATTTTTTGGGGGAGCTTAGAATTTAATTGTTCACTTACAGCCTCTGATTCCACATTTATTAAGTCTGTTGGAATTGCTTCCCAGTTCACTGATTACCTGTTAACTTTTTGCAGTCTTTTTTCTCTGTGTTGTTTCAATCATTTCTACTGTTATGTCTTTAAGTACACACATCTTTTCTTCTGCACTGTTGAATACATTTTGATAATGCCCTTTACTGTGGTTTTTATATCAGACACTAAAGATTTTATCTCTGAAATTTCCATGTGGGTTTTTGTTCTATAAATTCCCTGCCTCTTACTTTTTCACTTTTATTTTTCTTATTTTGGTGAGGCAAAATAACATAGAGTTATTTCATTTTACATAAATTTTGCCAACTTCTGAGGCTTTTTAAACCAACTCCCCATGAACTGTGAGGCTTTCCAAGTTTCTTTGATCGGAACAGGCAGGATTCCAGCCCTGTGTGTACTGAAGACACAATTTCCTCTAATACTTTCAAGTGATTATTTCCTTAGCCTTGATAGTTTCTTCACATGCATCAATTGGTCGGTACTCAACTGAATATTCAAGGGGAATCCTTAACACATCTCTGGAGTATTATTCCATGCAGCTCTCTCCTCTCTGGTACTCTGGCCCTGAAATTCTAACAGCTTTGGCTTCTGTGAAATTCAAATCCATTTCCTCAACTCAAGGAGATTACTTGGTTCCTACTGGGTTACTTTTCTCTTCATTGCAGCTGCAAAGCTTTTCTCCAGGCATGAAGTTTTATCAATGTTGTGGCTTCATCTGTTTTTTTTGTGTGTCTCACAGACTACTAAACTTAATTGGCTGGTAACCGACATCTTGAGTGCCATTGTTTCCTACATTTTGTCTGTTTTTTTTTTTTTTTTTTTAATTATCTAAAATGAGATGGTAAAACCAGTCCCTTTTACTCCATCTCAATTTGAAGAAAATTATATATACCTTCAAGAAATAAAGCTATACATATGTATTTTTATCATGTACTATGATATCAGTTTTGTTTAAAACGTGTATTTGTTTCTGTGCATGTATAATTTTAACATTAACAGTGCTTATTTATCTCTGGATACTGAATGATGCTTACTTCTTTGCTTTTTTTCAATGTTTAGAATTTTATACAACTAATGTCTACTATTTTTGTAATTTAAAAACAACAGTTACATGATGTTTTACTCAAAATTAGAGTTATGAAGCTGTTTACACCTTTGTTTGTAGTTTCTTTTGTCACTGTTACAGATGTTAGGTCAAGAAAAATGCAGAGTTCTAAAATCAGTTTAAGGGTTAGCTTTTCTTGGTATGTCTTATGATAAAAGAGCTGAGAGCTCATTATAAACATTGCTAAACAGGTAGGTTTGAGATAAGTAAATTGATCAATTAACCTTGTGCTGTTATCATTTATTCTCCAGATTCATTGTTGCAGAATGATGTTTAAATATCCATGTGTATACTAAAATATGACTGGTGTGGTTAGCAAACTAAAAATCAATCCAAATAAACAGTAGCAGGAAGGATGGTCTTCTTATTAGCTGATAATTAATAGAAATGATGCGCATCAGCTTCCTAATTATCTTATTATTTTTTTATTTCTACTATTATTTACAATTTCTAAATATTTCAACACAGTGTAAGTTTCCATGATATAAAATGGTCAGTATGACCTGCTTTCAAAATAATTACCAATCAATTCAGTCTATTTGAGTGTTTGGCCATTCATTCTGATTACTAAAGTCTTCACAAGAAAGATATTAATCCTTTTTCTTACAGTTTATCAAGAGAGGCTCAGGAATATAATTTGGTTAGTGTCATTGAAACCTGGTGGTATCAATACCTTGTTGCCTGTTTAATGTATATATTTTTTCATTTGCTCATATACTCATCTTTAAAAATGTAATTCTTAAAGTTAGTCTATATTCAAACTATTCAAGGAAATGAGTATAAATACATAGATAAGGACACTAATTCATGTCCTAGAAAGGGGAGAGAAAAATCCTAGATAATTAAAAAGCAGTCTCCATCTCCCAGCACAAGCGACACAGAAGACCGGTGATTTCTGCATTTTCAACTGAGGTACTGGGGTCATCTCACTCGGGAGTGCCGGACAATCCATGCGGGTCAGCTGCTGCAGCCTGACCAGCGAGAGCTGAAGCAGGGCGAGGCATCGCCTCACCTGGGAAGCGCAAGGGGGAAGGGAGTCCCTTTTCCTAGCCAGGGGAACTGAGACACACAACACCTGGAAAATCGGGTAACTCCCACCCCAATACTGCGCGGTAAGCACACCGGCACACCAGGAGAATATACCCCACACCTGGCCGGGAGGGTCCCACGCCCACGGAGCCTCCCTCCTTGCTAACACAGCAGTCTGCGGCAATCTAACAGCAAGGCAGCAGCGAGGCTGGGGGAAGGGCGCCCGCCATCGCTGAGGCTTAAGTAGGTAAACAAAGCCACTGGGAAGCTCGAACTGGGTGGAGCTCACAGCAGCTCAAGGAAACATGCCTGTCTCTGTAGACTCCGCCTCTGGGGACAGGGCACAACTAAAAAATAACAGGGGAAGCAGCAGAGGCCAGTGCAGACGCGAACGACTCTGTCTGACAGCTTTGAAGAGAGCAGTGGATCTCCCAACACGGAGGTTGAGATCTGAGAAGGGGCAGGCTGCCTGCTCAAGTGGGTCCCTGACCCCTGAGGAGCCTAACTGGGAGACATCCCCCACTAGGGGCAGTGTGACACACCACACCTCACAGGGTGGAGTGCACCCCTGAGAGGAAGCTTCCAAAGCAAGAATCAGACAGGTGCACTCGCTGTTCAGCAATATTCTATCTTCTGCAACCTCTGCTGCTGATACCCAGGCAAACAGGGTCTGGAGTGGACCTCAAGCAATCTCCAACAGACCTATAGCTGAGGGTCCTGACTGTCAGAAGGAAAACTATCAAACAGGAAGGACACCTATATCAAAACCCCATCAGTACGTCACCATCATCAAAGACCAGAGACAGATAAAACCACAAAGATGGGGAAAAAGCAGGGCAGAAAAGCTGGAAATTCAAATAATAAGAGCGCATCTCCCCCTGCAAAGGAGCACAGCCCATCGCCAGCAACGGATCAAAGTTGGTCAGAGAATGACTTTGACGAGATGAGAGAAGAAGGCTTCAGTCCATCAAACCTCTCAGAGCTAAAGGAGGAATTACGTACCCAGCGCAAAGAAACTAAAAATCTTGAAAAAAGAGTGGAAGAATTGACAGCTAGACTAATTAATGCAGAGAAGGTCATAAACGAAATGACAGAGATGAAAACCATGACACGAGAAATACGTGACAAATGCACAAGCTTCAGCAACCGACTCGATCAACTGGAAGAAAGAGTATCAGCGATGGAGGATCAAATGAATGAAATGAAGCGAGAAGAGAAACCAAAAGAAAAAAGAGGAAAAAGAAATGAACAAAGCCTGCAAGAAGTATGGGATTATGTAAAAAGACCAAATCTACGTCTGATTGGGGTGCCTGAAAGTGAGCGGGAAAATGGAACCAAATTGGAAAACACTCTTCAGGATATCATCCAGGAGAACTTCCCCAACCTAGCAGGGCAGGCCAACATTCAAATTCAGGAAATACAGAGAACGCCACAAAGATACTCCTCCAGAAGAGCAACTCCAAGACACATAATTGCCAGATTCACCAAAGTTGAAATGAAGGAAAAAATCTTAAGGGCAGCCAGAGAGAAAGGTCGGGTTACCCACAAAGGGAAGCCCATCAGACTGACAGCAGATCTCTCGGCACAAACTCTACAAGCCAGAAGAGAGTGGGGGCCAATATTCAACGTTCTTAAAGAAAAGAATTTTAAACCCAGAATTTCATATCCAGCCAAACTAAGTTTCATAAGTGAAGGAGAAATAAAATTCTTTACAGATAAGCAAATGCTTAGAGATTTTGTCACCACCAGGCCTGCCTTACAAGAGACCCTGAAGGAAGCCCTAAACATGGAAAGGAACAACCGGTACCAGCCACTGCAAAAACATGCCAAAATGTAAAGACCATCGAGCCTAGGAAGAAACTGCATCAACTAATGAGCAAAATAACCAGTTAATATCATAATGTCAGGATCAAGTTCACACATAACAATATTAACCTTAAATGTAAATGGACAAAATGCTCCAATTAAAAGACACAGACTGGCAAACTGGATAAAGAGTCAAGACCCATCAGTCTGCTGTCCTCAGGAGACCCATCTCACATGCAGAGACATACATAGGCTCAAAATAAAGGGATGGAGGAAGATCTACCAAGCAAATGGAGAACAAAAAAAAGCAGGGGTTGCAATCCTAGTCTCTGATAAAACAGACTTTAAACCATCAAAGATCAAAAGAGACAAAGAAGGCCATTACATAATGGTAAAGGGATCAATCCAACAGGAAGAGCTAACTATCCTAAATATATATGCACCTAATACAGGAGCACCCAGATTCATAAAGCAAGTCCTTAGAGACTTACAAAGAGACTTAGACTCCCATACAATAATAATGGGAGACTTCAACACTCCACTGTCAACATTAGACAGATCAACGAGACAGAAAGTTAACAAGGATATCCAGGAATTGAACTCATCTCTGCACCAAGCGGACCTAATAGACATCTATAGAACTCTCCACCCCAAGTCAACAGAATATACATTCTTCTCAGCACCACATCACACTTATTCCAAAATTGACCACATAATTGGAAGTAAAGCACTCCTCAGCAAATGTAAAAGAACAGAAATTATATCAAACTGTCTCTCAGACCACAGTGCAATCAAACTAGAACTCAGGACTAAGAAACTCAATCAAAACCGCTCAACTACATGGAAACTGAACAACCTGCTCCTGAATGACTACTGGGTACATAACGAAATGAAAGCAGAAATAAAGATGTTCTTTGAATCCAATGAGAACAAAGATACAACATACCAGAATCTCTGGGACACATTTAAAGCAGTATGTAGAGGGAAATTTATAGCACTAAGTGCCCACAAGAGAAAGCAGGAAAGATCTAAAATTGACACTCTAACATCACAATTAAAAGAACTAGAGAGGCAAGAGCAAACACATTCAAAAGCTAGCAGAAGGCAAGAAATAACTAAGATCAGAGCAGAACTGAAGGAGATAGAGACACAAAAAACTCTCCAAAAAATCAATGAATCCAGGAGTTGGATTTTTGAAAAGATCAACAAAATTGACAGACCGCTAGCAAGGCTAATAAAGAGGAAAAGAGAGAGGAATCAAATAGACACATTAAAAAATGATAAAGGGGATATTACCACCGACCCCACAGAAATACAAACTACCATCAGAGAATACTATAAACACCTCTACGCAAATCAACTAGAAAATCTAGAAGAAATGGATAATTTCCTGGACACGTACACTCTTCCAAGACTAAACCAGGAAGAAGTTGAATCCCTGAATAGACCAATAGCAGCCTCTGAAATTGAGGCAACAATTAATAGCCTACCCACCAAAAAAAGCCCAGGACCAGATGGATTCACAGCTGAATTCTACCAGAGGTACAAGGAGGAGCTGGTACCATTCCTTCTGAAACTATTCCAATCAATAGAAAAAGAGGGAATCCTCCCTAACTCATTTTATGAGGCCAACATCATCCTGATACCAAAGCCTGGCAGAGACACAACAAAAAAAGAGAATTTTAGACCAATCTCCCTGATGAACATCGATGCAAAAATCCTCAATAAAATACTGGCAAACCGGATTCAGCAGCACATCAAAAAGCTTATCCACCATGATCAAGTGGGCTTCATCCCTGGGATGCAAGGCTGGTTCAACATTCGCAAATCAATCAACGTAATCCAGCATATCAACAGAACCAAAGACAAGAACCACATGATTATCTCAATAGATGCAGAAAAGGCTTTTGACAAAATTCAACAGCCCTTCATGCTAAAAACGCTCAATAAATTCGGTATTGATGGAACCTACCTCAAAATAATAAGAGCTATTTATGACAAACCCACAGCTAATATCATACTGAATGGGCAAAAACTGGAAAAATTCCCTTTGAAAACTGGCACAAGACAGGGATGTCCTCTCTCACCACTCCTATTCAACATAGTGTTGGAAGTTCTGGCTAGGGCAATCAGGCAAGAGAAAGAAATCAAGGGTATTCAGTTAGGAAAGGAAGAAGTCAAATTATCCCTGTTTGCAGATGACATGATTGTATACTTAGAAAACCCCATCGTCTCAGCCCAAAACCTTCTTAAGCTGATAAGCAACTACAGCAAAGTCTCAGGATACAAAATTAATGTGCAAAAATCACAAGCATTCTTATACACCAGTAACAGACAAGCAGAGAGCCAAATCAGGAATGAACTTCCATTCACAATTGCTTCAAAGAGAATAAAATACCTAGGAATCCAACTTACAAGGGATGT
>NC_045434.1:149514821-149526593 GCF_002776525.5 Piliocolobus tephrosceles
CATGGTACTGGTACCAAAACAGAGATATAGACCAATGGAACAGAACAGAGTCCTCAGAAATAATACCACACATCTACAGCCATCTGATCTTTGACAAACCTGAGAGAAACAAGAATTGGGGAAAGGATTCCCTATTTAATAAATGGTGCTGGGAAAATTGGCTAGCCATAAGTAGAAAGCTGAAACTGGATCCTTTCCTTACTCCTTATACGAAGATTAATTCAAGATGGATTAGAGACTTAAATGTTAGACCTAATACCATAAAAACCCTAGAAGAAAATCTAGGTAGTACCATTCAGGACATAGGCATGGGCAAGGACTTCATGTCTAAAACACCAAAAGCAACGGCAGCAAAAGCCAAAATTGACAAATGGGATCTCATTAAACTAAAGAGCTTCTGCACAGCAAAAGAAACTACCATCAGAGTGAACAGGCAACCTACAGAATGGGAGAAAATTTTTGCAATCTACTCATCTGACAAAGGGCTAATTTCCAGAATCTACAAAGAACTCAAACAAATATACACGAAAAAAGCAAACAACCCCATCCAAAAGTGGGGAGAGGATATGAACAGACATTTCTCAAAAGAAGACATTCATACAGCCAACAGACACATGAAAAAATGCTCATCATCACTCGCCATCAGAGAAATGCAAATCAAAACCACAATGAGATACCATCTCACACCAGTTAGAATGGCAATCATTAAAAAATCAGAAACAACAGGTGTTGGAGAGGATGTGGAGAAATAGGAACACTTTTACACTGTTGGTGGGATTGTAAACTAGTTCAACCATTATGGAAAACAGTATGGCGATTCCTCAAGGATCTAGAACTAGATGTACCATATGACCCAGCCATCCCACTACTGGGTATATACCCAAAGGATTATAAATTATTCTACTACAAAGACACATGCACACGTATGTTTATTGCGGCACTATTCACAATAGCAAAGACTTGGAATCAACCCAAATGTCCATCAGTGACAGACTGGATTAAGAAAATGTGGCACATATACACCATGGAATACTATGCAGCCATAAAAAAGGATGAGTTTGTGTCCTTTGTAGGGACATGGATGCAGCTGGAAACTATCATTCTTAGCAAACTATCACAAGAAGAGAAAAACCAAACACCGCATGTTCTCACTCATAGGTGGGAACTGAACAATGAGATCACTTGGACTCGGGAAGGGGAACATCACACGCTGGGGCCTATCATGGGGAGGGGGGAGGGGGGAGGGATTGCATTGGGGAATTATACCTGATATAAATGATGAATAGATGGGTGCTGACGAGTTGATGGGTGCAGCACACCAACACGGCACAGATATACATATGTAACAAACCTGCATGTTATGCACATGTACCCTAGAACTTAAAGTATAATAAAAAAAAAAAAATTAAAAAGCAATGTTTGCAGGCAACTATTCCTTTTCAAACTACTATGGGAGAGTATATGTCATTTTCATTAATAAATAATCCATATTTGCACAGAATTGGCTAGGTGTTCCACAGTTCTAAAGGGCAAATACTTTGTATACTGTGATTTACCTGATAAGGTAGGATTGTCAATCTGACCTTAGGAAAAATTGCAAACTCTTTGACAGTTTTTTCTTCTGATGCTTATTTGAGACTCACACCAAAGTAAAGTAGAAATTTGGGACAATATTTTAGACAATTAAGATTGTTATTTCATTACCCAAACAATTGCCTTAATTCTCTAGTTTATTTTTTATGTGTGGGTATCTTGTTACTAGTGTAGGAGTTTTGTGTGAGTGCCTTCATGTTATGTTTTAAATAATTCTGCTAAAATGGATGTACACACTTTAGAAGCCTGTCAAGGGATTCTTCAATAGTATGGGAAGGAGGAGTAGTCTTGTATTCCATTTAAAATCCTTGTATTGTCATCACCATGGCATACTTGATGTTGATGTTCAGGTCTTCAAATCTTTAATTAAAAAAAAAAGATCTATTATTTTGTATTTCTATTTTCTACTTAAATTTTGAACAAAGAGTGAGTTGCTAGAAAAAATAATTGTGTTTACATACTGAAACCTTTAAATGTCTACCATTATGTTAATTTTCATTTCTCATTTCAGAGTTATAATATATACACTTGGACATGCAAAGTTTATGTATGTAAAATATTCCAAACCACGTAAATAAACAAAAAAGTTTGCATTATTAAAGATTATAAATGAGAGTACTTCTTGTAAGGAATAATTCTCACCTGTATCATGCATGAAATAAAAATCAATGAAACAATGTGAGACAACTATGCAAGTCTTCTCTAATGGATTGTGTCTTAATAAGTATCACATTCATTAAAAACCTTCATTCTAATATATTATCTACACTTTCACCATGTCACTTTACTCTGATTAGAAAATTTCACTTTACTGAAGCATGAAAAATGAATGTGAAAGGAGTGGAATACCAAAATATTAGTATTGTCCACACACTAGTGTGTTTTTAATTCTACTTTAGATCATAAAGGAATTAGAGAAATATTTTTATAGCTTTGCATTTTTCTAGAAATGTTTCCAAATTTTGATTTTGCTTTATTCTAAGTAAAAGTAAATAACAACTCTATAGTAATATACATATTAGATAATATCATCAATCATATAAGTTTATAAGTATGAATAATAATATATTATGCATATATAAACCTCTCCCTTAATGAAAAGATATTTTTCCTTTTTAGAAGCTAAAAATAACCACATTATTTATTTCTAAATATATATATAGAAAAAAAACCATATATATAATATATATAGATAGTTTTCCTATTTAGTTCTTAAGAGGAATAAATATATCTGATTTAGAAAAAAAATGAGAGAAAATTACTTTTCATTATGATTATCTTCTCTGTTGATTTTTCATTAAATCAATTTCTATGTGCTGGTTTCCAGTCCATTACAAGAATTTTTTAAAGAAGATGATACACATAACAGCATTTACAAATTTCTGAAATACCTGTTCAATTTAATATATTTCAAGTTAGCAATAAAGGGAAGGTCTTGTTAAATGAAAAAGACAGTAAAATAAATTTTAAAATTATCTAAACAAGTTATAATATGACTAAATATATAGATTATAATATAAAGGGTTTTTATCAATTGGTTAGGTAATTTTTCTAGTAAAATGTTTTTTAAAAAACAAGAAAAGATGATTAAAGAAAAAAATTACAAAGAAACACCACAGCTAAGATCAATACTCATCTCATATAAATTCAGATTTTGTTGTTTTTTTTATTTAAAGATTACTCTAAAAAGAATAAAAATTCAAATGCCTACAAGAAGTAAATGACAAACAAAGGATTAAGCTAGACATGTAAGAAATATAATGGGGTTATTATATGTAATAATACTTAATATAATGGAATATATTAAGTAGTGGAGAGAAAATTTGCTGGTGGCCTGGATATAGGGTGTGATAAAAAGAAAGGAGTCATAAAGGTCTGCAAGACTTAGGTCTGAACAAATAATTAAATAGAGTGAACATACAATGAGACAGAAAACACAGAACAGATTTGGGGACAGAGAAAAATCAAGTTTGATTTGGAATATGTTAAATTTGAGATGCCCATAAGAGCTTCGAGAGGTCGAGTAGGCCGGATAATTCATGTCTCAGTGAAGTGAAGTGGTTAGGACTAGAAATAAAAATAAGTTAGCCATCAACTTGCAGATGTGATTTGAAGTCATAAGGCTGGATAAGATCACCTAAGGAGTTTATATTGTTAGACAAAAGATTTAAAAACTGAGCCCAGAGGCATTCAGATCTTTAAATGTCTTCATGATGAGGAAACAGCAAAGGAGTCTCAGAAGACCAAGTACAAAGTGTGTTTAATCCAACTGATGAGTCCTAAAAGATGACGACTCAGAATTATTCATTACTTTTAGCATTTGAGGAGTCACTGGAAAACTTAACAGGGTTGTTTTACTGAAGTGGCTTGGTTAGAAAACAAAACATGATTGAAGTGAATGCAACAAATAATGAGTGAATAGGAACTAAACAACATAATTATAGAAACTTATTGAGGTCATTTTTCTGTAAGAGGGTTTGATGCTGGAGGAAGATATGAAATCCAGAGAGAGTTTTAAAATGTGTAAAGTATGAGTTGTCATGACATTTTTGTAAACGGTTAGGCATAATCAAATGGGAAGAAAAATTGCTTAGGTGAAAATGTGGCAGAAAATCCCATGAGTGAGGGAAAAGAGGTGGATGCAGAATGGACAGGAATGTGAACATGGGCCCCTCCATAACTGGGGAAGGTGGAGTACAGGGTTACAGATGCATGTTAAGTCCGTAGAATTTGTTGTGGGAGAAATATAAGTATGTCTTTGCTTGCTTCTGTGTTCTTAAATAAAGAAGAAGAAGGGTATTCATCAGACCCTGAGGAAGAAAGGGGGCTACAGGGGTCTTAAACAGCTAGGGGAAGATTAAAGTAGCTGCTTCAGAGGCTTAAGGATAGATTTGGCTAGCCAGCCAGTAGGATTGCTGGGCAGCATTGAAGGATATTTATAGTTTCCAGTCATCAATTTGAAGTTATCTCAGGAAGCATGGCTGTGGTGTGTGTGTGTGTGTGTGTGTATGTGTGTGTGTGTGTGTTGGTAAATTTTTACTTTATTTATTTTAATTGTCCGAATTGTATTTATTATGTACATCATGATGTTTTGAAATATATATACATTAGAAGATGATTAAATCTAGCTAATTAATAAATGCATTATCTCATGTAATTATCATTTTTGTGTTAAGAACACTTAACATTTGCTCTTTGCATTTTTCAAGAATATAGGCTGTGTGTGGTGGCTCATGCTTATAATCCTGACACTTTGGGAGGCCAAGGAAGGGAAAATCACCTGAGCCCAAGAGTTCAAGACCATCCTAAGCTGACTTAGTGAGACCCCATCTCTACAAAAAAAACTTAAAAAGAAATTAGCTGTGCATGGTGGTGCGGGCATGTAGTCCCAGCTACTCTATAGGTTGAGGTGGGTGGATCCCATGGCCCAGGAGGTCAACGCTGAAGTAGAGCCATGATTCCTCCATTGCACTCCATCCTGGGCAACAGAGGGAGACCTTGTCTCAAAGGCGCGGTGGCTCAAGCCTGTAATCCCAGCACTTTGGGAGGCCGAGACGGGCGGATCACAAGGTCAGGAGATCGAGACCATCCTGGCTAACACGGTGAAACCCCGTCTCTACTAAAATACAAAAAATTAGCCGGGCGTGTTGGCGGGCGCCTGTAGTCCCAGCTACTCCGGAGGCTGAGGCAGGAGAATGGCGTGAACCCAGGAGGCGGAGCTTGCAGTGAGCTGAGATCCGGCCACTGCACTCCAGCCTGGGCGACAGAGCGAGACTCTGTCTCAAAAAAAAAAAAAAAAAAAAAAAAAAAAAAAAAGCAAAAACAAAAACAAAAACAAAACAAAACAAGAAACACAATATATTCCCATTAATAATAATCTCTTCATGCAGAATTTTAGGCTCATCAGGGCAGGTGTAGAGTTTGTGTAGACTTGGATTGGAATTTTGCCAGTCCAGAATGTTTACGTAAAGTAGGTAACAGCAGGTGAGTTGAGGACATATGAAAGAGAAGCACTCTCGTAATGGAAAACAATATTTAAGCCTGATAAGAAAAGAGGGAAGCACAATGAGGCTCATGGAGAGGGAAAAACTGGGGGCTCCAAAAATTGAAGACTGGACAGATAAGTGTGTTTTAGAACAAAAAAAGGAATACTTCTATTATAACTTCTAAAAATAATAGAGATCTTTTTATCAACTTTATTAAAATATAATTTACATAACAACAAATTCATTATTTTAAAGTGTACAGTCCAGTGATTTTTTAGGATAGATTTGTGCAACCATCACCATTTTCTAATTTTAGAACATTTTCATGATCTCAAAAGAAACCCTGTAGGTATTAACAGTCATTCTCCATTCATTCTCTCCTCATTCCCTGACAAAGATGAATCTAATTTCTGTCTCTATGGATCTTTTTATTCTGCATATTTTACACAAATAAATACAATATATGGCCTTCATGATTCATCTATGTTATAGTACATATTAATACTTCACTCCTTTTTATGGATCAATAATATTCCTTAGTATGGATATGCCACTATTTCTTTTTGTATTTATCAGTTGATGGAACTTTGAGTTGTTTCTGCTTTTCTTTTGTATTGGTTTCATTTTTTACTATTATAAATAATGATGTTATAAATATATATTAATACATTTTTATGTATATATGTGTTTTCAATTATCTTGTGTAAATAACTACAAGTGAAATTGCTGAGTCATATAGTAACTTTATGTTAATATTGTGAAGAGTCACTAAACTGCTTTGCAAATTGCAAAGTGGCTGAAATATTTTGGTTTTTCCACCAGCAATCTATGATGGTTCTAATTTCTCCACATCCTTGCCAACATTTGTTATTGTCCATCTTTGTTTGTTATTGCCATCCTAGTGAGTATGAAATGGTTTCTAATTATGCTTTTTATTTTTCCCTAACAATTAATGTATTAAGCATCTTTTCATGTGTTATTGGCCATTTGTATTGCATTATTGGAAAATGTCTGTTCAACACTTTTCCCATTTAAAATTTTGTCTTTTCATTGTTGAGTTGCATACATTCATAACATATTGTAGTTACAGGTCTATTATTAAATATATGATTTACAAATATCTCCCATAAACATAAATCTCCCATTTATTTAGGTCTTTCTTAATTTCTTTTAGTGATGTTTTGTAGGTGCCGTATACAAATCTTACACTTCTCTTGTTAAGTTGTTAAATTTATCCCTGTGAGTTATCTTTTTGTTTCTTGATGGGTTCATTTGAACCATAAGCTTTTGCTCTTTTAAAGATGTTTGATGAAATTAAATTTATGTTTTTGTTTTTGTTTTTTTTTTTAATTTTGTCACTTGTGCTTTTGGTGTCCTTTAGGGTTTTCTTCTATGAGTCTGTAAGAATTACTTCTAAGAGTCTTAAGATTTTAACCCCTACATTTACATCTACGTGTATTTTGAGTTAAATTTTGTGTATGATTTGAAATTGGGTGTTTAATTCATTCATTTACATGAGGATACACAGTTGTCCTAGGACCATTTGTTGAAAAGGATACTAAGTGGGCCAGGCATGGTGGCTAAGGCCTGTAATTCCAATACTTTGGGAGGCCAAGGCAGGCAGATCACCTGAGGTCAGGAGTTGGAAACCAGCCTAGCCAATATGGTGAAACCCCGTCGCTACTAAAAATATTAAAAAATTAGCTGGGTGTGGTGGTGGGTGCCTGTAATCCCAGCTACTTGGGAGGCTGAGGCAGGAGAACTGCTTGAACTCAGGAGATGGAGGTTGCAGTGAGCCGACACAGTGCCACTGCACTCCAGCCTGGGCAACAGAGTGAGACTGTCTCAAAAAAAACAAAACAAAACAAAACAAAAAGAAAAAAAGAAAAGGAAAAAGAAAAGAAAAAAAGAAAAAGGAAAGAAAAGGATATTAACTTCCCTTTGAATTCTCTTAGCACCTGTGTTAAAAATCAGCTGACCGTAATTGGTTATTCATGGACTCTCAATTCTAACTGCATTATTCTATGTGTCTACTCTTATGGCAGTATGATACTGTCTTGATTAATATAGCTTTATAGTGAGTCTTAAAGTGCAAATCCCCTAAATTTGTTCTTCAAGATAGTTTTGGCAATTCTGGGCCCAGCCCCTTGCATTTCCACGTGAATTTAAAGATCATTTTGTCAATTTATGTAAAAAGGAATCTTGGATTTAGACAGGGATTACACTTAATCTGTGGATCAATTTGGTATCACTATTTTAATAATATTAAATTTTCAGATCCATGTATATGAAATGTTTTTCCATGTATTTAGGTCTTTCTTAATGTTTAATATTTTGTAGCTTCAGTATACTAATTGTTCACTCCTCTTGTTAATTTGTCAAATTTATTCCTGAGAATTTTATTCCTTTTGATATTATTGGAAATAAAATTGTTTTCTTAATCTCACTTTTGAATAATTCATTGCTAGTATATGCATATACAATTTTAAATAAATATTGACTTTGTGTCCTGCAAACCTGCTAAACTCAGTTGGTGTGTGTGTATGCATGTGTATCCATGCATGTATGCATGTAGTGTGTGTGTGTATATGCATATGTTCCTTAGTATTTTGTACATACAAGATCAAGTCATCTGTGAATACCAATAATTTTAATTCTTCCCTGCCTGTTTGTTTGGATGTCTTTTATTTCCTTTTGCCAAAATGACATGGATCAAACCTTAGATATACTATTGGAAAAGAAGTAGAAAAAGCAGACAACCTTGTTTCCTTTCTAATATTAGAGGAAAATCATTTAGTTTTTCACCACAAAGTATTATGTTAGCTGTAGGGTGTGTGTTGATAGTCCCTATCAAGTTGAGAATACATCTCTTCATTCCTACTTTGTTGAGTGCTTTTAAAATGAAAGGATCTTGGATTTTTTCTATTGATTTCTAATGATTCTAATAGTCTGCAGCTATTAAGATTATCATGTGATTTTTGTTCATTGTGCTGTTAATATGGTATATGAAACGATTTTCATATGTTAATCCAATTTTCCATTGCTAGAATAAATCCCACTTTATTATGTCATATGATTATTTATAGATGTTGCTGGCATAGTTTCACTGGGCTGTTGGCTGAGGATTTTGTTGATATTCATAAAAAATATTGATTTGTGGTGTTCTTGTGATGTGTTTGACAAGCTTTGGTGTCAATAGGTGAAAATGAATGAATAGATTTAAATTCATAGAACAAGCTGGAAAGTATTAGCTCCTCTCCTATTTTTCTAAAATAATTTGTGAAGGATTGCTATTAATTATCCTGAAATGTTTGATATAATTCATTAGTGAAGAAATCTGGAGCTAGTATGTTTTAAAATTATTGTTATTATTACTAATTCAACTTCTGTACTTGTACAAGTCTATTCAGATTTTCTATTTCTTTTTTGAGACATTTTTAGGAGTTTTTGTCTTTCTAGAAAATTACCTACTTCATGTAGGTTATACAATCTATTGGCATGGAATTATATTGTTCCTTATTTTTATTTTTACTTTTTTAGTGATGTTCCCTCTTTCTATCCTAACATTAATAATGAAGGTTTTCTCTCCTTATTTGTTGGTGAATCTAGTTAGAGAATTAGTTAGAATTAGTTAGAATCTAGTTGTCAATTTTGTTGATATTGTTGGAAAAAAAATCAACATTTAATTATTTTTCTATTATTTACTTCATTTATTTTCAACTAATCTTTATTATTATCTGTTTTACATTTGATTTTTTAATTTGGTTTATGCTTCTTTTTCTCTTTTATTAAGGTGTAGGAACAGATCATTGAATTGACATATTTCTTCCTTTTCAATATAGGTGGTTAAAGTTTTACATTTTCTATTAAGTACTGCCTTTGCTACATGCCACCCTGCTAGTGTTGTCTTTGAGCTTTCATTCATGTTAGTGCATTCTGTACTCTCCCTTGTGATTTATTCTTTAACATATTGCTCACTGAAACATGTACTGTGAAATTTTTACATATTTGTGAATATCCCCAATTATCTTAATTATATTGATTTCTAAGTTTATTCCATTGTAGTCAGAGAACATTTTTTTCATATTATTTCAACCTTTTTACAGTTATTGGGATTTGTTGTATATAACCTAACACAAGTCTGTCTTGGAGAATGTTTCATGTGCATTCAAGAAGAATGTATATTATGCTGTGCCTAGGTTTACTGTTTTATAATTATCTGTTAGATAGCATGGATATATAATATTTTTCAAGTCTTATATGTGTTTGTTAATCTTTTGCCTAGTTGTCTTAGCCATTATTGAACAGGAAGTATCAAAATCTCCAATTGTCTTTGTTAATTTGTCTATCTCTCCCTTCTATTCTGTCTATATTTGCTTCACGTATTTTGGGTCTCTTTCGTTAGGTGAATATATATTTATATTTGTTATTATAAAATGCCCTTCATTGTTTAAAGTAATAGTTTGCCTTAAATTTTATTTTGTCTGATATAACCACTCCAGCTCTCATTTAGTTATTATTCGCAGAGTATCTTATTATATTATTTTACTTTGAGTCTGTTTGTATATTTCAATATAGAGTGTGTCTTTCAGACAGCATACAGTTTGATTATGATTTTTTGAATCCATTCTGTTAATCTTTCCATTTTATTGGACTGCTTACTCCCTTTACTTTTAATATAATTACTGATATTGTGGAGTTGTCTCTGATATTTGACATTTTTATATATCTTATATTGTTTTTGCTCTATTTCTCCAGTGAAGCCTACTTTGGTATTAAATAAATATTTTCTAGTTACCACTTTAATTTTTCTGTTATTACATTTTTTAATAAATGTTTTGTTAGTTGTTACTCTAGGGATTAAATAAGCACATTAAAAGCAAACAATCTACTTCATATTTACACCATATTAATTTCAACAGATTATAAAAGTTTACTTCAATGTATCTCTATTTACTCACCCTTTTTGGGTCATTTTTTTTCATTCAGATTAGACATTATACAAAATAATCAACAGATTTTCATAATCATTTTTATGCAGTTGTCTTTAATCACATAGAAGTTACAACTAAAGTTCATTTATATTGTCTCTTATACATATCTATGTATTTACTTTTACTGGTGCTCCTCATTGTTGTGTGTGGATTTGGTTATCATCTAATATCACATCATTCTAGTCTAAAGAATTCCTTTTTGTATATATTTTAGTCTAAGTCGGCTAGTGATGAATTCTCTCAGTTTTATCTCAGAAAGTCTTAATTTCCACTTTTTGTGAAGAATCATTTTATTGGATACATAATTCTTGGTTAACAGTCTTTAATTTTTCAGCACTTTGAATATGCCATTCTATGAGCTTGTCTCCATTGCTTCTGATCAGAAAAAGTATTGTTAGTCTTGTTAAAGATATTTAGTAAGTGACAAATGACATTTCTCTTGCTGCCTTTAAGATTTTTTATTTTTTATTTGGCTTTTGATAGTTTGATTATGATGTATGTGGGTATATATCTCTTTTAGTTTATACTACTTGGAATTTGTTGAGTTTCTCGAATGTAAAGGTTAATGTTTCTCATCAAATTTTGGAGATTTTTGTCCATTGTTTCTCTAAATACTTTTAAGTTTTCCATTATGTATGTGTATATTTTTGTTGGTATGCTTGAGGCTATCCCACAGGGTTCTGAGGCTCTGTTCATTAGTTCATTTTTATGTATTGCTTTTTTGGTCTCTTTAGCTGTTTAGCAGACTGGATAACATCCGTTATCTCTTTAATATAACAGTTTTATATATTTGTCTAGTACAAATTCCACACATGCTTGAAAAGAGCTTCTACAACTATAGATTACAAAAGTATTTGCTCATATTTCCTATAAAACTTTTACATTTTAATTTTACTTTAAGTATTTGGTTCATTTGGCCGGGCGCGGTGGCTCAAGCTCGTAATCCCAGCACTTTGGGAGGCCGAGACAGGCGGATCAAGAGGTCAGGAGATCGAGACCATCCTGGCTAACACGGTGAAACCCCATCTCTACAAAAAATACAAAAAATGAGCCGGGCGAGGTGGCGGGCGCCTGTAATCCCAGCTACTCGGGAGGCTAAGGCAGGAGAATGGCATAAACCCGGGAGGCGGAGCTTGCAGTGAGCTGAGATCCGGCCACTGCACTCCAGCCTGGGTGACAGAGCGAGACTCCGTCTCAAA
>NC_045434.1:149526693-149543783 GCF_002776525.5 Piliocolobus tephrosceles
AAAAAAAAAAAAAAAAAAAAAAAAAAAAAAAAACGTATTTGGTTCATTTAAAATTTATTGGTATACGAAATGAGGAAAGGATAAAGTTTTATCTTGTTTCTAAGAAAATAGTTTTCCATTGTGGATCTGTCATTAAATAACCCAATTCCCTCTTTTTATTTAGTGAATAAATGAAATTTTAATTTAATACTCAAGCATTTGATATCTACATATGATATATGACTACACAGTGAAGAATCCATTAACTTGAGACTTTATGAAAGCCTCAATTGGATGTGATAAAATACAGTCAATAACCTAGGTAATAATAATGACATTATTTTTAAACACAATATTACTTGAGTATATAATAATGCCATATGCATAATATTCATTAATTCTAACTCTAGTAACATTTTTTAAATTTTCAAATTAATTACTACAGTTCTTTGATTCTTTTTGTTTGTTTGTTTTTTGACAGAGTCTTACTCTGTCATCCAGGCTGGAGTATAGTGGTGTAATCATGGCTGACTGCAGCCTCAACCCCCAGGCTCAGTTGATCCTTCCACCTTAGCTTTCTGAGTACCTGGGAATACAGGCACACACCACTATGCCCAGATAATTTTTGTATTTTTTGTAGAGATGGGGTTTTGTCAGGTTGCCCAGGCTGGTCTCAGACTCCTGGGCTCAAGCAATTCTCCTTCCTTGGCCTCCCAAAATGTTGGGATTACAGGTGTGAGCTATCTCACCCAGGCAATTACTATAATTCCAATTTTTACTTTATAAAATCAGTGTTACAGAAACCACTAGCTCTCTCTTCTTTATAGGCAAATGGGCTATATTCAAGTTTTTCTTAAAGGTAAGTGTGACCATGTGACTCATGTTATTCTATTAGAATGTGAGTGGAACTATGGATCATTTTCATGTATGTCCCAGAAAATCTTCCAGGAGTACCCTTCTACACTTAACCTTGTATCCTATTGAAATGGTGTTAATTATGATGACCCTGAAAAACATATCTTTAAGATGGCAGTGACATCATTAGCCTCAGTCTCCTTAAATAATGTCTTGTAGAAAAATATTCCTCCTACCACCATGCCCTGCAACTGTTGTGAATCACTTAGCAAGAATAACACTTCTATTTTATGTAGCCATTACATCTGAGGTTATTTTGAAGAGGTACAGTAAAATGCTGATGTAAAAATAATGTAAACTATGTGGTCTTGTCTTAATGATTAAGAAGCAGCCAGCAAGAGAAAAAACATTACAGGTTAGAAATCTGAAGACCCATCTTATACAATGGCAAAATATATTACAAACTTTCCAACTGGAAAAACATAAAAGTCAGTCCATGTTACCAACAGCTCTAGGAAAAACAGCTGGAAAAAGAAAACTGTCAGTGAGTGTAGATACCTTTGCTGCTTTTGGCATGGTAATACAATATAGAGATAAGCTCAAGAAAATATTGACATATTGGCAAAGTGAAGAATAAGTCTCTCAAAAGGCTGGCAAAAACAACTAATGATGGACCCTAAAAAGTAGAAGATAAAGTTGGAAAAGGCTTTGAACAACAAAGTTCTATTAAGGCTTCTTAAATCCCATTTAGGTCTGTGGTAAATATCAGATACAGGGTTTATCTTCTCACTTAAGACTATTTCTGTCTACATGATCTACTTGTGGTTGCCATTAAGTAGTGAGAGGAAGAAAGTAATAGGGGCAACAAACATTAAAAATAAAGCAGGCTTGAAAAGTATGTTCAGGAGACAAGTCTGGGTGAGTTACCAGTACCTGAAACTGACTACTAGGAAATAGATTATTATCTATCATGAGTTTTAAGGTATATTATATTGCCAAAGAAACAAGAAGTCTGACCCCCCAAAATGTTTTTAATTGTTCAAGATGTAAATAAACCTTGGGCTTCCAAGTTTGCACCAGCAGGAAGCAGGGTGTAAAAGCTGTACTAGCCCTAAGCAAATTACATTCTCAACACTCACCACTGATGTGGCCATGAGGACTAATAAACAAGAAACAACTGCTCAGAGGACAATGTTGGAGCCACTGAGAACATTAACTTTTCTCTTTGAGACAATATTCACACTCTAACTGAACAATTTCCTTCATTGCCAGGGTAAGATTCTTTATAACACCCGTCCTACAAAATATTATCATTCTTTTCTCATCTTTACAATTTCAGTGTTTTCCCATCCTCACCTTTCCTGTTTATTTCTGCATGGATATCTTTTCCCCAGTCCACAGCTATCTATTGAGTTTAAAGGTGTAGAAGACTTGTCTTGTCAGTTTAGAAATATTGAGACCAAAAGTAGCCATCAAACCCTGACCTACCAGTGAGGACTCTGCATCAAATAGAGATTCTGCACATTGGGCTGTGTATTGTTTTCTGCTTCCCTCAAAGTCTTCTGTGGCCATTGGAATGATATAAAGCCAATGGGATGTAAGCAAAAGTGATATGTGTCACTTACTGGCCTCGCCCATACAACATTCCTCATATGCTTGTTTTCATTGCTAGCTAACTGAGATACTGATGTCCAGAGCAACCTTGAAGTCAAGCATTGAATATAAAGAAGTTGAAACATCTGACAGACTGCAGGTCATAACCTCCCTGCTTACCTATTCCAGCCCTGAGATGTAATGTTTGTAACAATTAACTTTCTATTTCTTTCTTTCCTTTCATTTTATATTTATTTGTAATAGTAGTATAGACAACCAAATATCTTAGACTTCAACTACTTTAAACAACTCCAAATATAAAACCATTTGTCTCCAAAGGCCAAAATATTTTATGATATTACAGTTCGATTAAAGAAAGAAAAAATTAAAATTAAAAAAACCTTGCATATTTTACTATATATTAACTTCAGCACAAATATCTACCATATCAAGAAGGGTTATAGGACTTTCATATTAATGTCTAGACATTTTTCATTATTTTGCAGATTATAGGAAGACAGTGTAATATTTTTCTTTTACTTTAAAAGGTAATTTACTTTAATAGATCTATAAACTACTTTATTATTGATTAGACAGTTTTATTTTATATTGTAAGCTAAATTCCACAGGATAGGAGAATATTTATGTGTGTGTTTTGTTTGTTTACATTCTAATTCTCTTATGTGATAAAGAACTATAATACGATATGTCTTTAAATGGCTAGTTGTGGGCATGCGATTATCTTGGCTACAATTCTTTGTCTTTGGAATATCCAAGCTAAGCTATTCCACTGGTCTGTTAAATGACATTTATGACTTTGAAAGATTTCTTATGCCTAATAGCATGTGCCTTGATAACCATCATGAATATTCCTTTTTTCATGGCCTTATGTTCTGAGAGAACAGTAATTAAAATATAAAATCATAGGAGAAAGTTCCAAAAGATATATCCAAGTTGACTTTTTTTTAACCACTCTTCCACTCTTCTAAGCATCCTAAGTCTGTGAAGCCTTTCAAGACAAAAGATGAATTTTTAAATCAATAAAACCCTATAATGATTTTTCTTTTGCATTTTTATTCTATTTCCCATACACAAGAAGAGATGTAAGCTGCTCTTCATAAAATAATCCTGCGGATAGATGAAGACACTATGTGTTATAGTTAAGAAATTTCACCATGTGAAAGAAATGCCTAAAGTAAGCAAAAAAGTATAGAAAAGCGAAAACATGAATTCTTCTGTGGCGTACATATTTACTTTCTTTGTGGTCTATTACTTTTTGTTCCCTTTTTTACCAATCCTTTTGTGCTGTAATTGTGCAGAGTAAGACTGACAAATATTGGCTGAGAATATTGCCAGGTAGATAAATATCCTAATATCTGCCTATTAGGAGGCACAGAATCACAGAGAGAAAATGGCTTTTTAATGGCACAATGCAATATAAACCCAACACATTGGAAGTTAAAACGGATGGCCTCTCACTTCCTTGGATAATATCATTGTTCAGAAATTTCTCCTCAAAAGAACTAGTTGCCACCAGAAGAAATATTTTAATGCCATCAAGTAAGCCATATATATATTATATGTATTAAAAATTCATAAAATTCATAGTGTTCTCTTATCACATAAGATATTAAGATATTTATCACAATGAATTCTACAGGCTTCAGCAAAGGCCTGTTGTTATATGCATTAGAAATATGATCTTTAATCACATTCAAAGTATTTTACAGCAAAATAAATTTCAGTTATGTGACTGTGACACAAATTAACTTTTTTGCATTTCATCCATATGTTTGAGTTCTTTCTAGATGCCTCGATTCCAAGAAGATATTTACAAAATGCCTTAAATACTGATTAAGCTGAATTTGTTAAAGGTTATCTCCCCCCCACACTAATCTCACTAGATTATTAATGGACCTGATTTCTTTTAAACCCAGTTAATAAATTGCACCATAGTTGTGTTCTAAATGTTGATTTTTGCATACATTTCACTCGTTATTAATTTTAAACACTTTCTCCAAAGCAGTACTTTAGGCTACAAAATTAGATTTATAAAGGTAGGTTGTTTCTTGAAAACTATAAACCATTGAAAGGAAAGTAATAAAACTGATGTTCTACACCCTTCTCCCATAAATTCATCAAGACACATCCAAAATTCCCTAGATGATTTTGAAGTTATTGAACATCATTAGAAAATGAAAGAGTGAGTGTGCTTTTATGTGGCATTTAATTTAAATGGGAGACCACGTTTCTGATTTAATCTAATCAGTATTTCCTTCTGATTGCACCATTGTGGTAGCAAACTAAATTAGGGTAGAATTAAACTTTTGAAATTAATGTTTTCAGCAGAAACAGTAAGAGAGCATTGGAAAGAATGAAAGTAATGATGGGGTAAAGAAGCATGGAAGAAATAAAAAGTAAGGAAGTAAAAAAGAAAGGAAGAATCAGAAGGTTCAAGATGAATAGTTATTGTGCATATTCTTTGCTGTGGATATAGCAATTAATGCTCTTATATAAGCAATCTCAGTTAATCTTAGAGCAACCACCTGAAGAAGGCAGGTGTTTACAATTCTGTTCTATAAATGGCTGTACTGGAGCAAACTGTAATAGAATAAAAGCCCTTTTATGCAAAAAAATCATAAAGTTTTACTGTTGATAGAAGTCAGTTTAATCTGAGAATCATGAAAATACAGTAGAACAATAGATGCATGCATTGCACACTTAATTTAATGGAAAATATTAGACTACATTCATTACTGGAAAAAAAGGCTTTTTGGCATGGATTGCTGATTTCTTCAAGATCTGTCTCACCAAGACAACTAGAACACAGTGTTATGATTTCTAGGTTTTGTTCATTTGTTTGTTTGCTAAAATGAAGTGAGAAATTAAAGATGTTTGTGAAGCATTCCAAATTCAGAATCATAGGTTTTTATTTATCTCAAATATTTTGAATTTGTTGGTTATACTAATTCACAATCAATTTTTAGAGATGCCTTTATAATGCCTTCCAAAACATTATTTTAATACAAATAGAATAACTATTTTTTCACAGTAATAACAAACCAGTTTATACAAAGTTTAATTAAATTATCCAATTACATGGTTTATGATATATTGGAAAAAAGGTCCTTAGTCTTTATATGGCTAAATTTGTGATATTTTAGAGAGAAGTATAATGTTGGAATATCCAGCATGCAAGAGGAACAGTAAATGGAGAGAAAGATGGTAGAAGTTGGTTATGAGCATTTCAATTGTAATAAAAGCTATTATTATTCACTTAATGAGTGTTAAGCCCTGTACATATCCTGTCTCTGATTGACACAATCCTATGGGATAGGTTTTATTACATGCACTTGAAAGATGTAGAGACTGAGTCAAAATACTCTTTCTAGATTGTTATCAACCAGCATAGAATGCTTAGTTAACTGCTCAAAGACATGAGGATAGAACATCATTTCAGTCTGATTCTAACGCTCTTAACTACTACCAGTAAGCAAGGAAAATGAGGTGACTTTCAACATTTTGGGCATGCTCAGTGTAATGACCATGAAATCCTCCTCTCAGATTCCCCACTGCAGAAAGTGTAAGTGATTGCTGGTCCAATCTGCAGTGCTCTGAAATCCATCTCATTTGAACCAAAGCCATGGTTTTTAAGGGTTCCAACGAGCCGACAAGACTGAGAAGGACACTGAAGATACTAAGGCAGGACTATTGCTGGGAGATGATGGTCTCCACTAAAGAATTCAAGGGAAGATTTTGACTATGCTTTAGCTCCCCATCAGCCTCCTTCAAACATTCTTAGAACTGCAGTACAATCGATAACCTTTCTTCCTTCCCTCTTTCCCTCCTTCCTGCCTTCCTCACTTCTCTCTTGCCTTCTTGCCTTCCTCCTTTCCTTCACAGGGGTAAAATGTTCTTCGTAGGTTCATGGTTTTCACAGGCTCCACCAGCTCGCTTCCCTTTTCTCTTGAGTATTTTTTTTTCCAATAAATCTTTTGCATAACAATTCCTTCCTGGATACTGTTTGTTGGAGAATTCAGACTAATAGATTAGAGAACTCTTGTAACTGCGAAGAAATAGTAGAATGCTGCTGCATGGATGTTCCAAGGTACCTACTTATGAAGGAAAACGGTGTTTCATTGTTTGACGTGGCCTTCTTTAGGAAGACCACCTCTAATATCCTCACTTAAGTTAATTCATCTAAAGACTAGCGTACAATATACGTATGCTTTGATTTTGATTCTCAGTGAATCCTTGGTTACATCTAACCAATCTGTCTAGCTGATTTTAATGTATCTTTTATTTTTCAATCCTACTCTTTAAAGTTGAATTACATATTCTGGGGTTATTTTTTTACAGGTTGGATGTGAGAATTAGATAAAATGATTGATAGATGAGATGTTCCTTGAAAGTATTTTAAAACAATCTTACAAATATTAGTTCACCTGAATTTCTTTATTACATGAAGAAGCATTCAATACCTGGAGTCTTCATTAAAATGTAAATAAATATGCTTATCAGTAATAAAATTATTACTAGAGTAAAATGAATGCTCTCTTAAGTGGCAAAAGAGGTAAAGAATAAAAAGGTAATAAAAGTCCCTTATATACAGCTCTAAGTTTTGTAAATTATTCTCCAAAGCACAAAATACACCCTGTCTTAAATATACATACTGGCAGAGGCTGGGTGCATGGCTCATGCCTGTAATCCCAGCAACTTTGGGAGGCTGAGGCGGGTGGATCACCTGAGGTCGGGAGTTCGAGACCAGCCTGACCAACATGGAGTAACTCCGTCTCTACCAAAAATACAAAATTAGCCAGGCGTGGTGGCGGGCACCTGTAATCCCAGCTACTCCGGAGGCTGAGGCAGGAGAATCACTTGAACCCGGGAGGTGGAGGTTGCAGTAAGCCGAGATCATGCCATTGCACTCCAGCCTGGGGAATAAGAATGAAACTCCGTCTCAAAAAAAATTATATCTATATATATAATTATATATACACACACACACACACACACACACACACACACACACACGTATATGTACTAGAGGAAAACGGGGAAGGGTAGCATGGTGTGGAAGACCAGGAGTTGTGAAGTTACATATTTTGGTGAAAGGGCCTGACTTGCCTATGAAGCTATGGGACTCTCGGCACCCTGATTTCCTCATATAAAAATATGAAATAATAAAATTACTTCAAAGATTTCTTATAATACTTAAATAATTCACATACCTAAATTATTAAAATGATGTTTATTATATTGTAAGTGCTTCATAATGTTATTTCCATTTTCTTGTTCAGGTTAGTGAATAAAGAAAAAGAACTGCATCCCGGTTACACAGACAATAATAAAGATAATGATAGCTGATACTTAATATCCATCTTCTGCATGCTCTAAGAGAAATGCCTTATAAGTGCTATTTTATTTACTTTAAAAAATTGTATGGGATTAGCATTATTTGCTTGATTTTACAGTTGAAAAATCTGAGTGTCATAAAAATGAAGTCCAGGGTCAATCAGTAAGTAAGCAGGGAACCAATTACAACTTGGTATGTCTAGCTTTTGACACCTATCTTTATAATCCTAACAATCTAATTTTTATAGGAGACTGAGGCATGCTTAGAGTAAGGTATGGATGATGCCATAGCCCTGCTATTACTAGAAGTCCTGGAAAAAGAGAGTGATAATGGGGCATGCTCTATTTCTCCAGAAGCACTCATAAACTGCCCTCCAGCTACCACAAAACCAAGGAGATTGTCTTCCCTGCAGGAACAGAGTCAATAAAAGTTTTCCTTTCTGTCACCCAACCCACAGTCATCTTACACTTGGCCTTCGAGGAAGTGATATATAATTTTAGTTCATGCCTGTACCCTAGGCCTTCATAATAATGTCTCTCTACTTGTTCATAGTGAAAACTCTAAAAGAATCAAAACTTCATCTTTAGAGCTAAAGCAGATAGCCTGAAGGCAAGACATTATGCAATACTTATATCCAGGTGTGTTTAGTTATTCAACAAGTGCAAATGGTAGGTCGCCTAAAAGTGAGAAGAGAAATTGTAATTCAGAAGAGAAAAAAAAAAAAAGAAATCTGACTTGCGGAAGCTGATGTTAAGCTTGTCTTAGGCTAATGTTATTTGTGTTTACCTGAAACTGTGTCCCTACCTGGAGATCAGAGAGACTGATAAAATAATTTTCATTTAATATCAACAAAGTTAGAGCCATTATTTACTTATATACTTCTGAAACAACACAAGGACATTTTTTGAGGTTTTGCCTGTTGTGATGGTGGTGGTGGTGATATTTACAAAGAATAGTTAAAATGTAGTATCTTTATTTTTATTATCATCATTTTTACATAGAGTGATGATATGGCAACTAATATATAGTCTTCATATTAAATTGTGGCATGAGGTGATTTTTAATTTTCTATATCATTTCATGCTTGTAACTATGTTTATATATTATTCTTATAACACAGACAAAAGTTAAAGGTAAGAGAAGTGAAGGAATTTTGACAAGAAATGAGCAGACAGAACTAAGGCCAGCTTTTGTTTGTTTGTTGTTTTTTTTTTTATAATAAAATCTAGGTACTTTCCACTAAACTACACTAGATTTACGATTTAGAATGTTATGTTGTTGTTGTTTTGTTTGCAAACATTCCAAAGACACAAAGAATTTGAAGTTAATTTTATATGTGCCGTGTTTTTGCTTTGTTTATGGGAAAGTCCATAGTAGTGTTTTTCAAATTATACATTGAAAACCCTTAATACATTATGAAATCTATTTAGTAGTTGATCATTTTTTGAGATTAATAGAGCTTAAATTATGTAGGAATAAGACTTAATTTTCCAGTGTTGTATAACAAGCTACTCTAAAACTTAGTGATTAAAAAAATCATCAGTGTTTTATTGATTTTGTGAGTCCAGAATCTTCAGACAGAAAGCCTTAGGGAACAATTGTTTCTGCTTCAAGTAGTCTGGGACTGGGGTGCCTCACATGGCGGATGAATGACTGGGGTTTAGAATAGCTCGGAACTGGTCAGGTCTCTCTCTCTCTCTCTCTCTCTCTCTCATTCTTTCTCTCCGCCTCACGTCCCTCTCTCTCCTTCACGCTCTTTTATCTTCTTTCTCTTTCTTCCTCCCTGGTCATATGGACTCTTCATATAGTCAGCTTGGGCTTCCTCACAGTTTGGTGGCATTGGGAAATGTGGCAGCCAAGGGCATCAAGGGCAGATGTTCCAAGAGTCATGAAATAGAAAAAGCTACTCTCTCAAGGCCTGGGCCAGAAAAATGGCACCATATCACTCCAACAATGTTCTATCGTTCAGAGCAGACACAGAGCCAACCAAGATTCACAGAGAGAAGATATAGAGCTTATGTCTCCAGGAATGGAATTCCAGGAAGAATGTCTAAAATATATGCAGACATCTTTGATTTGCCAAAAAATTAAGTACTGTTTCATAAAGTTTTTGTTTCCATTACACAAATGTGAGTATATACTTGTTTAAGTTATAAAATATATACTTTTGGTGAGACAAGTTCAAAATGTTATGAAAGCTACTATAGTTCCATGTGCACATTAATTGAATTTAGTGGTCCTGTTCAATTTTACTTTATTCCCAAAATACACAACTTAATTTGATTTACTCTATTCAATTTGTATTCATTGTACAAAATAAACAAAATATTTAATATGCCCAATGTTGTATATAGTATCTGGTTTATATGTTAAAATTTCTAGATATGAAATAAGGCAATAATTGCCATTCTGAGCATATTTATTTCATAATATTTTCAAATTCCATATTCACTCCAAATATTATCTGTAATCATGAGGTTGAGAGGAATAAAATATTGCAGTTTGTATTTTTTTCTAACAAATGTGAAAAGTAATGGATAAATAACAAAATCATGATAACAAAATGATATGTATAAAATAATCAATGATGTAATTTGTGAAACAATTATTCTAATAAGTATTATAATTTATTTGTAGATCCCTCTGATATAGATACTAATTATATACAATTTACAAAGAATTATAATCTGAAGAAGTGTAATGCTCAGATCGCACAGCTGATTGGTAGACTTGAAATCCAACACCAATAACATTTTCATAAACACTATGCCATTCTGTTTCCTGAAGCTTTTCTGAATTTCAGACCAGCAAAATCATTCTTTATACCATCTTTCTATTTGATCATATAGATAAAGCATATAAAATGTTCTAGATGCTACTAAACCATTAGTTGGATTTATTAAATTCTTTAATGAGTTAATAAGGCATTATCAGGTTGTTCACAATGCTCTTAGAGGAATAAAAGAAAATGTCCTAAAAATAAGAGGACATTACAATGATCATTTAATCATCTTCAGATTAAAAAAGTCTCAGAAAGAAAATCTTACTAGTATTATTTTAAATATTCAGAAAGGGAAATGCCGTGAATCAAAATAATCCATTATTTCAGCCAATTGTACTAGAAATGCACTTCTTGTATCTAATTTCATTTACTTTACTTCCACAGTCCATATTTTAACTCTAAGCTTAGTTGGGGCAGGGGGAAAGTAATAATCAATCTCTAAGTAATACTCTTTCATACATTATTAATAAGTTTTTATTACTGGGGAATGATTTTTTACCAAGGTATGTTAGGGGCCACTTAGAAGGTATTAAGTGTTTAGAGTAAAAAAGTAAAAATGAATAAATAAACATATAAACAAACAGATGCATGAAAAAATATTTTAACAAATAATTAATACCAGTATTCTTCATGGCATTTTATATAAACTGGAAGCTTATGGAACCAGACACTGTGACAGTAACTTGGAACAATCTGTAGGCGGGACACACATAAATTAGATGAAAGGTAGCTAAGTTATTGACAAGGGTTTGAAGTATATTATTTGCCCTGCCTTTTAAATTATGTTTATCCTTCCATTAGTTTTCTACCACTGTGTCACAAATTATCACAAAAATAGTGGCCTAAAAGAACACATATTTATGATCTCACAGTTTTCATAGGTCAGGTATGTAGTACAAGTTATCTGGGTCCTCTGTTAAGGTCTTGTCAGACTAAAATGGAGGTGTCAGCCAGGGTTGTAATTCTCATTTCAGGCTCAGGATCCTCTTTCAAACTCACTAAATTCATCTTGGCAAAATGCATCTTCTTGCAGCTGTACTCTTGCTACCTGTTGGTCAATGATCACACTTAACTATTATCAGCCATCTACATTTTCTTGCCACTTGGCTTCCATAGGCAGTCTGTAGCATAGCTACTGTGTTCTTCTAGATTAGCTGGAGTGAGTCTTTTTGCCACTCTCTAGTCTACTAAGGGTGAAGTCACATATTTGTAATATAATCACAACAGTGACTATCTCATCATATTCACAGGTTTTGTCCTTCCTAAAGGGTGGCAGATTATACAATGTATGTAGAGCAGGAGGGTGGAAACCTGGAAATATTAGAATTCTCTCTATTCCAACTGTTTTACTGTATGATATATAAGCGAAAAATATACATTTACTAATTATTGTGCTAATACTTTAACATTTGTATATCTGTTTATAGTATGAATGTGTCATTTGATAGTCACCATGGGTGTAAAGTCAAATAAAATGTATTTTATATTTTCCTAAAGCATTATACTCTTGTGATGAAGAAGGATAACTACATCAGCAACTATCCTGGCAGATGTTATATGTTTGAGGTAAAGGTGCATTATCACAAAGGAAGGTAATATAATTCAGACAGGAGGTCAGGAGGTCATTGTAAATTAATATTTGAAATAAGTTTTAAAGGATATGGGAAACTTGCAGAATGAATATATACATATTCACATATATATATTATATATATGAAATAGAAGCATTCCAAGAAGAGAAAAAATTTTGTAAGGAGAAAAACAAGAAATAATATATGACATATTTAAGTAGTATAAAGAGTTTGATATACATGAGGTAAGGGTGCCTATAATGTGAATGTAGCCTTAGCTGTAATCCCAATATTAATAAGATCTATATTAATTTAATTACAGCTAGGATGAACTATATTGAGTTAGTTAGAGCTGGATCACTAATGTCAGACTGAATTAAGTTTTAACCAATATTGGTGGCTGAATTCAACATCTGATGCAGCAGTAGACAACTTTGATAGTTCCAAGAATAATTTTTTAAAATTTATATAAAGCTTCTTTATAAGGCATAAGATAGTTTTTCCCCCAAACATCGATTATAATAATTCTTGTACTATATTCTTTTGAAAAGAATAAAAATTTCAAACATTATTATAATAGGTAAAAGAACTAACAAATGTAGGTTGCCTATATATGATGTTATAGACACCTAATATTAATCATAATGATGTCTAACATTCAAACTAAAGTGTTAGATCCAGAAAGAGGCAAATGAATGAATGAATGAGTGAATGGATGAATAAAATGTGAGCACTCTGTCCTATGTGGTGATCAGGAAACTGCCATTATCTCCAAAAGGATAAATAATTTTAAATAGTTTACATCATCATAAAGAATTTCCTTTTGTCATTTTTCTTTTCCCAACTAATTCTCATCTATCTAACTTTCCATGTTTTTTAATCTTCTAAAATGACATAGGTTAAATCTAGATAAAGTCTTAAAGTCAAAATCAGAAAAATCTTAAATAAGTGTCTATGACATTATCAAGACAAAATATGAGGAGTGTCTCTTCTTTGTTCCATAGCTAAGGCAAGACAGTATATCACTGTGGCTGAAGCAGGAACGCTGGAGGCAGGCTGATTGGGTTTGGATTCCTCCTCTATTAGTAACTGTGTGGCCATCAGATAATTACTTAATATCTCTGTTAAGTGAAAATAATAATACTATCTAACTCTTAAGGTGGCTGTAAGCAATAAATTAATTAATATATGCAAAATGCTTAGAACTCTGCAGAGCTCAGAAAGTGTTAGCTGTTTGTTATCAAGGAAACCAGGGTTGTATTGAGATGAACTGAAGGAAAACACAGGAGCTGGGAGCTGTTATTGAATTGGGTGGAAGCTCCCCTCTCAACCCCTGTTAAGTTTGCCAGAGTCAGATTTAGTGCAGAACATGGCTGTTCTCCATAGAACAGAAATGTCACCAGCTGTTTGTGGTCAATAGCTAAATACTCTATGCTGCCATTGTGGTATACCAGGGCCCGAAGGTGACATGGCCACCGAGGGGCTGGGTCTTGAAACTAGTAACCCAATGAATATTGGGAAAGGGTCCCAATTGTTTAAAATGCCATTTATTAAAATGGCTTCAGTATATTCATTTGCCGTGTGTGTGTATGTGTGTGTAGTTTAGCAATAAATTTTATATGGCGTTATAATCAACCAGCCAATTCAAATTAGCAGTAACGAAGAGGAAAATCATGAGATAAAAGAACAACAACAAAAAAAAGAGATAAAAGAACAATTGATATAAATCATGGCATCTCTTTCACATCAGGTTAAATTCATAATCCATAGTTTAGAATTCCCTTTGGCCAGTGACAATGACAAACTTCTTCATCAGAGCTTTTAACCCTACTTTTGAACAGTGCGCTAAAGCCTGCTAAGGATGAACAATTGCTTCACAAAAACAGTTGCCCTCAGAGGCATTTTTTAGCCTGTCTCTCTAATGGAAATATATAGTAACTTAAGAAAGGGAAGAGTGCTAGGAAGTGCATGAAATGCACTTGGCAGTGAAATGTGGCCTTGACCATCACGCGTTGCCCTGCCTCCAAAAAGCTACCCTTTGTTTTACAAGCTTATAGTAGGGGACTATCCAATGCTTTCTCAGTGACAGACAATATTTCACAAGACTGTGACACCTTTCCTGGCCTCTGCATGCATCTCCCAAGGCAATTACAATTTTCAAAATAGTAGCTTTAAAAAAAAGCAAATAAATAGTTTAAAAAACCAATGAAGAGGATTAGTGTGAGCCATATCCTCTTTTTTCATATTTACATTCAGAATTTTAATGGCACTTGACTCTGAAATCATTCCAGTAAAGCGGAAAATTAATATTTTAATATGTCTACCACTTCAGCAAGTAGAAATAAGTAAAGTGGAATAAGTAGTAGAGAAGAAAATGTTTTAGTATTAACCATATTTTTGAATATTTATCATCCCTACCCATCAAATATCTGTCTTTCAGCATGCCCATTCACTTCTATATACAGTAAATCACTGCAGAACACACATTACCAATTGTTTTACATTTTATAGAAAAGAGGGTGACAATTTCCTTTTAATATTCTTTTGATTAGATTTTGTCATAATTTGTTACTGAGTGAATCCAAAAGACCGAAACATAGCTAATAAAAAAAATTATCCAAGAGTTTTTTCATGGAATGACATAATTTCTTATCAGTTTTTCTTCATCGAGAGGGGAAATGACAGAGAATCAGGAAGGCATAAAAAGGGCATAAAATGACTGCTGTGTATGATGCTGTCTGGAAACCTGTTTTGCTTTAGGGTCCAGTGTTGCAAATATTTGACTCATATGACTATGTTGTCTTCATTCTGTGCATTCATTTGTTTATTTTTATGAGAAACAGGCTGTCCAAGTGATGCTTTAAAACAAATAAACTATTAAAATTAGCCAAAACAAACAAATTGTTACTATTAAATGAATCTTTGGAGTACACAAATGTAATTAGATTTTTTAAACCATGTATACAATTATTATTATTATAGCATCATATCACTATTATCATTATATCTATTTTTATTGAACTTTATAGACTACTTTATTCTAGATCTTAGTATCTTTCAAAAATACATTCCAAATGTCCCCACTACCCCTTCCCATTTATATATACACATACATACACTTATATGCACTTACATATAGTTGAACACCCCCCCACCACACACACACATTTGTACGTAAAGCAAAACTATCTGTATAATTCATCTTTAAAACACAAGTTACCAAAATTGCTATATTGAGCTTAATTCCAGAACTTTACTTTTTTTTTGAAAATGGATAAATGTTTCATTTACTATGAAGACAGGAAAGTAGGTCCAAGAGACTACTATAGATAGGAAATAAACATTCTTCAACATGCCCAAATACGAAGATAATTTTTTACCGAAATTATTCCTTATAAAAAGCAGAGTTATTTTACATCCTTAAAATATTTTCTTATCAAAGGACACTGTCTCGATTACTGTATTCTGAACAGCGATGTTTTTTGGGGGAAGACACAACAGCCTGAAATTATCTCAACTAATGGTAGTTTGAATTTCATATAAGTAATAGAATTTTAAAAAGAAGAAAATTTTAACAGAGATTTAACAGTTATTTATAGGGGAATTAATTCAATGGTTGCAAGTTTGAGGTATTTTAATAATGAAGTCTTTTAAAGATCAACTTAGAAATGGATAACAGAAGCAGTGAATGACATTGAAAGACCATAAATATAGATCCTTGAGACCAAAAAAAGAAAAGAAAAGAAATTGCCCTCATGGTATGTGAATGATATTCTGTGACTTGGGATAAAATTCCTGTTGGTTCAAAAAATATTGTATCTTACATACTTAGATGGTAATAAAAATGAAGCTGGGAGTTATCTGACTCAATATATGCTTCTAGTGGTAATGAGAAAAGTGATGCTGAAAGTGCATGTGATAGTTAAAAAAAATTACTTGGTGAATTGAAAGGTAACTTTTAAAAACTAATTTATTTCTTTATATATTTAATGTTAAGTGCTTATGTAGTCAAGTTAAATACTATCAATAGATATTTACATTGCTAATGGTATTTATTGAATATGTTAAAATAAGTGTATGTATGATTGCTTAGTCTCAGTTAGAAAATCAGGTTATTTATGAACACATAAAGTATTTTAAAGCGTACATAATTAAACTTGAAATAAATTAAAATATATAATAGTATTATCCTGTAATTCTAATATTTTTACTTTAAGCAGATGCTTGGTTTCCAAAAGTATGATCCGTCCAGAGCACTATCACTATTTGAGACTGATAAACTTTTCATGCTTTATAAAATAGGAGAATAAAAATTTCATTCAATTCAACATCTTCTACAAATAAGGAGTGTATAGCACTATCCAAATACAAAGGAATAATTCTAGGACAATACATTTGGGATAAGAAACGATCCAAGTGTGATTCTATTTTTTTTCCTCAGTTACCATTTATACTAAAGTGTATAAAAGGTATTCTTCTGTGATCTCCAGGGCATACACATGGGCTAAAGATGACAAGTATACTGTGTAAAAGCATTTTCTGACCATAGTGGTTCCATAAACTTGTGAAATACTACAGAGGTTTATAAGATCTGAAAGCTTTCAAATGAGAACTTTCTTCTAACTTTTTGGTAGCCAGTAAACTAGGATATCAAAAAAGACTCTTAGAACATAACAATTGTCTTTCTGACTTAGGCTGTTGGAGGACATACAGTGGAAAGAACACATAGAGAGACTGGAATTTGAATCTTGTCCTGTCCATTGTCACTTTCAGTGTAACACTGGGCAAGTTACTTCACTCATTTTACAAAATAATCCAATAACACCAACCACACATAGTTGTGATGGGAACTTCAATTAGTCAATGAATATTTATCAAATACCTAATATGTGTCAGCTACTGTGCTAGATGCAAGGAGAAAACAGCTATTATATTTAGAAGAAGAAGGAGAAGG
>NC_045434.1:149543793-149577551 GCF_002776525.5 Piliocolobus tephrosceles
GAAAGAAAGAAAGAAAGAAAGAAAGAAAGAAAGAAAGAAAGAAAGAAGGAAGGAAGGAAGGAAGGAAGGAAGGAAGGAAGGAAGGAAGGAAGGAAAGAAAGAAAGAAAGAGAGAGGAGGAGGAGGAGGGGAAGGAGGAGGGGAAGGGGAAGAAGGGGAAGAAGGAGGAGGAGGAGGAGGAGGGAGGAGAAAAGAAGTGGAGCTTCCATGGCCACCCATGGAGAGTTTACAGTATATGAGGGAGGAAAAATTGTAAACAATTGATAGTATTGCATCAGTCTGTTTTCAGACTGCTATATATAATGGTCGGAGACTGGGTAACTTTTAAAGGAAAGAGGTTTAATCGACTCACAGTTCTGCATGGCTGGAAGTTCTCAGGAAACATAACCATAGTGGAAGAAGAAGGAGAAGCATGTATCTTCTTCACAAGGTGGCAGGAGAGAGAGAGCACGCATGGTAAACTGCCACTTTTAAAGCCATCAGATCTCGTGAGAACTCCTTCACTATCACAAGAACATTATGGGAATAGTTACTTCCTACCAGGTCCCTCCCTCAACATGTGGGGATTATAATTCGAGATGAGATTTGAGTGTGGATACAGAGCCAAACCATATCAAGTATTAAATGAGATAATGGGAAAGACACTTTATTAGAGAATGTCCCTACATCTTTAAGAACATTCTTTAGGGAATAGTCTTCGATGTAGTTCACCAAAAGGGGAAACTGAGGCAAGGACTTAGTGTATTTGAGATACACTCCCAGGGGGTACATGTGAGGAATAGAGGAGGTGAGACAGAAAAGTGATAAAATTTATTGAAAAGTGTACATTAATGATCCAGATACTGCTATGAGTTACTGCTGCTCAGTCCCACTGAGAATTCTCTGAGAAACCGTGAAGATCCTGACGTACAATCATCACACGAAATAACCTTTTAGGAAATGAAATAACTTATCCACTGACTACCACTCCTTAGTTGTCCCTAAGCATTTGAACTTCCCTCTACTTACAGGTTACACCCAGCTTGTGGCTGAGCAACTTCTCTGATATCCTCTAGTAGAAGAGAGTTAAAGGTGTCTGAAATTGACGTTTTTCAAAGTGCAAGAAACTGTCTATCACAGCCTTAGGAAATTCAAGTGGACAAAAGGATATAGGGGGTGACTTTAACAGTTTCTGCTTCAAGACATTGTTGAGATATTTTATCTACCAAAATTGAGTATTATACTTTTTCTCCTATAGCTCTAATCTTCAAACACACCTTATTTTTTTTATATAGTTCACTTTGATCCTACACTCAACAAAGAAAATGTCTAAGAAGTGTGTTAGTTGCAATTTCCAATTAAGTTGAACATACAGTAAACTCTAGGGACAATATGCATCTTTAATTTCTCATTCAGAGCTCCTGCTCAGCCCTGAACTAGCAATACCAATTCTATAAAAATAAGACGTTCATCCAGCTTTATGTTTTTTTCAGCTGTTATTATCCATTGGCTCCATGGAGTTCTGCTTTATTCACTCCTGTTGTCTAGCAAAATGGCTACATAGAGCAATAGCTTTACTATCTTCAGTAATTGTTTCTGATGACAAGCAAGGAGGTCATTGGAGTGTTTCTAAGGTACTGCTAATCACTCAATGAAACAGTCAGAGGATACCAAAAATGCCCACCTAATAACAAACATTTACACAGTCCTACAGCTTGACAATGTGAAGAAAGACAGCAGAGTTGGAGTCAGATATATCAGGTTTTCAATTCTTGCTTCCCCTTTCCATTAATGTTTGACTTTAGGATTTTGAGTAACCTCTTGGACCCCCAGAAAGTCTTATTGGAAAAAGAGTGATACGTTAACTATCTTACAATAATATGATGAAACATAGTGAAATAACGTATGTAAAATGTTATTTACAATGGCAAATACATGAGATACATAAAATAATGAAGGCTATCATCATTGTTAATGGCAGGAATTTTCAAGTGAGTCATTATGTTTATATGCCACAAACTATAAAGATGATATTGACAAATATTATTGAAAATTATATAACAGGTAGATGATAAAACTAATATTCCTTAAAGACAAATATAATGACTTTTCCAATTTCTTTCCTGCTGCACACTACATTTCTTCAGTTTATTATGTGTTTACTCCTTAGGGTTAGGAGAAGGGAAATAATTTTAGCACTACCTAATAGGGAACTTATATTAAAAAGAGGGTCCATATCTAAATTTCAGCAGTTATGAGTATGCTGAATATATCAGCAAATGTGTATACTAAATCTACCTAAGGAAAGTATAGTTTACTGAACAACTACTACTATTACTTATTATGGCTTTATACTATTAATAGAAGTATTAATAATAAGTATAATATGGTAGATTTAATAGCAGTACTTCAAAATTTTGATGTTGATGTGTATTTTATGCTACTTTGAACTTTGATTCTTTTTTTTTTTTTTTTTTTTTTGAGACGGAGTCTTGCTCTGTTGCCCAGGCTGGAGTGCAGTGGCGGGATCTCAGGTCACTGCAAGCTCCGCCTCCCGGGTTCACGCCGTTCTCCTGCCTCAGCCTCCCGAGTAGCTGGGACTACAGGCGTCGCCACCACGCCCGGCTAGTTTTTCCTATTTTTTAGTACAGACGGAGGTTTCACCTTGTTAGCCAGGATGGTCTCGATCTCCTGACCTCGTGATCTGCCCGTCTCGGCCTCCCAAAGTGCTGGGATTACAGGCTTGAGCGACCGCGCCCGGCCTGAACTTTGATTCTTTAAATAACGTTTCTGAAAGTATATATGAGTCTGACTAAAAACAGACAAAACAGTAAGAAATAATATTGACTTTGCCCTCTTTCCAAGGGAAATAATCATTTAATTGTTTGAACCAATGTTTCTCTTTCCTTCAGTGTACTTAGAACTCTCTGGTTCCTTTTCAAATATATGTGCACTCCCCTTGAAATAAACCAGCAATAACTTATGTTCTTTTGTTATTCCTCATAAGTGATAATGATGTTGGTCATTAATATTTCCTGTTTAAACAAGCAGTATTTCCAAAACCATTACAGTGTTACTTACTTTCCTTCTATATCGACACCCAAGTATACTGGAATTAGCACTTTTGTTTCTTAAAAATTAGTTATAGTTCTTCATGTTGATTCATGGACAATGACTATCAGAAAGCATTGCTTCCTTATTTGTTTTTCAAGACTTCAAGTTTACTTATAACAAATCAGTTAAGATGTTTTGAAGGCTTTCCAATTGCCCACCATTTGATAAAGGTCATCATTCACTAGTGTAATAGGTCCAGAAAATTGGTACCTTACTTATGATGGGCATTTTTCTTGTACAGAATCTTGCAGGTTACACACAAGACCTGTATAAGTAGGAAAGAGGAAAATGATTGATGATTAATAAAAACATTACCTACAGACTGACAGGGCCAGAGACTAAGGATTTACACTAAATTGGAGTGAAAAATGCCTTACCACTACAAAAGGATAGCAAGTACCTGACCTCAAATGGCAAACAGAAAAAGAGCTCTATGTTATTTGACAATAAAAAAAAATAGATAAATACTATTCTATCATTTGTATATTAAGCACCAATTATCTAAAATATAATCTGTTGCATGTTGTGGGGACTCTGATGATGAATAAGAAAAGAATCTTACTGCACTAAATTTGTTTTACAAGAGAAATCACAAATATATTCATATTCTTTAATAGATTTTTTTAAAAGGTAAAAAGTTCCTTATCTTTTCTGACATGTATATCAACCATATTTATCATTCATTCATCTATGTAATTGAAAAAATATGAACATTTATAATTTCTTGTAAGCGTCTATTTTTACTACCAGGTAATCAATGAATATAAATATAAATGTGTTAGAAGAGGATGTTCCTTGCCATGTGTATTAGTCCATTTTCATCTTACTGATAAAGACATATGTGAGACTGGGCAATTTACAAAAAAAAAAAAGTTGTTTATTAGACTTACAGTTCCACTTGGCTGGGGAGGCCTCATAATCATGGTGCAAGGCAGGAGGAGCAAGACACATCTTACATTAATGGAAGTAGGCAAAGAGAGCTTTTACAGGGAAAATCCCGGTTTTAAAACCATCAGATTTCATGACAATCATTCACTATCACAAGAACAGCACAGAAAAGACCAGCCCCCATAATTCAGTCATCTCCACCAGGTTTCTCCTAGGACATGTGTGAATTGTGGGAGTTACAATTCAAGATGAGATTTGGATGGGGACACAGCCAAACCATACCATTCTGCCCAGGCCCTTCCCATGTCTCATGTCCTCACATTTCAAAACCAGTGATGCCTTCCCAAAGTCTTAACTCATTTTAGCATTAACCTAAAAGTCCACAATCCAACGTCCCATCGGAGACAAGGCAAGTTCTTCCCATGAGCCCGTAAAATCAAAAGCAAGTTAGTTACTTCATAAATACAATGAGGGTACAGGCATTGGGTAAATACAGCCATTTAAATTCGGAGAAACTGCCCAAAACAAAGGTGCTACAGGCTCCAATGCAAGTTCGAAATCCAGCAGGGCAGTCAAACATTAAAGCTCCAAAATGATTTTCTTTCACTTCATGTCTCACATCTAGGTCATGCTGACGAAAGAGGTGGGTTCCCATGGTCTTGGGCAGCTCCAACCCTGTGACTTTGCAGAATACAGTCTCCCTTCGTCTGCTTTCCAGGCTGGCATTGAGTGCTTGTGGCTTTTCCAGGTACATGGTGCAAGCTGTCAGTGGATCTACCATTCTGGGGTCTGGAGGATGGTGGCCCTCTTCTCACAGCTACAGTAGGCGATGGCACAGTAGGGACTCTGTGTGGGAGCTCGGACCCCATATTTCCCTTCTGCATTGCCCTAGCAGAGGTTCTCTATGAGGGCCCTCCCCCTGCAGCAAACTTCTACATGGGCATCCAGGTGTTTCCATACATCTTCTGAAATCTAGGTGGAGTTTCCCAAACCCCAGTTATTGACTTCTGTGTACCCGAAGACTCAACACCACATGGAAGCTGTCAAGGCTTGGGTTTGCACCCTCTCCAGCCATGGCCCAAGCTCTACATTGTCCCCTTTCGGCCCCAACTGGAGTGGCTGGGACGCAGGGCACCAGGTCCCTAGGCTGCACAAAGCACAGGGACCCTGGACCAGGCCCTGGCCCATAAAACCACTTTTTCCTTCTAGGCCTCCAGGCCTGGGAAGGGAGGGACTGCTTCAAAGACCTCTGACATGCCCTGGAGACATTTTTCCCATTGTCTTGAGATTAATATTCAGCTGCTTATTACTTATGCAAATTTCTGCAGACTGCTCACTTGAATTTCTCCTCAGAAAATGGGATTTTCTTTTCTATCCATTGTCAGGCTGCAAATTTTCCAACTTTTTATGCTCTGCTTCCCTTATAAAACTAAATGCCTTTAAAACTACCCAAGTCACCTCTTGTATGCTTTGCTGCTTTGAAATTGCTTCTGCCAGATACCCTAAATCATCTCTCTCAAGTTCAAAGTTCCACAAATCTCTAGGGCAGAGGCAAAATACTGCCGGTCTCTTTGCTAAAGCATAACAAGAGTCACCTTTGCTCCAGTTCCCAAGTTCCTCATCTCTATCTGAGACCATCTCAACCTGGACCTTATTGTTCATATCACTATTAGCATTTTTGTCAAAGTCATTCAACAAGTCTCTAGGAAGTTCCAAACTTTCCCACATTTTCCTGTCTTCTTCTGAGCCCTCCAAACTGTTCCAATCTCTGCCTGTTACCCAGTTCCAAAGTTGCTTCCACATTTTCAGGCATGTTTTCAGCAGCACCCCACTCTACTGGTACCAATTTACTGTATTTGTCCATTTTCATGCTGTTGATAAAGACATACCTGAGACTGAGCAATTTACAAAAGAAAGAGGTTTAATGCTCTTACAGTTCCATACGGCTGATGAGGCCTCAAAGTTATGTTGGAAGGCAAGGAGGAGCAACTCATATCTTATGTGGATGGCAGCATGCAAAGAGCTGGTGCAGGGAAACTTTATTTCATTCTTTCAGTTCTCTCATTTTAATAGTTCTACATAATTTACTATATTTCACTTCCCACAGTATTTTATGCTGTCTATTTACTAGATTAGTATATCTCTGATCTAGTAAATGTATAGTGGAGCTCTCCTATTATATTTGTTATATCTTTATTTGCTCATTCAAATCCATCAATTTATCCTGCATACACTTGCTAATAACGTTATTTAGGGCATACTTGTATCTTGTGCTACTTATTATCATTAATAAAATTTTTCATTATGAAGTGATTTGTTTTTCATACATAATTTTTGTATGTTCATAACTTTTAATTCTTGGTGTCAAGAATATAGTGGTAAACACAATGATAAAAATATTTGTCTTTATCGAATCCAAGTACTAAGGAAAAGAATTATAAATCATAAACAAGCAATTAGTGGCTAAGAATTCATACATTTTTAATATGAAATATTAAGTGATAATCCCAAATTGACATATATTATATACTGTCAGGCATTGATAAGTGCTTTGAACAAGAAAAGTAGCAAAATGAGAGTATTTGAAAGTGACTGGATTGGGAATGTGTGGGACTATTTTACACAGAGTTATTGGTTAGGAAAGCTTTCTAAGAAAGCTTATTTGAATAGAAAACAGAGTGAAATAAAATAATGACCCATGCACATTTTTAGAGCAAAAATATTTCAGGCCAAATGACAGCTTGTTCAGAGGATTTAAATTGGGCTTGTGCTTAATATGTTGAAGAAACAATAAGGAGATATTTAAAGCAAAGTATGTCAGAGACTAATACTTAAGATTTTATTCTTTAAATGTAATGGAAATCTTCTAGAGGGTTTTGGGCAGAGAAATGACATAATCTCATTTATTCCTGAAAATGTTAATTTTCTATTGCAGCAGGGAAAATAACTCAGAAAGACAGTTGAGGAAGCTATTGCCAAACTGCAGGCCAAGATGATAGAGGTTTAGCTATTCCTGGGGCTTGTTTTGTTTCTAGATAAAGGAAGCTCTTAAAATGCAAGACTCATGACATTTATTTTCCTAGTGCCTAGAAGAGGACATGGTATAAAATAGGCACTCAACAGAATATCTCATGAGTCAGTAAAACAATGGAGACTTGACTAGAGTTTTCACCTACAAAGGAAAGCTAAAGAGTACAATTTTCTTGAAATACAATCAATTGTAAAATATGTCAATATCTCAATACAATAAATGGACATAATGTACTGAGTATAGGTGGTTAATTTTCTTTAAAAAAAATCACACAATGCAGCACATGAACATTTTAACATGTGAAGGTCTTTGTTCTGATGCACTTTAATATGTCACTTAATATTAAGATTGATAACCGAAGATTAAAGTATTATTGATGCAAAAGGACAAAAACATGCCATATTTTAAATCAGTCCCTTTTCATAAGGGTCTTATTGTACCACAGCAAATTTCAAAGAGACCAAGACAGAAGATTATTCTAATACCATCTCTAGCTGGTTGCCTTTTGACAAAATCTTGAGTGTTCTTATAGGAAGGAAACAATATTTGGTTTGTGCTAGCTAACTCAGAGGTTTATTATGAGAAACCAATATGGTGAAGTATCTGAAGGCAATTTGATAACTTTAATGTGCCACAAAGTTATAAACTATTACTATGCCAACTAATTATCTAAAGTTAGTTAATGTGGCACATGTGACACATGTGACAGTGACTTGATTTCCCTGGTACTTTCGATTACTGCTTTATTGCCCTACATATAAGAATATCAAATTTGTTTTCAATCCTACTCACTTTATTTTTATAATTAGTGGCTCCCACCGACCACACATCATCCGGAGAGCTCATTAAAACTCAGATTACTGGACTCCACTCTTATAGTTTCTGAATCAGTACTTCTGGTTATGGTCTGATATTTTTCATTTCTAACAAATTCCCAGATAATGCTGACGCTACTCTTCTGAGGGCTACATTTTGATAAGTACTGCTTCTGGGGACAGTGACCATTTAACAGAGTTATAAAAATGTTTATTTTTTGGTTTGAACTGAAGTATCTCTCAATAAATTTGTACACAAAAATTTTTTGGAACTGTATATGATAGCTTCTCACTGACCAAGGAAATAAATGCTTCAGATGAAAAAAGTATTAAGGTAATAACACACAAATTTAAACATTTTGAGGACTGGCATACTCTTATGTTGAAACTTCCTTGTATGAGCTAATAGACATGAATCTAAATTCCAAGTGGCAGGGGCAAACCCGTCTCTTACTAGAGTTGAAATTTGAAATTACATATCTATTATTCATTATATTAAAATCACTGAGGTGTAAAATTATAGGTGCAATGTCAAGCACTATGTATTATTGCTTTATTCAGAAAAGTCAAAATCTTTTAAGTATAACTATATTTTTGATAATAACTTTTTTCGTGTCTTAGTTATGTTCAAGGAATAAACTCATCAATAATTTTGAAAGTGGTTGAATAATTTATTGGGAATATAAGAAATATTCTACCAAAATGCTTTTGGGGAAGTTTTTCAGCAGTCATAAAGACAAAAGAACCTATAGTGTGACATATGGACAATCTTTTATAGTCCATCTTCTCTGGTTAAAAAAATCAATGTCATTTAGTGGAATACAAATTAAGGTTCAAGAACAAGATTCCATTTCCAAACCCTTTATTTAAATGGTATATTCCTTACTCTCCTTCTTTCATGGTGTATTATATTGCTGTAAGTTAGCATCAATGATTGCCTTATCCTTTGTACAGAAGCATGGTACAATCCTTCTCTGGCTTCAGATGGGTTTTTATATATTTTCAGAGAGAAAACAAAACTATTCTCCAAACCTCTCCCTGAGTCAGAGCCATCCATGAGCAAAGAGGAATGTAACCTATCTAAGAATGAGAGAGAAGGGGCCTGAGGTAGAAAAAATATTTCATTTTTTTCTGTTAAACAAATACATTTCTAGAGCTATTGTCTGTACTAAATATGAGTGCTACATTCCAAAGAAAAGTTTGACCTCCCCACTACCCAAACATTTATTTGTCTTTCATGAGTTTATTCAATTTTGATTATGTTGCAATTAACTTGACAATTTACTAAGTCCAAGGCCTTAAAAATGAATTGAGAAAATACAAAGTAGGAGGGCAAGATACAGAAAACTACATTTTGTTCCAAAGAAATGGAAATTCTGTTCCCAAAGAGAGGGAAGAATAGACCTGAATGCCGGTATGAAGAGATCTACTCCTTCTATGTGTGTTTATCTGTGAAGGTGTGGTTGTTTAGCTGTTACCTTGAATCTGGGCCAGAAGATATATTAATATCCAAGATAATTTTGATAGAATGCTGTCACTCATTTTAACACATGCATCTATTTTTCTTTATGGAGTATTCATGTGTCTGGACACATAAAACCATTGGAATTTCAGAATCCCCAAGATGAGTCTTTAGCAAACTTGTTAGAAGGAATGTTGAGGAAAATAATATCAGTTGTTATAAAGAAACTCAATGGTATTCTCTCCTTCTAGATATTCTGTATAACAATGAAAAGCAATTTGCATATGCTAGAGTCTGTTTCTTTAGTGGTGATTCACTTCAGTGGAGTTGTCATATTAACTTGGTCCTCCTCTGAGAGTCCTTCCCCTCAGCTGATAACATTAGTGTTTCCATTCTGAGTATGTCAGTTTCATCAGTTCAGTTTCAGTTTGTGGTCCCAGGTATGCATAACACCCAGGTGCCAAAAGTTGGGGAAGATTCTAGTGAAGCTTAAAAACTGCAACCCAGTGGAGACTAGAATGACTAATCTTAGTGCTACTTAATCAGAATTAGTTTTCTACAGGTGACAAACCACATTCCAGTAGACGTCAGAGGATTGGTGACTGTTTTCAAATGCCTCACAGAATTATCCTTTTAAATTCATTTCTAAAGATGTGCTTATATGCAATGAAAACATAAGTTTTACAGTTTAAAACTAAGCTAACTCCCTTATTAAATCCTTCATCTTCCATCTCCTATTGTTTGAAGAAACAACCAACGAGCATAGTACATTCATTAAAGCAGCCTCTTTTTAAAGTGTTTTGAGAATGTGTATGCCAAGAAATATTTAGAAAAAAAAATATACAAATAGCACAACCTCTCCCACACAGGAATAAATAGGTCTGATTGCTAATTGCTGCAGAAAGTATTGATACAATGTATAATTTCAAATGCTTATTCTAGCATTGAAAAATCTATATATATTTCCATTAGAAAACAGGGACTTTTATTGAGCCAACTCCCCCATGGCAAATCTCAAACTTGCAAACCAAGACTCTCAGCAACTAGCCATGTGTCTTTCTTCTTCCGTTAGAGAAAGGACAGGCTTCCGAAATTGTACTAGTGTTCCTTCTTCTTTGGAATTATAAGACCTTGGCCATATTATTCCAAAAAGATAATTTTCACAAGTAACAGCAATGAAGAATATTGAAGCACGGAATGTACAAGATACTCTTTTTATCTGTCCTGAAATATTATGCATATTCTACTTCATAATAATTCTATTAGAGGGTAGAAATTGAATTTCTCAGGACCTCAAATGAAGAAAAGGTGTCATAATTTGTTATCATTATTGTCTCAATTGTCTCAATTTTAAGTATAGATAATCAGAACATATTACCTCCTCAAAGAACCAGCCAGGCTGTGTGTCTGGATCTTAATAATAGAAAACATATTTGCCCACAAAAATTCAGGGATGGGATGAGATATGCAGTGTTTGTGTGTGTGTCTGTGTGTGTGTGCACACACATTGGGTGATGAGGTCCTCTCCTATTCAGACTTCAGAAATAAATGAAAGAAAGAAGTCTACATTGTGGTAGAAGCTGAGAAGACAGGAAAAATGATATTTAGTTATTGTTTAACATAATTTCAAGATATTTAACAGTATCTTGAAAATGTAAAAAAAAAAATGAAACCTATTTTTCACGAATGTCTCTCTTTGAGTTTTGATTCTTACACTCATTCTTTTACATAAAAACTAATTAATGAATTTAGGATCTAAAAAGAAACAAGTATTACTGTTGCTATCTCATGTTTTGTAACAAATGACTGCAAAAGAGTAGCTTATGATATAAATCATTTATTTTGCCCAATTCTAGGGAATGACTGGCTTAGCAGTTCTTGCTCTGGTTCTCGTATAGGGTCATCCTGAAGCTTCTTCACTTGCATGTCTGGTACCTGGATTAGTAAGTTTTCAACAGGGAGCAACTAGGCCTCGTCCACCATCTTTCTCTCTATGTGGACTTTACATAAGGTGGCTTCATGGTTCCTGGACTTCTTCCATAGTAATTGATGGCTCTGAGAGACAGTGTTCAAAGGCTGACCAGGAAAACCTACATGGTCTTTGCTAACATAGTCTCAGAAACCATGCAGTGTCATTTCTCTCACATTCTATTCATCTTGGTGGTCCCAAAGACTAGCCTGTATAGGGGACACTGACTTTTGATAAGGGATGTTTACAAGAATTTACAGATATGTTTTGAAAACAACTGTGGTAGTTCCCTCTAATTTCTGGCTAGAATTACTCAGAACATCTATTTAAATATAACTGTAATCTGATAGCCCAAACACAGTCAATTAGAATTCCTAAGCACTTTAGCTTAGATTTTTTCTTACACTACTAAAATGTAAAAAAATTCACGTCTATATTTTCACTGTTGTTAATTATGTCATGCTCTAAATTACTTTTCAGTTGAATATTGTCTATATAGGCCATATGAAACAACTAGTTAAGATTTTTTTCATTGCTTAATGTACAGACCTGGGTAATTGAAACTTTGAGACTTCATTTTTTACATTAAGATTATAGCTAACACATTTGTCCGATTCTTTTCCAAGCACTTTAATTCATTGTATTTTTCCCCAATCACTGTTAAATAGTTGTTGTTATTATCCTCGGGTTACAAATAAGAAAACTGAGGCCCAGAAAGAGTAAATGCCTGTCAAAGATCACACATTTAGTAAATGGAGGAGCTGAGATTCAAAACCAAGCAGAGGGCTCTAGTGACCATAATTGTCACCTCATCGTCAGTAAAATAAACTCCTTTATAGGCCAGAACGCAACTCGTTCTCAACTATAAAGTAACATAAAAATTAAATATATTTCTATGATAATGAAAAGTAATAGCTTAGACCTGGGGATTTCTATGAGATCTCCAGGTGTCACAGATATCTGTTCACTTTGTTCAGGATTATTTAGCTTGTGCTACAGACAGATGGCAGGCCTCTCTGTCAATCCCTTTATGTATGTATGTATAAATGTATGTATCTGTCTGTCTATCCATGTAGAGATTGAGCTCTCCAAGAAAAAGACTCTGAGATAGAGATTAGGGTATAGAAAGTTTATTAGGGCCGGGCGCAGCGGCTCACGCCTTTAATCCCAGCAATTTGGGAGGCCGAGGTGGGAGGATCACTTGAGGTCAGGAGTTCAAGATCAGCATGGCCAGTATGGTGAAACACCATCTCTACTAAAAATACAAAAATTACCTGGGTGCAGTGGCACACGCCTGTAATCCCAGCTACTCGGTAGTCTGAGGCAGGAGAATCGCTTTTACTTGGGAGACTTGAGGTCGCAGTGAGCTGACGTGCCACTGCACTCCAGCTTGGGCAACAATAGCGAAACTCCGTCTCAAAAAAAGAGAGAGAGTTTATTAGGAAGTACTGTAAGGATTTACAACTATAAGGCATTACAAAAGCAGGATTGATCAACAGAAGAAGGTGTATTCTGCAACAGTCATAGCAAAAATGCCAACTAACTCCAGAGGAAACTCTGAAGCTAGGATGCTGCTTTACTATACTGGGTTATGGCAAAGGCACCAGGTTTTATAACCCTGTATCAACTAGCTATTAGATGCAGGTTACCCTCAAAGAGAAGGCATGGCCTTAGGCAAGGCAACTTTTTTCAGCTAAGGGCACTGACAGGACAGGACAGGTATGATAGTCTTCATATGTCAGTCACACTCCCAGCAGCTGATAGAAGAGGCTCTCCAGTGCCGAAAGGGAGACACACACGCATGTACACACACAGTATATGTATATTTATTTGTAAATTGCAGATATGTGCTTCTTTGATTTGCAATTTAAATATTTCTAAAGTTAATTTTTGTTTATTTTTAAAATAAGAAATACATATAGAAGTCCAAATATATTTAATTGCATCTTATTATTTTCTTGTTTCCCCCATTTTTGAAATGTTTCCAGGTAAAAATAATTATTTTCACACAGTTTATTCTCTATTTATTTGCATATGCTTCCCTTTGATATAAAGAGATTTTGGTTTACAAAGATATTCAAGAATTTCAGGAATTTTCTAAAAACATAAATGAAGAAAACCAAGACACAGAGAACAAAAAAAAATTAAAAAGGGATGTAAACAGTGGCAAAGCAAATATATTCATATTTTTAAAAGGCTATGAGATGCTGTACACCTTCTAGATGTGAGGTGCAAATTTAGTGCTGGGCTTCTGAGCAACGGTAATAAAAGAAAATAAGATCCATTACAGGGACCAATGTCTATGAAATTAAAAATATACCCAGTGCTCATGGGAATTGTACATTTTCCTGGTACTGATACTTTAGAGAAATTTAACCTTTGGCTCTTCATACAGTTTTCTTTTTTCAACAAAAATTGATGCTTATATAAAAAGCCCTATACATAATCAAGTAGAGACTTGAATACCTTCAAATTATTGAATATAACTAGAAAGACTACATAGCATAATGAGGACAGTAGCAATCACTACAGGCTGAAATAATAAAGAGAGAATTCATGTAGGAGGTAGCATTTAAACTAAGCCTTGAAGCATGATTTAGAGAGGTGACAGGCAGTTATTGTTTAGGAAGATATTCCAACCAAAGAAGCTAACATGCATAAATGTATGAAAATAAAAGAGAAAAGGCAAATCATATTCATAAAATTAATTACATTATATGCCATTTCTTGATATCTTGGATGCAGCAACTTAAGATTAGTGAGAGCTTAAAATGAATATTAAAACATTAGCAAAATAAATCAGTTGAAAACATTGTTTAGGCATAGAATTAGTATGACTAAACTATTTTTATTTTCATTAAGTTATTTCCAAGTCAAAATGCAGTATTTCAAAATGTAGCAGAAAAACAATTTTAACTTTGATATTATGAAGACAGTGCTCTTTTTAAAATTTGCACCATAAATTGGAAAGGAAGATTAACCATTACATGGTGGCATCATCTAGGCAGTATGGCTTTACAGTTGCAGAGAACTGGATCACCCATTTACGGAATAGAAACTTTTCCTGATAAAAATATTTTTTAATTATAATTCAGATTGAAAATTGATTCATAGATGTTTTGTTCAGTTTTACTACAGAGGATTTTTTTTTTCCTTTTTTTGTGCGTAACCTTCCATTGATTACTTCAATTTTATTGAAATTTATTTTTAAAAATACCTAACGATTGTCTTTAAAAAATCTGTATTGGTTGATCAAAATAACTGTTAGGAACACAATAAAGCTACTTCTATTTGTATTGGACATTTTAATAATGATGCAAAATAATATTATTGAAATATATCTACTGTATAAAACATTTCTCCTATAGAAATAATGTAGTTATAAGAAGTTCAAAAATTAAGTTATTGGAATTTTACTCTACAACTGCTAGATAGATTATAATTTGAAAAATAATAGAATGGAAATTGTAATAAAATATGTTTCCACCCCACAAATACTGAAGTAAGATGTTATGACTTTAGGGCAGATATTGACTAAGCAAAGTGATATTTGTATATATAAATAGTAACTTGCATGTAGAATCCAGTATTTAGTGTCCTGCAGGAGTGAACATGCACAGTTAATGGAATTCCTTTCAACAATGTTAATTACAGAAAACGTTTACATTGTCCTGCAATTAAGTAGTATGTCATGAAATATACAGATGTTTTTCTTTTTTGATCTTGAGTATAATGTGGATTACTCTGCAGCCAATTTGAACTCCGTACTACTTCTAAAACAAATAACTGTTCCCGTAAATCTAATTCTAAATCCTTTAAGAACTAAAATACATATCTTTAGAGTAGATTTCTTGTAGATAAGATATTTCCCACTGCAAATGCCAGTAAACCTTCCTAAAAATCATCTTAATACATTGTTCTCAGTAAAACAGTCTGTCATAGAAGCCACTAAAATCTTTTTTTTTATGCAGTCACTCACTATGATGTTCCCTGCTTGCATTCACTTTACCTCTCAACTATTCTTGTTCAAGCACTCTTTTCCCCTGCAATTATATTAAAACTCAGGTTCTAGACAAATGGTCCTCCCTGCCAACATAACCCTCTGAAATGACAGTCCTTATCGTTTTTGTCACAGCTCCTCACAAAAGGAGGAATACGTGCCTGGAATTGTGCTAAATACAATTCTCTTCTTGTTACAGTTTAAGATAGTCCAGAATAAATGTTCTGATTTCTAATATTATAGCCTTATAAACATTATTGTTAATTATACTGGATGAATACACGAAAGTGTCCATTGAATTATCAGGTGAATATTCAGTGTTCCTTTATTTATGAAGTTAAATATTTGCTTATAGTAAACTATGATTAGTGTAAAACATAAAATTTTTATTGCCTTTATTACAAAGTTCAGTGGATTTTACTCTATAAATGGACATTTTTTCCAAAAACAGTAATATAACAATATACGGTATATTAAATCCATAATGCTTACGCTTTAAAAAGTCATGCCCTCTTCTGAAAACAGAAAGTTTATGTTCCCTCTATTTGTATTTTTAAAATATGCAATTTTGCTTTCCTAATATAAATCATATTCTAGCATATGCATACCTCCTCATCATCAGCCCCTCTTATGTTCTAAGTCCCCCAGTCAAGTATGGACTGCCGAATAAATCAAAAATTGTATGTGTATCTTTCTTCCATATTCCATTTTATAATGTACAAACCACCTGTAAACATGTTATTTCATTTGTTCTGAAGCAATAATCTATATCCCCAAGGAATTAAGTGGCACTTGCCTAAAGTGACAAAAGGCAAATAGTGAGGTCAGAATTCCAATTCCTGAAGTTGTTCACTTTCCATCATACCTTTTATGTTTAATGTTTGCAAAGGCTTTCTGGCTCTCTCAGCACAGTATGCAAAACATCTATCATACTATGGCACCAACAAATACCTCTGATTTCTTCTCTTTTTTAGTTTAAAGTTCAGGAATGCAGGGTTTTTAAGAATTTCAGTGGAAGCTGTCTATAATCATGCCTTATGCCAGTAATGTATTTGTGAGTACATTAAATATGCATAACATAATTGGATATTTTTGTAGGTTTTCCCATCTAGTCAGATAATGTAATTTATAAAGTATTCCCTGTGTTTATTTGTTGATTTTTTTAAATCCCCATATTCTCAAATTTATATTGTACATTTTACCAGCCTACAAAGTCATTTAATTTAACCTAAACATTTACCTTTTCAGATAATAATGCAACACACAATGGTATCGGCATCTACATTTGAATATCAGATCTCAGTTTACTGCTAAAACCCAGCATCACTTAAGTCATGTAACACTGAAAAGTTCACAGAATTGAGCCACTAGCCAGATATGACAATTGCTATTCCTTTACTATGCTACTTTACAATAGGATCTTTATCCAGGTAGCTAATTTGGTTACACCAACAACTACAATAAGTTCTTTTCAATGTAGTATAGTGATAATGGTAAGCTCGAACTTAAGGTAACAGAATCTTCACATTTTGCCTCTCCAGATGTTTATATTGACATTATTTTTTTTCACAAGAAAATACATATATTGAAGAAAACAACTTTAAAGAGCAGTATTTCATTTTCATAACTCTTACAATATTAACAGGTCAGGTTTTGAGAGTTGCTGCAGGCTGCTTTAACTATTGTCAAACTCTTTGACATTAACGTATATTGTTTTACGTTATTTGGCATGTAAGGATAATGGCTCCAAATGCATTTCCACTTCTTAGTGAAAACATACACAGTTCTCTGCTATTTCGAAATAAAAATGTTAGGAATAATTGTATTTTTTACCATGATGGCTGTTTTACTAAATTTTTCACAATTCACTACATTCACACGCTGATCTAATTCCTTACAGAAAATAATTTTGTAGTTATCACATGAGTATCGCATGAGCCTTTGACCAAACAAGGAAGAATACTCTCAATTATGCTATTTCAACATTTCCTCAATATTTTACCAGCACATTTTAATGTATATTCGGTTAAAAGAATCAGAGCAAGCTCATTTCCTGGTATATAATTCTCATACACAAAGGTATACATTGGTTAAAGGCATTAAGAAATATATTGGCTAGATTCTCCAGCCCCTCTAATAATTGGTAAATTAAGGAGAATATATGTGTGATGCCCAAATGCAGAAGTCAGCTAAGAAAATCTAAAGAGGAGCTTGTATTTCTAAAGATTATACATGGTCTTTACTTGCCCTTGTGGCCTACATCAGTAAATTTGCACATAATCTTGTTTCCTAGCGGCTGCCCCCACAGCAAAGAAAAAAATCACACAGGGTAAGTTTCCCCCAGAGACACATAGAAGCCAATAATCCTGCTAACATTTGCTCCTGTATAAAAGGCCAAGCCTGCACTCTAGTCAGGTAGCTACCTAATATTTCCCTGCTGTATTTCCACAATGAGGAAACAGGATACATGTTTCCACTCACAGGACTTGAGGAAGCAGTTTTAAGAAATGTGGTATCCAAATGGAGAAGAAAAGCAGTATTATAGTCCATCATTATGATAAGATATTCTAGTAAAATCAAACTACTCTATAAATACGCAAGAAAAAAAAGACAGTCTTTGTATAATAAGAGGTAGGGTGGAAATTTTCCTTTTGCCTAAATCATGAAAACTGCATCAAAGAGATGCAAAGTACCTGCTTTCTAATAAAACACTGAACAGTGGAGACTTAGGGAGGAGTCAATGCTGCAGTTTAAGCCCAAGACCATCAGGCTAAAGATCCAGGAAAATTCAGTGTTTCGGTTCAAATCTGAAGGTCATCTGTTGCAGTATTCCCTCTTGCTGAATGCTAGTCTTTTGTTCTGTTCAGGCCTTCAACTGATTGGATGAGGCTCACCTACATTATAGAAATAATCTGCTGTACTCAAATTCGACTAATGTAAATGTTAGTCTCACTCGAACACACCCTCACAGAAACATTCAGAATAATATCTGACCATCTATCTGGGAGCCACAACCCAGCCAAATTGACATATAAAATTAATAATCACAATATCTTACCATGATGTGACTCCTGGTGGCTTTTCCTCATTTAAATATCAAGTGGAGGGGCAGTGACATCGATGATGATGACTTGATATCAATGTCTGAATTTTCTGTCAGTCACGGGAAACTAGAAGTAGTTCTATGTGAGCCCCTTTGCGGGCACCGCCATGTGAAGTTGTCCTGCTAGGTAAAATACACTGCCACAGGCAGAGGGCTAGACTGCCAAGGATGCCTGAGTCAGCTTTCCCAAATCAGGGAACTATATATACAGTGAGGAGAACAGCAGCTCCAGGAGAACTTACTCATGTGCCCAGTTCATTAGAACACTTACCACACAGAGGATATCTGTGGTGGCCAAAAAAGCTGTTGCAATTAACCAACAAAGAAATCTACAAAACTGGTTAATGAAGAGGCATTTGTAATTTTTCCTCTCCTATCAATGTGCCCTAGCACACACTGCAGGACACCGAATTTACAGAAAACAAAGACAGGAGGTGTCTCAACGACAGACATGTCTCTTTGCTTCTTTCTTTCACCTATGACTGAGGAGGGATAAGGAACAATAATTTCAGATAGCAAGGAAGGATAAAAACTTTGAACTGAAGATGGGGTTGAAATTTAAAACCACATCGATTTGTTCTAATTGAAAGTGATAGCAAGTTTTAAAATCTGCTGAATATATTTTCAGGGATAATAAAATGTATTGCAGGATATGGCTAAAAGGAATGACTACAGTAGAACATAATATCATGTTTATACCTTACTAATTTGGACCCATTAATAAACATATGTACCTATAGGTAGAGAAGCAGTGCTATGTTATCTACCTGTGGTAGCCGAAGCCCCCCCCCCCCCCCGCCCCAGCAGGCATTTCATCCCTCTTATTCTGGAGACAGCAATCTGTTTCTTTGGAGAATTTCTCTAAATCTAAATTATCCTTCTGAAACTATCAATCATAGTGTCCCTCATCTCAGCCACACACCCGAGCTTTGGCCTAGGTTATGTCAATCATAGTTCCACTGGATCATACATAGCAAATGGCAGAGAGGGAGATATATGACCTGAGCCTGAGCTACTAGAATCCTACCTTGAACTTTTACAAATAAATTTTGAAGGGTGTATCAGGGTCTACTCAAAAGAAAGAAACTGTGCCAGTTATTGAACAGGATTATTTTATATAAAAATATTGTTAACAAAGTAACTGAAAGGATCAAAAGAGAGCTGTAAGGTATTATGGAGGTAGCAACTGTAGAAAGTAGCTATCATCCTTATAGCTAAAGGAACAAAGGGAAGAGGCTAGAATAATTAAAATGTAGAAACTTAGAGGATGGGTCCCGAGAGTTGAAACATGGACTACAGACAGTCCTCTACCTGCCTTGGATTTTCTTACAACTTTTCAACTTTACTATGGGTTTCTTGAGCTATTATAATGCATTTTTGACTTAACGATATTTTCAACTTACCATGTGTTTATAAGGATACAACCTCGTTGTATGCTGAGAAGCATCTGTACTGAAGAAGAGGAGCTGCTTTGCTGGTGTTGGTATCTCTCAGTTTGGAGGAGCAGTCTTTGGGTCTGGGACCCACACCTGTAAAGAGCAGACACAGGCAGGTGGTGTTGATATCACTGAGAGGCAAGTAATGAGGCTCAAATGTGCGAGTGGAGGAAATTGTAAACTGAATTCAGCTGCTGCTGTGGGAAAGCCCAGCTGCTGCTGTGGGAAAACCCAGCTACTGCTGGGAATTGTTGTTGGGGTAATGCCCATAGGAACAGGAAGCAGTCTAGAAGTACACAGGGAACAAACAGAAAAGAGCAAGTCTTCCTTCTTCCTTTTCCAGCCTTGCTCTCTCCCTCTAGTGCCCAGGATTGGCAGAGCTTCACAGGGAGCCAACAGAGAAAGCAAAAACGTAGCTTGCAGAATCTCAGCACCAGAATTGCAAAGCTGAATGAAGAAGGGTGGGTTCAAGCTGCTGAGAGACAAGAACTATAGAACTGGTGTGGAGACATATGCTTCCTTTTAGATTATGAAATGAGATGAATCTATGTATTAAGAAAAAGCTATTTCTTAGCATGTCTCAATTAGTCATATCAAGAGAGGGGCAGGCTCATACCAGGCACTTAGTGCCAGAGGCTCTTGTTGACCAGTAATCTCCTATTTTTAATATAATCAACTAGATGTGTGTGACTCTCTTTCCTTATAAATATGTAGAGTGGGGCCGGGCGCAGTGGCTCATGCCTGTAATCCTAGCACTTTGGGAGGCCGAGGTGGGTGGACTGCCTGAGCTCAGGAATTCGAGACCAGCCTGGGCAACATGGTGAAACCCGTCTCTACTAAAAATACAAAAAATTAGCCAAGTGTGGCAGTGTGTGCCTGTAATCCCAACTACTCACGAGGCTGAGACAGGAGAATTGCTTGAACCTGGGAGGCGAAAGTTGCAGTGAGCCGAGATCATGCCATTGCACTCCGGCCTGGACAACAAAGCAGGACTCCGCTTTAAAAAAAAAAAAAATATATATATATATATATATAGAGAGAGAGAGAGAGAGAGAGAGAGAAAGACAGAAAGAGAGAGAGAGAGAGAGTGACTCAGGAGGATGTGACCTTTCTACCAGAGTCTATCTTTACCATCAGATATACTTGGCCTAAGCACAATTCTCTGTGGAATATCGGGAGTTCGGGGAATTGGGTATGCTTCATTTATATTTTTTTCCAAAAAACTCTATTTTAAATGTATACTATATGACATTAGCAAAGTATGTGCCAGTGTAATCTCTATAGGACAGTTAAAAGCTGTACAGGCATATGCCCAGGATATTGGCAGTCATGTCCTGCTACATTAAGGAAGTTCATCTACAGTAAAAGTCTAAAAGAGGAAAGCAAGGAGAAAGATTATTGACCGAATGCTCTATCCTCCCAAATGTATATGTTGAAACCCTATACTCCAGTGTGATGGCATTGGGAAATGGGGCCTTTGAGAGGTAATTAGGTTTAGATGAGGTCATGAGAATAAAGCTGCCATAATGTTAGCATCCTTATAAGCTTCCTCTCTCCATCATGTGAGGATACAGTAAGAAGTTGACCATCTGAAAACTAGGAAGAGGGCCCTCATCAGACACTGAATCAGCTGGCATCTTGATCTTGGACTTCTTAGCCTTCAGAACTGTAAGAAGTAAATGTATGTTTTTAAGCCATCTAGTGCATGCTATTTTGTTATAGCAACTGGAGTTAAGACCAGAGGCAAAAGTATAAAGAAAAAATAATGGCAAAGAGAAAAGGTCTTAAAAACCTAATTTGACTATTGTCTGTGACTTGCATACAAGACAGTTCTTTACTGAACTCCATGTGTGATGTGAGCCTATACATACCTTTATTTGCTAAATTAGTTTGAGTGGATGACTGCAAATAATCTTGAGTAATACATGGGATTTAAAGATTAGGACACGTTTTTATAAAGGTACTTCCAAAACAGTAATGATGCAATTTGTAAAATGGTTTACCGAACAAATGATAATGAATCTCAACTATTCTTTTTCCTAACCATATGGCTTATTGGACAATAAATGAAGATCAAGGACACAATAATCCTTCATTTTACATAGCCATGTTCTATGTTATAACAACAGTCCAAAGTGGCAATAGATTTAATTATTGGATTTGAAGGCAGACAATAAATGACAAACCACTTCAACTTCATTAAACATTTAAAACAGCAATTTTCATAGATAAGTTGCCATGGAATAGGACAAACTTTTATTTAATGAACCGAGGTTTATATTCAGTGGTGAAACTCACAAAACTTGGAATTTGTCCAATTCCTGAATTTCCACTATGCCAGCCCTACTCAGGGAGCAAAGCATTGCTGTTTGGAAGGAATTAAAAAAATGATTGCGCAGAGCCAGGGACCAAGTCTTCAGAACTTCACATTCACTTTCCAGCCTTTCAGAAAATAGTCTGGAAATCATGCCTGTCTAGTTGAAAGTGAACGCTCCTCTTAAAGAAATAAAAACTGTGCACTGTCGTGTAGTGCCCATCCAGATCTTACATGCATGAGGTGAGGCTCATGATATTGCACAAGTAACTGCAAATGGCGCCCTAAAATAACCAACACATCAGCTGGTACTTCTTCTTCTTTCAGATAATGGCTTCTTCTAACTTGAGTTGCATTTCCGGAAAAATCACACATCAGTTCAACAATCCCCCTTGTAACTGTACACAACCATTTGAGATTTCCTGGGGAAATACGTAAATTATTACCCATATAAATTTTTGCCAATTGTTACCAATATCCTCAACTTCAACTAAGTTCTAAAAACCACATAGATTTTTAAGAATGTTTCTATAGTAATTTGCGTTGCCATTTTCCACAATTTACAATTTCAAACCTTCATGTGCCCCAAATTTCCAACGTCCTCCATTGCTGTAAATCTCAGTTATTGGGTTGCCTCATACTTTAGGAAAAAATAGAAAAGCAACAAAACAGGAACTGGTCGATCTTGCCAAAAGCAAATACATCAGTGTATTGCAGCTACAACTATCTTCTCTTATTTCCATTTCCATTATAATGATGAATTTATCTCTTTCTTAACAATAGCTGTTTCTCCATAAGCACTGAAAGGCATGATTACATACCACCTTTCTTGCAAAATTAAACAAACGACAAATGCATAACAGCAAAAAACTTTAAAAGAAACCTTAAAAGCAATAACCTTCTTCAATTATGTTCCTATATGTCTACTTCATTTATTCTGGAGACAAACATCTAAATAGAATTCTTTAAATGCATTATGTCATTTTGTGTGATTCCTTACCTGCCATGTAATCAACTTTCCAATGTTTCAAATTGTTTTTCTTAGAAATAAAACTTTAAAGCCCAAATTGAAAGTCATTTGTATACTTTTCCCAATTTCATTCTTTCTCCACCATTCTCAGAGGCATCAATTATCCTGATATTTTTGTGAATTATTTCCTGCTCATAATTGTTACATTTTTACTACATATCCACTGTATACACAAGCATATGATTTTTCATTTTTATATTATACATTTTCTTCATGTATTATATATTACACATAATATAATTTAACTCTCACTATATGAGTATATATATATTCATGTTTATATATATATTTCTCTCACTATATGAGGATATATATGTGTATATATATTCATGTTTATATGTGTATATATATCTCACTATATGAGTATCTATATCTATTAGTTTTATCCATGTTGGGGAGTCCCAGGACTACTCAGGTTACATTGATTCCATACATCTTCTCAGCTGGAATCATGACTTTTAAGTACTACATATATTCTAAAAATTCACAAATTTACCTTTCATGTCTGACATTTCCCTGAATTCAACAACAGTGTACACAATTGCCTGCTTGACATCTCCCTTTGGATGTGCAATAAGTTTCTCAAACTCAAATGCAATTCTGAAGTTCCAATGACTGTTTAAATCTCCTCTCTTCTCTATTTCCTATCTTTGTAAGTGGTAATTCCATTCTTTCATTAATTCAAGTCAAACATCTTAGAATCTTGGTGGTAGTTTTCCCTGAGTACTTTGTTGCTTTTTATTAATCACACTCAATTTCAATAGACTCCATAGGGGTCTCCCTGATCTCATGACATAAATTGTCTATCTGTTTTCTCCACTTCCATTAATGCCCAGCTGCAAACCTTTTATCAACAAAGTCATCTTTTAAAAATATGTTCAATCATGCCACTTCCCTGCTTCTCACTACATCTGGGCCCTGCCTCTCCAGCCTTCCTGTGACCTTCTCTATGCTTAAGTCACAACAGCTTCTTCTATCATTCTCCAGACACAGGGACTTGACATAGATTTCCAGAGCAACAATAACTGCTCTTCCCTGCACCACCACTTGATTCTAGGACTTCTAATTGTCTGTCTTCATATATCAGCTTAAACACTTAATTGATATTACCTTAAATCTACTGATGAGTTTCTGACCCATATTTTTCCTTTATTCTGCTCTTTGAAGATAATTATTATTATTATTATTATTATTATTATTATTATTATTATTTGACAGAGGCTCGCTCTTTTGCTAGGCTGGAGTGCAGTGGCACAATCTCGGTTCACTGCAACCTCTGCCTCCTAGGTTCCAGCCATTCTTCTGCCTCAGCCTCCCAAGTAGCTGGGACTACAGGCACATATCACCACGCCCAGCTATTTTTTTTTTTTTTTTTTTAAGTAGAGACAGGGTTTCATCATGTTGGCCAAGATGGTCTCAATCTCTTGACCTTGTGATCCACCTGCCTTGGCTTCCCAAAGTGCTGGAATTACAGGTCTGACCCCATAATTGTCTTAAATTATGTTGTCTGTCATTTCTATTTCTTAAGATTCCCACTTTTAGTTTTGTTTACTTTTGATTTAAGTCAACCTATTATTAAGATGCATCGTATAGTTTGTAGCTATATCTCATTCATTTTAAATTCGGGTAATATTACAGCATGCCAATTTATAACAGTTTACTTGTATTTTTTTTTAAGATAAGTTTGAGTTGTTTCCAGATTTTTGTTCTTGCAAACAATGAAGATACATACAAAGATGTTTCAGTCTACACGTGTGTAGACAAAATTTTGGCTTTTGTAATTTGCTCCTTGGAGACAATTTCATAAATGTATTACATGGCTAAAGGGCTTTGCAGATATAATTAAGGTTACCGATCAAATGACCTTAAATTGGAAAGATTATGCTATGTGGACAGGCTATGTGGACTATGTGGATGGGTTTAATATAATCAGAAGCATTCTCAGAAGCAGAGATTTTTCTCATTCTGATAGCAGAAGAGGAAGTCAGAGATTTGAAGCAAAAGAAAAATTCAGTTTGTACTTGTTGGCTTAAAGATGAAGTGGCAAGAAAACAGGGACTTTAGTCATACAACTCCAAATAATTGAATTCTGAGAACAACCTGAATGAAATTGGAAGTGGAGTCTTAACCAGAGCCTCCAGATAAAAGGCAAGGATAGCAAATAATTTAATTTTGGTCCTGGGAGGACCTCAGCAGAGGACCCAGCTGAGCCACCTTGTACCTGGACCTCTGACTCACAAACCTGTGATACAATAAATGAGAGTTTTAAGTCACTAAATTTGTAGTAATATGTTTAAAAAGCAATAGAAAACTAATACAACACATCTAAGTGTTTCTCTTGAAGTGTAGTGGCTCTTTGGGTCCAGAGGGTACATCTGTGATCTTCACTAGTGAATTTCCAGTTTCCAGCATATCCCCTGCTTCCGTTTGAACATTTCATATGTACTCGTGGACTAAATGAGTGAACACAAAACTGAAGTTTATAAATGCTTAAAACTACAGAGCAGAATAGGGTATGAAATAGGAGGACAAATAAGATAAAAATAATTTTAAAAACTTGATTGCATTATAATAAGAAACAGCTAATATTTGTGAAAATATAACATATCAAATAACAACTGCAAGTTATGTATTATCTTCAGTGCCAACTTTATACATACAAACCTGATGGCAAGACCAGGTTTATTACAATTCAAAACATTTTCACAAGGAAATGATATTATAAGGGGAAAATGAATTCTCAATATCACTTAACAGCACCAAATTAACACATAGCTTAATTATGTCTATAAACAATAGATGAGAGAAATGACAATCAAGTCATAATCATAGCAAAAGAGAAGTAATGACAAATCATAATAATAGTAAAACCACATATCAGCAAATGGCAGAAGTATGGTTGGAAAGTAAAGTTGAAAAAAAGATAAGGGTTATTTTGATACAAGTGGAAATGATGGTAGCTTCATATGGCAAAATGCTACCATAAAATAATAGACTTGTCACAATATGTTTTGTGGTTTAGATGAAGTGGCCAAGAGGCTAAAATTGAGGGCACCAATAAGGCCTTTGTATTTCATTCAACCATCGTTGAAATAAGAGTAAATCTCACTTGTGACAGTTCCAATAGATACACCTCAATGATTATTTGCCTAGTGCTTAATGATTAATTAGATTAAAGCAATGAAAGAAGAGAGATGTAAAAGTTTTTATGAACATTCATTAGGCAGTGAGGATATGTTGAAGACTTGGAAACTTCTTCATCTTAAAGTTATAATTAAACAACAAAAAAACTAGGTCATTCCCTATTCTGTTCCATACGAAGTAATGTACACAGCTTGATTTTGTGCAAGAATAGTTTCACTGATTGTCTAAACGTATCTTTAGAATTTTCCCATTATCTCCTCATTTTATAGTCTGCAACATTTTCATCTGTTCTACATCCTTGCAGATCAGGTTCAATTTTTTTGTAGTGAGTATAATTTTCTATGCTAATACACAATTATTTTGACAAATTGATCAGACACCATTCTTTTTGTCTTCCTTTGGTTAGGCAGTACATATTTCAATTTAGAGGTGGCTGAGTAGTTTTTGTTGACAAGACCATACTTCTTGCTACATGAACAATGGAGGCAGGATCTAAATCCAAATTTCCTTAAGGCTACTTTATTTGGTTAAGCTAACACTTAACCAAATTGTTGGCTAAGCTATAATTGAGCTAAGACTTAACTACTTAATTATTTTGTTTCAGCATGCTTTGTAGTACTATGAAAATGCTTTATTTATTTTATCTTTCCCTGCTTTATATATTCTATTTTGCATATAAGGTTTTATTTTGCTAACCACCTTTTCTGCATCATTAAGCCAATGCAATATCACTGGAATGTAGCATTGTATATTTACATTTAAGAAGCTAAAAGTTTATATTGTGCCATACTTATATCATAATTAAAAATAATATCAAATTATTCTATTTCTTAATTTATTTTATATTATATAACCATTTGTTTTCTTAAATATTAATCACAGTTTAACATACTATGTTATTTTCAATAAAATATGGGTTTCAAATATATAGAAAAATAGAGCCGAAATTATGCATGTTTTTAAAATGTATATCAAGTTTTTTGGGGGCAAAGGGTTATTTGTTCAAAAAACATTCTGAAAATTACTTTAAAAGCAATCAATTTCCTATATTATGGTTCATTAATTACCTATAACATTTCTTAAACTTAAATGAAAATCTAAAACAAAACTTTGCATGGTTAAAAAAAGCTATTATATATGGAAAATTAATTAATGATATTTAATTATATTTCATTTTATATAATATATAAATATGTTTGTAATATATCCACAAAACCTAACTGAGCTTGTGCTTTATAAATATTTGTTGAATGAATATATGGGTGAATGTATTAACAAATCCAACTTACAGAAAATGGTCATTACTAAGGGCAGTGCACATTTAGATCTGATAATTAAAATGTAATTATAAATTATTACAATAAGCATATGTTGATAATCTTTAGAGCATATGCAAGCAAGTATTGGTCTTTGAGGCCATAACTATGTCTTTTTTGCTAGGGAAAAGTTTGATGAACAATCCCTATAAAAGCACATGTTTAATCAGTTTAATGCTATTAGAATTGAAAGAATACAAAGCAATGAATTTAAAACATTACTTAATCTGCTTTTTTTCCCCTCTTGTGCAGTGGTTCAATAAAACCTGAAAGAAGTTATTTTGAAAGAGTAGATTAAACCAAAGATCTACTATATTGGTAATCCTAATAATTGGGACTATATATTAAAAAAGAAAAGTTGCTGCTATAAAAACATGTTTGAATTGTTAGAATCCCAAAAGTATTTACAATAGCATCCTCAAAAGAAGAGTATTAGGGAAATTGCTCTTAGATGTTACTCAACTTCAAAAAGTCTTTTGAAATGATATTCATTTGAAAAAAGAAAGCTAACCTCAAACTGTACTAGAAGCAACATGCTGAAAAATCAATTAGAAATGCATTCTAGAAATAAGGTAAGAGGTAATAGAATAAAACTTCTAGAAATTATCCTAGGTAGGTACTCATAACTTTGAGATTGTCACAGATTCCTTAAACAGGATACAAAAGATCATTAATTATAAAAGAAAAATGAACAGATTAGATTTTATCAGATTTGAAAACTTTCATTTATTAAAATATACTTTAAAGAGATTCAAAAGGCAAGCTTCCAAAAAAGAGAAAATATCTGTCATTCAAATGTCCAGCAAAGGATCTTCATTCAATAAATCTTATGAATAAATGATAAAACAAATTAACTTTCTTAAAAAATGAAAAACTGAGTAGGTTTTTCACACACAAAAACAAGATAATTCTAGTGACAACAAGCATAGGAAACAGTGCTCAATGTAATAAAATATTAAGAAAATGCAAATTAAAATCACAATGAGATACTGCTATATAGTCACCAGAATGAATACAACTTAATAAAATTCACAATACCAATTGGGGGCTCATGAATGGATCCATAGCACTCTTATTCATTTCTGATGGTGATGGAAATTGAACAGTCAGTATGTAAAACCGTTATCAGTACCTTCTATACCGAACGACATGCATATCCTATGACCAAGCAATTCAATTCCTGCTTAGGCACCTCATAGAAATTTGTATGTGTGTGTGTGTGTGTATATATATATATAAAACATAGACATGTACAGAATGATCATTAAGAATAATTCACAATAATCCCCATCAATAATAAAACAGGAAATAAACATGTTATACAGTATATGCATATAATAAAATATTATACAGTAATGAAATAGAAAAGAGTAATATTTCTAGCAACCGTACATATCAATCTCATAGATTCATGATGAGCGGAAGAACCTCAAACACAAAATAGTATGTCCTATATAATTTCATGGTAAATGTCAAAATCAATTGAAATCAATCGAGGTGATAGAAGTCATAATAGTGACTACTTTTAAGGTATATGATGACTGAGGAAGAGGCACAGGAGAGGGTTTTGTGGTATAGATTATTTTCTATGCCATGCTCTTGGCACTGTTACCTGGTGTGCTCATGCTATTAAAAAAATTACCAATTGTAAACTTAATATTTATAACATTATTAAATATATTTTGCACTTCAATAGAAAGCTTATCTATGATCACTTCTATTAAGTGGATAAAGTTACTTCTTAGATGATTGATGCAACATTCAACTTACTAGTGTGCAAATATCTGGTTATATTAGCCAAAATTGTGACTATATTGTAAAGTCATTGCAGTTCATAAATCAGATAATTTGTAAATCTTGCCTTCTTAATTTTGTCTCTTGGGTTATAATATTGCAAGATTTATACTTCAAATTAGTCAATTCCCTTTCCATTTTTTGTAAAGAAATCAAGTTTTAATGGAGGTCTAATTAACATGGTCTTGATTTAGATATTTATGAGTTGATTTGGATTTGTAATATAAAGAAAAATTCTATTCATTACCAAACCATTCTTTTGCACTTACTTATATAAGTTTATATTTTAAATTGATGTGCCTCTTCATACCTGTTAATAATAATATACATTTATTGGTTATTTACTATGGGCCATGTACCATAAGTTAAACATTTTATCCAATTAACTCATTTAAAAACCATGGGATTCTATGAGGCGGCGTTATTATTTTGCTTTATATAGAATAAGGGAAACTATGATGTAAAGAAGAACCATGCCCAAGGTTATAACATCTGCCAGGTGCTAGCACTTGGGTTCAAAGCAAGCTGTCCCAGGAGAAAGTCACAGGCCTAACCATTTAGCTTAACTCTAAGGAACTAGTCCTTAGAGGTATCTGCCCTACTTAATTCTAGAGATGGTAACAGTTAAAGATCAATTGTAGCATCTTGATGCTGTCTTTACATAGCTTTCTCCTTATTTACTTAAGTGGTCTCAATTTGTTTCTTATGCATTTAAGTGTTCAATTATGCTAATGCTGTTCCCCAGGGATTTGCTCTTCCCTCTCTCTGCTCTTTGTTTATGTGATCCCAGAGGCTTCCCTCATTGAAGAATAAGTCAAATTTTTCTCCTGATGAATTTATTATACTAAGTTTTCTTGGGCTGCATTCTCTGATATTACAGAGATTCAGGTATGGGCATTCCACTATTTCTGAAATTTTAACAGCTCTTTTCTATAGAATTCTTATTAATTGATACACCTGGATGCAGAGAAGTACTGCAAGTATTGTTGACATAGACTGATGGTTTCACTTTGTTTCTACAGATGTTGCTATGATGCTCAACATAGTTATCTCTTCAGAGCAACATATATCATCAGTTTTTAGAAAACTGTATTACCATTTAAGAAGTATTTTGTTTCTAAGGTCTCAGAATAAGATTTATGCATCGTTTCCTGTAGTTTAGGCTGATAATGTTTCACTGGATTACGAAACAGATTTTAAATGTTGACTGTATTACACACTGCATAGTTAGTGTAAGCCTTGGGTGTTTTGATTGCTTGCTTGTTTACATATCAGATATGTGCCATGTACTCAGTGATGGTACCGCTCTCTTTTATATGAGTGTACTGCTAAGACTGGCAATAGAGATCCCACACAGAGAGAACAAAGACGCATGTTTTGTTTTGTTTGGAGTGGACACAGAATGCCATCTATTGCAAAAAGTAAAACAATGACATATTTTGTTATATTTCAAACATTTTATCTTACCCCTACTGCCATCCTACTTTAATTGTCAAAAATGTTGGTATGCCTTTTTAAAACTGGAGGCAATTTGATTCTAATTGCAAAAAAAAAAAAAAAAAAAAAAAGAAAGAAAAAGAAAGAAAAAAACTATTTTATGCCAATAAAAAATGAAAAACTTAAAAAATATTATTCTGTAAGTCTTCTTACTTATACGTTTCTCATTTTTCCTGTGCCTCTATACCTAGAATATAACATCCTCAAAAATAGAAACTATACAATTTTTTTCTCTCCACGATTTTTAGTTTAGTCTAATTTCTAATTCTCTCAAGTGGTAGATAATGTTAGTAATAGCATTCCTTAATTAACCTGGCAATTGCATAATACACCCTTGGGTGATGCCTTCTATAGTGAACACAATGGTAGCTGTATGTATGTCTGCAGCTACTTCCTTTTTCCATGCCTTCAAGCCCTTTGATTTCTCACTTACCTGAATATTAGAGTGTCACATACTTCGAGCAGTGAACCAGCAGAAAAATCTACACTGCAGAGTGAGGGGCCCAACCACTAATTCAATCACAATTATGGGGAATGGGGAATAATTAGCAACAGAACTCTGGGCAGTAAAGCAAACGGTTCTCATCAAAGCTGTCTCTTGGCAGGTGAACAGGTCTTAGCCTCTGGTTTAAGGTTATGAATAGTAAAGGTGGGTAAGAGATGGGAAGAACTCTTCAATTGAAGTGAGTTGCTTATTAAGAGCTGTGCTGATTGCTAATCCCAGTTTTGTAAACTAGTTCTGATGGCAATTAGAAATAAACTACTTCATGGTTAACTGTAGGCAACTTTATTCTTTTGCATAAAAAGCAAAAGAATATTATTTCAATTTATATATGAAAAAAAGAAAAGAGTGAAGAAGCAGGCAAATGATACAGTCAATATGTAAGCAAAGGAAACATGTTTGGAAGAGTAAAGGCCTTAAAGGGGCAGGGGAATTTGTAGTCTGGAAAAATCAGAAGCTCGAATATCAGAACAGGGTACGAGTTGAGAGTCAAATCACAGTAAGGCTACACTGATATTCCCTAAATATTGGCTACAGCTCCTCAAGTAGTTTGCAAATAATAGTCAGAACTGACACCACAAAGGGGCAGGACTAGGCCTACATAATAAGGCCATGTGATTTCAGCTCTGGAGAAATCGATTCAGAGACTGGAAAAATAGATAGGGCTGAAAGATGGGAAAAATAACTAGTTTTATTTTTTTCCAAAGGACATTTTATTTCCCAAAGTTGTATAAATTCCAAGAAGAAAATCTTGGACTTGGAGAAAAATAAAACTTAGGAGTTGTCCACAGATTTATTTTATCATTGATATCAACCTCATTATTTAGCTAGATGAAAAGTTTCTGTTTATCTGGGACTCATTTTAATATCAGGGTGAATTCAAGTTAATGCTTTACAATGAATACCTTTAACATCTCCTGACCATTTTTGCTTTTCATCCTGAAATCCAATGGTATATTTTATTCATAAATTCATCATCACTAGAAATTTTCTAGAATAAGGAGTGATGGCAATCTCAAACTTACAAACTGTGGCATTGCAAATTTTGTCATATTACCTGGGACTAGATTCTCTATGTTTCAAGGGTATTGCTTTGAAGTTATACTTATGGGACATTCTCTACATAATTTGCTTTTAACACTTTCAATATTTTGAACGCAATTTAAGTACCCTTTCTTAATCTAACAAACAGTACAATATGTGAGATACTAACTTCATAAAAATCTTCAAGTTTCCTGTATGAAGGACTGGTACAATTAATGATTTTGCTTAATTTATAGCATTTAATTATATCAATGAATATAATCTAATTCTTGCTTTATTATTTCTATTCATTATGTAATCATTGACAATAATTTAACAAGTGTAATGCTTCATATTCCTCTTATAAGTTTAATTACCTGACAGATCTGCACCTCCCAGTTTCACTAAATTAAACAAACAAGACTGTGACCTTCTGCAGCAGTGTCAAAACTGTAGGTGTTGATGAGCAACTCTCTTAAGTTTATTGTCACATTCAATTAATTTCTGAATTACACAAAATTGATTGAAAAATAATAGAAATTTAATAAATAATTTTACCCTTGTTAACAAAAATATTTTCTGAAGTACACTTACTGAATACATAGTCTGTTTTACATATCAGCAGTTTATAATTGAGTTCATCAGCAGAAATTTGACACATGCCACAAATGTAAATTTTATTAAGAATGGTGAATATTACATTAAAAAGTTTTACATGGAATTAATAAATACTTGGTAATTCTAAATCAGGGAATGCACCAAATTTAAATAATTGTGTGACTCTGAATAAATATTAAATTTATATCTATCAAAACAGTGCCTTTTATTGAAGCAATTTAAGTACTTGCAATTGCCTCGAGAGTATTTTAATCAACCTCTGGTATACATTATTGCCACAGCAGAAAGATGTGTTTCAAGTAGCTACAAGAAAAGTTTATACTCATGGTCTGGCTGCCTAGCACTAGTCTAGTCAAATAAGGGTAAACAAAAATGTGCTTGTGTTCCTGGGAAGAAACCTCTTTAAATGCTTCTCTAATGGAAGAGGTTCTAACTATAAGGCTTGAGAAGAAATGAGCTGCATATCTAAAAGTCATTTACTTTTGCCTTTTGTACACCTCATTCAAATGATCTCTTGTTTTATAGACATAGTCATAGATAGTTTGTCAATTGGTATATCCTCACTGCAGTCTAGTTACCAACTGTGGACAGTTCAGTTTTTCAATGAATGTGAGTTTCTCATTAATACTGATGCTCAATTTTGGAATAAGTGTGATGTGGTGCTGAGAAGAATGTATATTCTGTTGACTTGGGGTGGAGAGTTCTATAGATGTCTATTAGGTCC